>NC_073398.1:29585626-29928960 GCF_028641065.1 Leucoraja erinaceus | reverse complement strand
GACCATCTGCTCCTGTCAATCTTTGTGGCATTGGCACCACGTTGATCACTGGGTTCCCGCCTGATCATTTTACATTAGTGAATAAAACTGTCAAGAAAAAACTGATTTCATTTTCTTGTGCAAATGTTGCGCCATACTGAGAAGCTTTAGCCCAATACAATTGATGAGTTTTAATCAGTGTTCATATCACCATCGACCTGCCTATCTGCACCTGCCTGAATTTAAGTTAATTCATTTTAGTTTTCAATCCATTGTATCTGGAGTTTATGATTAATTATGCACTGGAAAGCAAATATGCCTCTAAATTTACATTAAGTTACAATTAATCACATTAGTGTCTGTCAATTGTGGCTGGGAATGCAGAGTGGAAAGTGAAAGGATAATATTTCCCCAGTACTCTATTCCATGTACAAAGATACATTTTTTAAGCTGCTTTTCTCCTGCCAGGCTTCTAAAGGTATCGATGTTGAATCAACCAGTGTGTTTCAATTGAAAAACAATGGAGGTTTAATAATCATTTGCTCATTTCTTGTGGGTGCAATAGCATAGTGATGGTTACCAAACAAGTAATTTAATGATCCGGAGATGTGATTTCACAATCTACTAGGGCAATGGGAGGATTAAATTCAGTAAAAAAAAAGTAAATCTAGAATAAAAGACCAGTATCAGTAATGGGATCATGAAACTCATCTGGTTCCCAAATGTACGCTAGTTAAGGAATTCGACCATATGTGACTTCAGATCCACAGCTCAGTTGACTCTAAACTGCCCTCTGAAATGGTCTAACAAGCTGCTCAGTTGTATCAAACTGCTACAAAACAATAAAATAACCTGACCCATGCAACAGATACAGAAAATATCCCCAGCTCAGTTCAGAATGTCAGATGTTTGCAACAGTTTATTAAACAGCAGCCTGACAATCATTCTCATAGTCAATCATTTTCCCAATTCTGTTAGTCCTTGTTGTCTATCAAACTGCTACAAAACATCTCCTCCCAAAATCCAGCCTTCTGGACTCCCCTTTTGCCTTTCTTGATACAGACCCACCCCCAATATCCCCAGCTCAGGTTCAGAATGTGCCATTTCCTTCGCTCCATACAGCTGCTTAAACCGCAGTTTTTCTCCAGCTTTTCTGTGTAACAATCATTCTCATAGAATCATATTATGTTGTGAATTCTCAACATTGCTCCCTCATTGCCCTGTGTGAGTCAGGACAAAGCCTAAAGAAGGTGGAGGCCCAATGGAATTCCATTGTGGTGAGTGAAAGAAAAGCATGTAAAAGCACGGTTTCCTCCAAGTTGTATCTTATCTTAACCTGGAAGTATATTGCCATTGTGTCATTGCCACTATGTCAAATTTCTGGAATTGTAGATGAATGTTTTTGATGTCAAGAAATTTAGTAGTTTAAGTGAAACTTCAGTAGCACCATCTTAAAGGAAAATAGGGGTGGTAATCAATGCTGCCTTTGTCAGTGACAAAGAGACTTTGCACTTTTGGGTGAGATCAGTGAAAAGTAATCTACATTTTTTAAATTAAAATTAACTGCATTAACTATTGAGAATCTCAGGACTGGCAATTGATTACATTGGAAATGTAGTCTTTGTTATACAGTAATGTTTCATTTGCACACAGACAGCACCCTAGAGGAATAAGGGGCTCACCTGTCATTTGGCATTCTTGGCTGCGCTATATTCCTTGTGCTTGTGTGCAGGAGGAAAGAGAAGTACAGAAGCAAGTAAGAATCTTACCGATTTTAGAAGAGCATTGATTTCTTTTGCAGAGGTTGTGCTGCCAGTATTTGTCTGAATAAATATGTTGAAAATGAGAAACTATTCCATAATTGTTATCCTTTCTCCGATTCCATGCACAGCAGTGAATACCAGGGACTGGTCCAGTTGCTTCATTCAATTGTTTTGTTATAATAACACCAATAACTTCCAGAAGAAGACACAAAAAACTGGAGTAACTCAGTGGGTCAGATAGCATCTCTGGAGAAAAGGAATAGGTGACATTTCGGGTCAAGACCCTTCTTCAGACCCTTCTTCATCTATATGGGTGCATCGCCAAATCAGATCCAAAATTTGATTTTTGTGTGGGGGTTGTTGTGGAGGTGTGATGGGGAAACCGTTTCGGCCGCCTCCCCCGTGGCCTAACAGCAAGGATCGGTGTGGCCTTTCCCGGAGACGCGGCCGGGGCTTCAGCGGCGGGCGCAGTGTGGACTCTCGGCATGGAGCGGGTGAGCCCTCGCTGGAGGGAAGCGCTCCGTTTCGCTGGCCCGGGGCAGCCTGAAGCCGGAAGCGGTCTGCCCAGCTGGCGCGGCGTCTACAGCCCGGGATCCCTCCTGGGGGACCCAGGGGAAGAAGAAGCCATCACTGCCGGCCCGCGGCCAACTTCTACCGCGGGTCCGGCATGGACTTACCATCACCCTTGGAGGGGAGCTTCGACCACTGGCCCTGCGGTCTGCGGTCTGCGGTGCTTCTGGCTGCGGCGCGGCGGGAACCTTAAATCTTCGACCGCCGGCCTGCGGCCTACACAAGCCAGAAGCCGCGGTCTCCGGTGGGGAAGAGCCGATCCTGGACTTACCTTGCCTTTGACTTTGTCCCTTACCATCTGGACGCCCGCAGCAACGGCTGCAGAGGGTGGAGGCCCCAACCACGGGGGAAAATGGAGGAGGTCTGGCCAAGTTCTGTGCCTTCCACCACAGAATGTTTGTGTTACATTTTTGGATGTTTGTGTTACATTTTTATTGTGGTTGTGTGTTCTTTATTATTGTACCGCTGCTGACAACCCAAAATTCCACCAACCCTGGTTATGTGGCAATAAATTCTATCAAAATCAAATCAAATTATTTTCACCAATGAAATTGTGGCAATGTTTTAAAATGTACTTTTAACTAAGGTTAATGGAGGTGGTTTGTTCCACATGCAAAAGTGTAAAGATGTGTTATTGACTGTTCCAGAAATGTGATAGAAATGGGCAGAGCAGCACCTTAAAATGATTCTGAGATTAGCAAATTGAAAGTGGCAATGACCTTGACATGCACAGGAAAAACAGACAAGGCACTATGTGAATGAGCATTCAAGGCTCAAGGAGATTAGAGATCTTAGTGAGGACAAAGAATACAGTGCAGATTAAACACAGAGCGTGCTGGAAATATTCAGGTAGCATCTGCAGAGAGAAAAACGGAATCAGTGTTTCTTGGTGATAATACTTTATTGTCTTCCTAAAAAGTTCACTCTGTTCCATCAGCATTCATCGCTTTGAGTATGCCCAGTGATTTCCCTATTTACTTCAGATTTCAAACATTTGCTGTTTTTTCCCCCTTTTGAAATACAATATGAATGTTGTCCTATAAAATAACATGGTTTCAGAGAAAGAGGGATACGTATTTAATTACCGTTTTTTATAGCAATGAATTGTACTGGAAAATAATTGTGTGCATTGTCTTTTGCTGATGATGTTAGGTGAATTTTGCACCTGAAAATGGTACTCAGGCCACCAAACATTCCTGCAAAAAGTCAGGAATCAAATTTCCTGACTGGCATGAAGACACACAAAATAGGCACAATATTTCACAATATAGCCTAGTTAAGCTGATTTTCATATGCAGAGTAAATTCTGAGGGTGGATGGGGAGTTTCATGCAGAGACTTCTGGGCTGCTCTCTGTGAGGTGATCAGAGTTTTGATTGCAGAAGCTCAAATGATCACAGAGGACCGTGTTACTTTTCTCATTTGCATTTCATTATGTCGTGTTGTAGAATTTAATATTGCAAAATTCTATGCTGTTGTGCCCTTTGTCACATGAAAATTTTAGCACAAAATCAGAAAAAAGGATGCTGTAAAATTTAAATGTTGTCTTGCTTGGGGAATAACAATCCAAAAATGTTCAATGTGCAGGGTGAGCGAGTGACATTTACAATTTTTCAGGTTTGATAGCACATTATGAACAGAAAATATTACACATCCAAGTTGAGTGACTAATGTTAGTTCTTTGTCTTTGTAATGCTGATTCTGAGTACATCATCACATCTGTGGAAGACATAAGATGAGATGTAACCGGCACGGTGGCGTAGCAGTAGAGCTACTGCCTTACTGCGCCAGAGACCCCTATTCGATCCTGACTATGGGTGTTTGTACGAAGTTTGTACATTCTCGCCGTGACCTACGTGGGTTTTCTCCGTGACCTTCGGTTTCCTCCCACACTCCAAAGACGTACAGGATTGTTGGTTAATTGGCTTGGTATAATAATGTAAAATTGTGCCTCGTGTGTGTAGGGTAGTGTTATTGTGCGGGGATCGCTGGTCGGTTCGATCTGTTTCTCTAAACTACACTAAAAATCACATGTTTGGAATAAATTTCATTTTTAATATATGGGGTTTTTTTCTAAAAACAAATGTGGCAACCAATTTTCTTGGAGAATTACTCATAAGCCATAGTAAGGAAAGAGATTATCAGCTGGACGATTTGGGTCAAAGGGCCTTTTCTGTGCTGTATATCCTTTAGTCAAAAGTGTTTTATTGTCATATGTCCCAGATAGAACAATGAGATTCGTATTTGCAGCAACACAACAAAATACGTTAACATATTCATTCATGCAAACCCTATCATTCACTTAATCTGATTTTGCTTTTTTGTGTGTATGGTTGGCAAGGGAATACTAAGATCTCATGAAATAGGAAAATGGATAGGCCATGTGGCCCTTGAGCATCTATTAATTTCATGACTAAACTTGTATCGTAGGTTCATCTATACATTACTAAAACTTTGATCTTGTGCTCTTCCGGTTTGCGAGTTCTTTTTATTTGCGCAAAAACAGTACATGAAAGAGCTACGATTTTTCGTCAGCTCACTCACCGTTCTCCTGTGCTGCAGGTGCATGAAGTTTCGTTCCGATCGGTGGTATAATGTAAACGTTAGCGAGGTTTAAAAATCGTAAAGACTGCACGTGCGCAGATCGATCTACTCTCCTGCCAGTCAGCGGCGCGCGGATTGGTCTCCTCTCCTGTCACTCCCCGGGACGGCCCGCCCCTTCCTGCGCCATCACGTCTTTACTGGAGCCGAGAGAGGCCGGCGGAGGTCTCTAACAATTATCAGAGGGACTAGAAGCGGCCCGAAGCGGCCTGGCCCGGAGATGTCGCCAAACGGAAAGCGGAAAGTCTAATCCCGGCAGAGGAGAGCGTCCAGCCCCCGCTGTAAGTCCCAAACGCACCGCCACACAAAGCCCCGCAGCTCCAGCCCCTTCTCCTCTGCCCCACTGGCTCCTGCCCCCTTCCCCCGTGATACCCCCCCCCTCTCCCCCCTGGCTCTTCCCCCATCTTTTCTCCAAGCTAACCCCACACCCTCCCCCCGCCCACACATACCCCCCCCCCCCCCCAGCCCACACACCACTCTCCCCCCACAATCCCCCTCCCCCCACATTGTCAAGCCATTAACGAATATTGTGTATTTCAATGAGATTATCTTTCATTCTTCCTATTTGAGGAAGGAAAACAAGAACATCTGTAAAAGCTGTCCAGCCCTTTGAGCTGCTCTGTCTTTCATCTGGATCATGCTTGACCTTTTGCCTCAGCTCCATTTACTGGTGTTATCCCCATATCCCTTGATTGCATTTATACCCATAAATCTACCAACCTCAGTTTTGAATGAATGTAACTGAACTCCACAGCTGTTTCAAGCAGATTTAATTGTAATTCTTGTGAAGAAAGCTATAGTTTTTCACATTTAAAATGCATTATACTTCATTGTATTCTTGCCCATTCAATTAAGCCGTTTACTCCCCTTGGCAGATTCTGCATGTTCTACACAGTTCACATTCCCACCTTGCTCTTTTTCATCCAAACGTTTCTCTCTGCATCTCGGTACACTTGATTATAATTTACCAATTCCATTGCAAAATGGAACAGTTTATTCCAACTCTGTGCCTGTGAAATCCTCAATGCATGTTAAGCACCCTCTTGTCCCCCCAATCTCCTCCACCTCCCAGTTCGATTAGCCATATTGTTGTTTAACTTGCTTGACATCCAATTGTAACCACATCTGTATTCCCGATCTCTGCCTAAACAACCAAAAATAAATTTGAACAAATTTAGTTAAATAAATTGCTCCATTACAGTATCTTTAAAAAATGATTTGGCTGTGATTTAAATATTTTTTTTGCACTTCCTACTCTGATCCCAAAATAACAGTGAATGTATTTGTTATATGCAGATTCAAATATAACCAATGATTCTAAAATTAACTTGCCACAATGCAAAGTAACTTTGAAGCATCTAACTGTTAGACATGACTGTGGGCTGCAGGGACAAATTATGTCAAACGGCTTGTCTCAGATCTGTACGTCTTTATGACTATGACCATGCTTACTATCACCTGACAAGATCCCTCCTATTGTGCTTCAGTATCATATTTTAGGGAATTTGATGCTGCAAAGAGTTTTAAGATTATTTTAATTTTATGGGCCGAATTGAGAAGATCTTGTTGCAGAGGTCATCTAAATATGATAATGTCTCACACATGAACTGTGCTTTGATACATAGATACGTAGACAATAGGTGGAAGAGTAGGCCATTTGACTCTTCGAGCCAGCACCGCCATTCAATATGATCATTGCTGATCATCCACAATTAGCACCCCGTTCCTTCTTTCTCCCCATACCCCTTGATTCTGCTAGCCCTAAGATCTAACTCTCTTTTGAATGCATCCACTGAATCGGCCTCCTGCGGCAGAGAATTCCACCAATTCACAACTCTCTGTGTGAAAACGATTTTCCTCATCTCAGTTCTAAATGGCCTACCCCTTATCTTAAACTGTGGCCCCTGGTTCTGGACTCCCCCAAGATCGTGAACATGTTTCCTGCATCTAGCATGTCCAGTCCCTTAGTAATGTTATATGTTCCTATCAGATTCCCTCTCATCTAAATTCCAGTGAATACAAGCCCAGTCGCTCCATTCTTTCATCATATGATAGCCCGCCATCCCGGGAATTAACCTCGTGCACCTACGCTGCTCTCCCTCAATAGCAAGAATGTCCTTCCTCAAATTAGGAGACCAAAACTGCACACATAACTCCAGGTGTGGTCTCACCAGGGCCCTGTACAACTGCAGAAGGACCTCTTTGCTCCTATACTCAACTACTCGTGTTATGAAGGCCAACATGCCATTAGCTTTCTTCACTGCCTGTTGTACCTACATGCTTACTTTCAGTGACTGATGTACAAGGACACCCAGGTCTCGTTGCACTTCCCCCTTTCCTAATCCAACACCATTCAGATAATAATCTGCGTTCCTGTTCTTGCCACCAAAGCGGACAACCTCACAGTTATCCACATTATACTGTATCTGCCATGCATCTGCCCACTCACCCAACCTATCCAAATCACCCTGCATCCTCATAACATCCTGTTCGCAGTTCACACTTTCACCCAGCTTTAATGGTTAAATCATTAATGTATATTGTAAATAGCTACGGTCCCAGCACCGAATCTTGTGGCACCCCACAAGTCACTGCCTGCCATTGTGAAAGGGACCCGTTAATCCCTATTGTTTGTTTCTTGTCTGCCAACCAATTTTCTATCCGTCAAAACCCTACCCCCCCCAATACCATGTGCTCTAATTTTGCCCACTAATCTGTGTGGGACATTGTCATAGGCTTTCTGAAAGTCCAGGTACATTACATCCACTGGCTCCCTCTTGTCCACTTTACTTGTTACATCCTCAAAAAATTCCAGGACATTTGTCAAGCATGATTTCCCCTTCGTAAATCCATGCTGACTTGGACCGATCCTGTTACTGCTATCCAAATACGCCGCTATTACATCTTTGATAATCGACTCCAGCATCTTCCCCACCACTGATGTCAGGCTAACTGGTCTATAATTCCCAGCTTTCACTCTCCCTCCTTTTTTGAAAAGTGGGATAACATTAGCTACCCTCCAATCCACAGGAACTGATACTATAGAACATTGGAAAATAATCACCAATGCGTCCATGATTTCTGGAGCCCCCTCCTTGAGTACCCTAAGATGCTGGCCATCAGGCCCTGGGGATTTATCGCCTTCAGTCCCATCAGTCTGCCCACCATTTCCTGACTACTGTGAATTTCCTTCAGTTCCTCCATACACTAGGTCATATTGTTTATTGTCCTCTGTCCCCAATACATCTGGGAAATTGTTTGTGTCTTCCTTAGTGAAGACAGAACGAAAGTACCTGTTCAACTCGTTTGCCATTTCCTTGTTCCCCATAATAAATTCACCTGTTTCTGTCTAAAGGGACCCACATTTGTCTTAACTAATTTTTTTCCACTTCACATACGTAAAGAAGCTTTTACTGTCCTCCTTTATATTCTTGGCCAGCTTACCTTCGTACTTCATCTTTTCTCCCCGTATTACCTTTTTAGTTACCTTCTGTTGTTCTTTAAAGATTACCCAATCTTCTGGCTTCCCGCTCATCTTTGCTATGTTATACATCTTCTCTTCTATTTTTATACTGTTCTGGACTTCCCTTGTCAGTCACGGTCGCCTCTTACTCCCCTTAGAATCTTTCTTCCTCTTTGGAATGAAATGATCCTGCATCTGCTGGGTTATTCCCAGAAATACCTGCCATTGCTGTTCCACCGTCGTCCCTGCTAAGGTTCCTTTCCAGTCAACTTTGGCCAGTCCCTCCTCCCTCAGGCCTCCAGCGTCCCCTTTGTTCAACTGCAACACTGACACTTCTGATTTTACCTTCTCCCTCTCAAATTGCAGATTAAACATCATATTATGGTCACTGCCTCCTAATGATTTATTTACCTTGAGTTCCCTTATCAAATCCGGTTCATTACGTAACACTAAATCCAGAATTGCCTGCTCCATTTTTAATTCACATGTGGAATATTGGTACCACTGTCAAACGCAACATTCAGTGTTCATCCTAGCAGGTCCTTGGAAGGCAGTGAACTACGTTTTTGAACCACAAAACGGAGCTTGATGATCTTTACTGTGTGACATTGCTAAACAAAAAAGAGATATCTTTCCAGGTCAGGATGGTGCCAACATCCAAACCACCTGCAGCATTTGTCCTTCTACCTGGGTATGCTTGTAACTTTGGTTGGTGCTGTTGAAGAAACCATGGGAAGATATTCAATGTAATTTGTAGATCATAAATAATACACAATGCAGCCAAAAGTAAAGTGAAATCTAAAGCTGGTAAATGAGATGACAGTCAAGTGGGTTATTTGACTCAGTGTCGAACATGAAGATTATTCAATCAATAATCATTCTGGCAAATTCATTGTACTCCTTCCATGTGTACATAGATTGTACAAAGCTCGGTCAGGAGTTGGGTTATTCACCGCAATGTACCTCTTCTGCAACCTTCTCCTGTAGCCATAATATTTGGTTGGTTTGTGACAGTTCTTACTCGGTGAATATTCAGAAAGCTGGAATTCAATGATTATGCCACCTTGAATATTGGAATGAAAATGCAACAACAATTAGATTCTCAGAAATACAAAGAGCTGGAGTAACTCAGCGGGTCAGACAGCATCTCTGGGGAAAAGGAATAGGTGATGTTTCGGGTCGAGACCCTTCTTCGGATTGAAGAAGTGTCTCGACCCGAAATGTCACCTATTCCTTTTCTCCAGAGATGCTGTCTGACCCACTGAGTTACTCCAGCTTTTTGTGTATATCGTGTAAATTGTGTTGTGTCTTGGTTCTTCTACTTGTTTGTTTGATTGCAGAAACCAAATTTCGTTTGAACCCCCCCCCCCTCCTCCTCTCTCCTCCCTCTCCCCCTCTCCCCCCCCTCCCCTCTCCTCCCCTCTCCTCTCCCCCCTCTCCTCTCCCTCTCCCTCCCCTCTCTCCTCCCCCCCTCTCCTCTCCCTCTCCCCCCCTCTCTCTCCTCCCCCCTCCTTCCCCCCTCTCCTAAAAAGTGTTTAAAACACAACACGGGGAAGTGAGAGAGCGATGGCACAGGTCATGAAGGGGAAAATTGTGCGGTTATGTGTGACAGGCTGGATAAACAAAATTATTCAACACATAGAAAATCTGATTTTGTAAAAACCAACGAAGAAAAATATTTAACAGCCTTTATTTAAATGGATGATCATTTACAGGAAGATTTGAGTTGACAGCATCGAGAGCAGCATATTTGTAGGATTTAATACATGTAACAAAAGTGTAGTTGCATGGTGACCATCTACACTTCACACAGCCTTGGAAAATAAGCCAACATAATCAAGGACTTGTCCTACTTCGGTCATTCCTTCTTCTCCCCTGCACCCGTTTGGCAGAAGGTACAGAAGGATGAAAGCATGCACCATTAGATTCATGAACAACTTATTCCCCTCCATCATAAGGCTTCTGAATAGTCATTCCATCAGCGAGGGCACTTTTCAGTTCTCCTCTACCCCATTTAAGATATTGGACTTTGTCGAAGGAACTGATGCACTGCAATGCTGAGAATTCTGCACTCTGTATGTTCCCTTTGTTCTTTCTAAAGTTCCTCACACAAAGATTGATGCATATATGGAGCAAGTAGCCAGGGAAAGCTGTCGAGGTGGAAACAATGATAACGTAAAATATATTTAGATGGATAGGAACTTTGAGAGAAGAGACAAATAAGACATCAGTTATAAAACATGGATAAGTTTCACACAGAGAGTGGTGAATCTCTGGAACTCTCTGCCACAGAAGGTAGTTGAGGCCAGTTCGTTGGCTATATTTAAGAGGGATTTAGATGTGGCCCTTGTGGCTAAAGGGATCAGGGGGTATGTAGAGAAGGCAGGTACGGGATACTGAGTTGGATGACCAGCCATGATCATATTGAATGGCGGTGCAGGCTCGAATGGCCTACTCCTGCACCTATTTTCTATGTCTATGTTTCCGTGCAATTCCATACCCTTTGACTCAACAGCATTACTACAATATGATTCAAACAATATTGAAGTTATTTAATATTTTGGATATTTATATGTTTAAATATAATACATTTTGATGACCTTTTCTTTTTACTTTGGGAAGAATGTAAAAGAGATGTCATGTTGAGGACTAAGCTATATTTTAAAATAAGCCCATCAACAGAATATCATGTGAAACTATAATTACAATTTGACTTAACAAAGCAATACCAATATTTATCTTGTATCAACAGCATGAGTTGGTTAGACTAAATGTTGGACGGACTGCTTTTAAACAGCAAAAAAAAAAAAATACTGTTATATTGCCACTGCACCAATATTATGGGTAGTGATGGTCTGGGATGATCGTGACTGTTCTTTCATTTGGAATAGCTTTTCTTTTCTCCTTTCAGGTGTGGTTTAAGTCAGAACTTTGAAGTGAAGCCTTGTCAGCTTGTCCAACAAAGTTAAACTCTGTATTGTGTGAAGCAAGTTTGCACAAGGATTTAGTTTTGACATGCTTCCAGGCATAAATTCAAGTCTTGACAGCAGAGTGACAGTGACTGTAGATTGCAGGCGAATACAGCTTTGGTTTAAAGCGTCAGCTTTTTAATTTCAGCTTCAGAAGCTTGCTTGCACAGTAGATAGCCGTATCAAGGGATGGACATTTATACAGAATCTTGTGAATCTGTACAAAGTTACAAAGGGATAACTCAGGGCAACTCAACATTTTAATCAATTTGAAGTTGAGTGGTTCTTCCTAAAATCAGCTAATCCTGTAAAATTGTCTTATTTTGTTGAAACTGGCAGAAGATACAGTTCATTGAAATTTTAAGAGTAACGACAATTATGAGCAAGTTAATTAAATGACTTGGAGGTTAATACTTCTGCACTAAAATGGAATTGAAGTAACGTTTGTTTATCCTGGACTAATTTTCTAATCCAGAGCTCTCTTGAATACCTCATTTCTTGGAATTTAAACTTGTTGACCGCATACGGAACATTTCTCCACTTCAAAGTGATTCACTTAGAATGGTTTTAGGGAAAACTGGTGCAGTGCTATAATTGCAAGGCCATGTTTATGCTCTAGCTTGCAATGCCTTGAATTTTGGAGATACGTGACTGAAAGCATAATGTAGGAGGAAAATGTTAACCAGTTGCAGGAGTATTCTATTCATCCTACTGTGCCTGCTCTCCCAATCATATACATCCTATATCTCAGAGCATTTACCTTGCACTGAATCTATATAACTTGATTTCTCTAATATTCAATAATTTATTATTTTTAATATACAGTGGCTGAGTGTTCATAGCCCTCATGGGTAGAGCATTTCAAAGACTCCCATCTGGGTGATACCATTTCTTCTCACTGACTTATTTATTTTGCATAGTAAACTCCTTTTGTTGAAGCAGTGGATGAACACATACTTATAATCTTTTCAACAATAAATCCTAGTATTACATTCTTCTGACTGACATTTTACTTACAGTGCCCTCCATAATGTTTGGGACATAGACCCATCATTTATTTATTTGCCTCTGTACTCCACAATTTGGGATGTGTAATAGAAAAAAATCACATGTGGTTAAAGTGCACATTGTCAGATTTTAATAAAGGCAATTTTTATACATTTTTGTCTCACCATGTAGAAATTACAGCAGTGTTTATACATAGTACCCCCATGTAAATGAAAGTAGTCATGTTTAATATATTGTTGCATATCCTTTGCATGCAATGACTGCTTGAAGTCTGCGATTCATGGACATCACCAGTTGCTGGGTGTCTTCTCTGGTGATGCTCTGCCAGGCCTGTATTGCAGCCATCTTTAGCTTATGCTTGCTTTGGGGGCTAGTCCCCTTCAGTTTTCTCTTCAGCATATAAAAGGCATGCTCAATTGTGTTCAGATCAGGTGATTGACTTGGCCACTCAAGAATTGACCATTTTCTAGCATTGAACAGTTCCTTTGTTGCTTTAGCAGTATGTTTGAGATCATTGTCGCTATAGAATGAACCGCCGGCCAATAAGTTTTGAGGCATTTGTTTGAACTTGAGCAGATAGGCACTTCAGAATTCAATATGCTACTACCATCAGCAGTTGTATCATCAATGAACATAAGTGATCCAGTACCTTCAGCAGCCATTCATGCCAGGCCAGAACACCCCCACCATCATGTTTCACACATGAGGTGGTATTCTTTGGATCATGGGCAGTTCTTCTGTGGACAGTGATCTGAAAAATCCACACCTGACTCCTGAAGAGTGTTTCTGATCTGTTGGACAGGTGTTTGGGGTTTTTTCTTTATTATAGAGAGAATTCTTCATTCATCAGCTGTGGAGGTCTTCCTTGGCCTGCCAGTCGCTTTGCGATTAGTAAGCTCACCAGTGCTTTCTTTCTTCTTAATGATGTTCCAAACAGTTGATTTTGGTAAGCCTAAGGTTTGGCTGATGTCTCTAACAGTTTTTTTCTTGTCTCTCAGTCTCATAATGGCTTCTTTGACTTTCATTGGCACAACTTTGGGCCTCATGTTGATAAACAGCAATAAAAGTTTCCAAAGGTGATGGAAAGACTGGAGGAAAGACTAGGAGCTCTCTTATACCTGCATTAAGGAGGCAATTAATCACACCTGAGCAATTACAAACGCCTGTGAAGCCATGTGTCCCAAACATTATGGCGCCCTGAAATGGGGGGCCTATGTATGAGCATAACATCGTTCATAACATCAGTGATGTCATCTTGTGGATGGAGCTCCATTTATCCACATCATGGGAGTAAAGAGAGTAGAATAGAGGGGGCAAGCACGCTGCATGGTGCACCTGTGTCAGGTGAGGAGGAGATGTTGATATCGATCCACACTGAGTGAAGCCTACGAATGAAGAAGTCAAGGATCCAGCGGCAAAGGGAGATACAGAGGGACTGCTGAGACTGATTTACACCGAAGATAGTCACAAAATGCTGGAGTAACTCAGCGGGTCAGGCAGCATCTCTGGAGAAAAGGAATCGGTGACGTTTTGGGGCGAGTCCCTACTTCAGACTGAGAGTCAGGGGAGAGGGAAACTAGAGATATGAAAAGGTACAAAGAACAAATGAATGAAAGGTGTGAAAAGAACAAATCAAAGTCAGCCAGATGATCAAGGAACGGTTGAGCCCACAATGGTCCATTGCGGCTGTGGAGAAGTTGATAACAAGTGGATACAAACAGTGAAACGAAACAGGATGACAGTGAAACTAGTTGGATGTCTTGGGTGGGGGAGGGACGGAGAGTGTGGGATGCAAGGGTTACTTGAAGTTGGAGAAATCACTATTGACACTGTTGGGTTGTGAGCTGCCCAAGTGAAATGTGATGTGCTGTTCTGGTCAAGATTTTGATTCTTGGTGATATGTTTGGAGGTTGATGATTGTGTTGAAAGCCGAGCTATAGTTGTTGAACAGTAGGCTGGCGTATATGTTCCTGTCATCCAGGAAGTCCAGAGCAGAGTGGATATCCAGTGAAATAGCATCTGCTGTTGACCTATCGGTAGTTTGAAGTGGATCCAGGTTATTTTTTTGAAGCAGGAATTGATTCATCCTGCAACTAACCTCTCGAGGCACTTCTTTAAGGTGGATGTACATGCTATGGGATGGTAGTCAGTGAGGCAGATCACCATGTTCTTCTTGGGGACTTGTACAACAGATGTCCCTTCGAAGCAGGTGGAATCTCAAGCCACAGAAGTGAGAGATTGAAGGGATGCTGTTTGAGCCAGCCGTGGATTCATAAGTTATAGGAGCAGAATTAACCCATTCGGCCCATCAAGTCTACTCCGCCATTCAATCATGGCTGCTCCTCTGACATCGGCCTCAGAGACTGAGATCAAAGGGTTGTCAGGACCTGTGGGGGCTTGTGCAGGTGTGTTATATTGTTCCTCCTTTCAAAGCATGCATAGAGCCTAATCTGGAAGTGATGCATTTTTGCCACTTGCATTGCCAGGTTTTGCGTCGTTGGAAGTAATTGCATATAAGACCTGCCACAGCTGACGACTGCGGCACATTCGTTCAGGTCCACTGAGAAATCCTTAAACAAGGCCCAGTTCCAACGGTTTGAAGCAGTCCCACAACTAACGTATGTGTTCCGGTTATCCAGATGGTCCAGAGGAGAATGCAGTGCAGCTGCTGTTAAACTGATCTGACTATAGGCATATACCTCTCTCTGCCTTTCCTGACCAACTCTTCGTAGTCCTCTTTGCCAGTACCATGTTCTTCTGTCTCTACCTGTACGCAGGAAGAAGAAACCCAGCCACGTGGGAATCATGTAGATTTGGCCTGGGCCACAATTAATTCTACTGGCAACTACATCTTCGTAGGGGGCGCTGCTCTGGCAGCAGCCATGTAAGCAGCGTGTTAGTTTTTTTTCAACTTTTTTAATTTTTTTAGTATGTCTTAAAGTGTGTTTTTGATGTTCCTCGGTGTGTTTTGTGTGTGGGGGGGTGTGGGGGGGTAAGGGGGAAACCGCTTCGGTCGCCTCCTCCATCGAGAGGCGACTTTTTCCAGGTCGCCTCCCCCGTGGCCTAACAGCAAGGATCGGCGCGTCCTTTCTATGGAGACGCGCCCGGAGCTTCAGCAGCGGGCGCAGCGTGGACTCTCGGCGTAGAGCGGGTGACCCCTCGCTGGGGCTCACCGGAGGGGAACGCTCCTTTTCGCAAGCCCGCGGCAGCCGGCAGCCTGAAGCCACGGTCTGCAGAGTTCCAGCTGGTGCGGCGTGGGGGACCCGGGGGAGGAAGGAGCTTCCACCGCCGGCCCGCGGCCAACTTCTACCGCGGGCCCGGCGTGGACTTAACAACACCCCTGGAGGGGAGCTTCGACCGCCGGCCCTGCAGTCTAAGGTGCTTCTGGCTGCGGCGGAGACTTTAAACTGCGACCGCCGGCCTGCGGCCTACACCAACTTAAAGCCGCGGTCTCCGGTGAGGAAGAGCCGATCCTGGACTGACTCTGGACTCTGGTCCTGTCCACGGGGGGGAAATGAAGGAGGACTGGCCAAATTTTGTGCCTTCCACCATAGTGATGAATGCTGTGGTGGATGTTTGTGTTACATTTTTATTGTGGTTGTGTGTTCTTTATTATTGTATCGCTGCTGACAACCCAAATTCCACCGACCCTGGTTGTGTGGCAAATAAATTCTATCTATCTATCTAACAAATGCTCATCAGTGTGCTCTCACCTGAGAGAATGCTTTGAACAGGCTGAGTGCACTGATTGAATGCAAGAGATAAGACCAAAAAAAAAAATATTATGCAAATCATCTCTTCCCTGGGTGGATAACATAAATGAGGTGTTTACTCCCAGCAGAGTAACTTACACCAGTGGTGTGGTTGGCTTTTAAAAATGGCCTCAAGCAGGGAAATGATGCCTTATGGACTGGTGGCTCTGACAGAGCAGATATTTTGACACCCCGATGTTTCTCTGCACATTGGTTGTACGATAATAGAGGTGCTAAAATCCTAATAAAGTATGAACATGTATTAATGCTGCAAACCAATCTGACTGCAGTGGTTTAATTCCTCTGCATGGCTTATTGTCTCCATCACGGATTATGTAGGTTTTCTCATTGAGGGAATATTCAACCAAGGGCCACTAAAGTCAGAGTACATTGTGGTGGTGAATTAATTATTGCAGCATTTTCATGCAAAACATCTAATTTTTTGATTATTCATAGTGGTCCCAGCTGCACTTAATACTGTCGTAAGCACGAATCACTGGTTGGTTTAATAGGCAAAATAGAGAGAATGATATTATCAGACAGAGGTCAGGTATTTGACAGCGGTAGGATTGTTTGAATATAAAATAGATCTGTTACTTGATTTGCAGCATACTTTGCCACGCGGAGAGGCATTGATTCACAGTCTGAAGCTTTAGGCTTCATTAATGTCCTGCTTGGTATGCAGTGTGTGCACATTCACTTGTGTTTCAGTTAAAGATGCAAGTGTGTCAGTGTTTATTTTTGACCAGCATTGAAATTTTAAGGCAATTTGTCTCACTGTTACAGGAACAACAGACTCTAATTGCAGGGAAAAACTTAACGCCTTTATCTGGAATGTTGACTTCATCGATTCTAGCTCGCTATCAGTGCAGAGTTAGTTTTCCACTTCAAACTTATATGCGGTTCTCATTGCAAGTGTATGTATGCTCAATGCCCAATTTCTTTCGACATTTGAAACACCCTGTAAAAGCTATGTGCAAATTACGTGTAAAATTATCCTTTGTTGTTTACATTGCTTAATCCCAACCGTTAAGTGGTAGATAGAGAACACAGAAAAGTGAATAGACAAAAATGTTGGAGAAACTCAGCGGGTGAGGCAGCATCTATGGAGTGAAGGAAATAGGCAACATTTCGGGTCGTTGCCCGAAACGTTGCCTATTTCCTTCGCTCCATAAATGCTGCCTCACCCAGCTGAGTTTCTCCAGCATTTTTGTCTACCTTCGATTTTCCAGCATCTGCAGTTCCTTCTTAAACAGAAATGTGAATAGGCTGATTTCCAAATGATACCCATTCTGTTGCTCAGTGAGCTCATGGTTGATCTATAATATAACTCTCTAGCCTTTTTCCTCCATCCATGGTAATCTCTGGTTTAGATGAAATTATTGTGTCCCTTTTAATTGCCAATCGAAAAACAAAAAAAACTGCACAGGTTGGAACTCTGCAATGAAGGTAGAAAAATGCGGAAAACATTCAGTTGGCCAGGCAATATTCAGCAAGTTAGCCCACATTTGTTGGAAGAGAAGCAGAGTTAATGTTTCAAGTTGAAGATGCTTTACCAGATCTTGGAGGGAGAGAAAAGAAACTGTTTAAGGGGCAGGATTTATGTAAATATTTCTGCCAATATATGTTTTCTTTTGGCCTGAAGGTGTTAATGATTTTTTGGAAGAAGAAGACAAATTTAAGTTATTTTGGTAATCAACTAGTTGAAGGAAACGGCACAAGTAAAAATCAATATAATTTTTGTTACAACTTTAGGGTTCAATCGGCAGCCTTCATGGCTTCATGGCTTCATGGCATGGTTTAATTTGAACCTTTAAACTTTTAGCCTTAAAAATTTTACATTGTGTACCCAGAACTTCAGAAATGTATCCTTGCTATTCTGGAAATTCAAACAATTGATGTTTCCATAATCCAGATATTTCTTTACAACTTCCCAATAGTTATAGAATCAATTTGACCAGCTGTATTCTCTCAAGCAAGTAACAATGAATGTTCAAGCAAAAATAATAGAAATAAAGTATTAATAATGTGAGTGCAAACTAATAGATAGTGCACAAGGCAAAACTAGAAGTAAAAGTCGAAGCAAAGACAGAGCTGAATTTCATCATATCGTGAAATAAGGTAATGGCACTTAGGCTGCATGTTTTGGAATGTTCTTATTTAGAACGGAGATGAGGAAAAACGTTTTCACACAGAGGGTTGTGAATCTGTGGAATTCTCTGCCACAGAAGGCAGCGGAGGCCAATTCTCTGGATGCTTTCAAGAGAGAGTTAGATAGAGCTCTTAAAGATAGCGGTCAGGGGATATGGCGGGAAGGCAGGAACGGGTACTGATTGTGGATGATCAACCATGATCATATTGAATGGTGGTGCTGGCTTGAAGGGCCGAATGGCCAACTCCTGCACCTATTGTCTATTGTCTATTGTTTATTGGCAGGTTAACTGAGGCCTATGTGACTATATGTTCTACAGAATTTTTAAAGAATGCCAGTAAAAAACAGATGTGAATAAACCTGACACATGTTGTATCTCGAAGCTAAAAAAAACTCCTGCAAAATGAAAGTGTTTTATTTTGGCTTGATAAGTTTGCGATTTGGTCGTTCTTATTTATTGATGGAGTGAAAATATTTGTGTTTAAAAAAGAGATGACATTGAGATAGCACTTTGTATTATTAGCACCTAATTGGTTTATGTTTCCCAAATCTAAAATGACACTTCAAACCACATGTCTTTCAAACTGCAATTGTAAACTATGTTGGACATTGTTTACAGAGAAACCATTAAATAGTATGTCAAATCGCAACTGCATCAAAATACTGATTTACAGAAAACAGAAGAGTTTAACACTGGTTTATCTGTCAAAGTATGTAGGAAAGAGATAGGCAGGAAGAAATTCATAGGAATTTTGTAATTTGCACCTGAAATTTTATTTAAGTGGTACTTTCTCTATGTCAACATTTTCACGGATGTAGTCGGGATGTGAGGGGCTGAGCTATAGGGAGAAGCTGGGCAGGCTCAGACTTAACTCCTTGGAGCACAGGAAGATGAGGGATGATCTTATAGCAATGTATAAGATCGAGGGTATTGATATGGTAGATTCACAGAGTCTTTTGCGCAGAGTGGGGGGTATCAAGAACCAGATGACATAGGTTTTAGGCGACAGATAGCACAATGGGCTAAACCAGAATCCCGCTTGGAGTGCATACTGTCGTTGTGTCCTTAGACACTTCACCCACCTTTGCCTGTATGGAATGTGAGCGCGGGAAAGATGCTAAAAATAGGAACACTGACAATGAGGGGCATCATTTCATTTCATTTTTCATGGTGAGAGGGGGAAAGATTTATAGGAACTGAGGGGCTTCTATTGGGGGGGGGGGGGAGTATATAGGGGGGGGGAGGGGGGGGGGGGGGGGAGAGGGGTGTTAGTTGAGGCAGGTGTCATAGCAACATTTGAAATAAATTTGGACACGTGCATGGACAGGAAAGGTTTGGAGGTAGATGGGCCAAACGCAAGAAGATCGGACTAGTGTATATGGGGTATCTTGGTTGATATGGATACGTTGGGCTGAAGGGCCAGTTTTACATGTTGTTTTGACCCTCTATTGTATCATCAATTATTAGATGGACCATGTTGTCAATATTGTTATCTGGAAATATTTAAGGATATTTAATGCACCATCTCTCCAGCTTCATTATCTGCTCCCACAACATCTTCCAAGTGAGATACAAGACTGATCAACAATGTTGTGGTTTTCATCCATCGCCTCAGCCAAGTGGCTGAAGATTACATTTGACACACACATTTTCCCATAAAAATGCTTTAAAACTGTCGATCAAAAAATATGAACCACTTATGGTTTATCTGGACAGGTGGACTACATTTATAATTTCTTGCGAGTGTTTGGCGAGTTTTTTTTTCCAAGGAGAAAATTGATGTGAACACGTGATGAAACATTTAGAATATATGATGAGGATAACCAACTACATTTGCCTTGAAATTATGAACGGAAAAATATGTTATTTTCATTTGCCATGTTTTTATTTCCATGCATGCCTTTCTTCAGAGGGTCGGCAATGTTTATGAGAATGATTGCCCTGTTCTTAACATTATTACATGCTTCAGCTCAGAAGGTGAAATGCTAGATGCATGTTTTTCTCATATTTGGAAGTTTTGTATTTCAAAATTATAGTGGAATTTCTGAGTGGCAAGTCTTTCTTCCAAAATTGTAATTTGGCCACAAATTTGGGTGATTTTAGAAGACAAATCCGATCATAAATGTTTTCAGTAAATACCCTTTGCTTCACTGTTCACTGTGGGGAATATTGCTAATTTTGAAAACTAATTTCAGCTGAGTTGGTGAATCATTCAGGCATCAATCTAATAATCTATAACGTCAACAGGAAGTCTCAATTGCATTACTGCTTTGTAATTCACTTAGAGATATCCATTGCCAATGATATAATTTTATTTGCCGCAAATGATGATTGCTACTGGCTTGGCTAATAGCACTGTCTTTCCTTTTGACTGAGCTTACCTAGAATTACTTGAACCTCAATAAAAATAAAACTGGGTCTATTTGTACTGTTTGTCATTTGTCTTTACAGAGGACCGTACAGAGAGAATAGGAACTTTTAATTCATTTTCCAACATTGAGAATTGTTATCATTTAAAAAATAATTTAAATCATTGAAGGTAATTAAAATAATTGAAAGACACAAAAGCTGCCAGATAATTATGTCAGTAAAAATGATTACTAGAAAATCACTGCAAAAAAAGACCACTCTGCAGTCCCAGATTCTGTCTGTTTATTGTTATGGTTTCAACTAATCTTCAGCTCCCAAGAATAAAAGCTATCATTTCACACATCAATGTCATGTTTACCTTTAATTGGCATTCCTTGATTAGCTAAGTGGTTGAAAATCACTGCTATTTCCACTGCCAAAATCATTGCTCATCAGATTAACCTTGATTGGACAGGACATCTTAATGTAGGGGCTAATAAGCTTTTTTTCCCCCTATGTTTTTAACTCATTTGGTGCCATATTTATTCTCATTTCCCACATGGACGTGATGCCGACATCTTTTGTAGGCTGAATTCTCTGAACCAATTTGATTTAACCATGCAGTTCACCCAGCACTTTCCCCAGAAAATCGCTTATCATCAGAATTCCATTATTATCATAGTATTGTCAAAATAATAAGTTCATATATTTTTCTTTGGATGCATTTCTTCAAAAAACATTGAAATAGAATGTCTGATGTCAGTAACACTGTTGGCAAATGCTGATCTCCTTTAATGTTTTTTAATCAATTTTCTATTGTTATTCATACTCTGTGTAAATCGTAAGCATGTTGGGTGGTCTTCTCAATGTTACATCTCTCAAACCTCATCTAAGCTACATGAAAATATTTCCAAAGCTGCAGTCAAATTTCAAGAATTGTTATCTACAGCTCGGTCATTTATCATATCACTTGTGAATGGTTTATTCTAACATTGACTGTTGTGGGCTATAATATCAGTAAAAGGGCATAATTTTTTTTAAAGGATACTGCAGTCTTGGACAAGAATGGGATATGAAAGATCTCTTTCAAGGCAGAGAGTGGGCTATAGATAGATCATTGCTTACACACATTATTCATTTCTAATTAGTGGTATGGTATTGAAGTCGTAGGAAAATGGCAATAGTTCTGCACCAAACTGTAGTGACCTTTATGTCTACCTCCTGTTACAGGAATTCTATGAAGTATAGTTGTGTGTAATACCTCCTCACTAAATCAAATGTCACACTCATCTGGGAGTTCATTTAATCGCAGTGAAACAAATAAGGCTGGGCTCTTCTCCGTTTATGTCAAATAGCTTGTTCAAAACCTGCTTTGATGAAAATCAGTTTGAGCCATAAGCAAAACACAAGGTTCATACAAAATCTTAACTTCTGTGCTATTCAATCCCATTTGGCCAAATCCTACAGGAATTGTGCAACTTCACACAATCAACGCTGCATGAGTTGCACTGTCCCAATTCTCCTGTGTGGGTGGATTTATACATAACCATTCAACATTTCTCTAACTCTTAAAGGCCACTCAGGTTTCAAAAAACAAGATTCTTAAATTAAAAACCACACAAAATGTTATAAAGTAACCCAGTTTCTTGTCCTCAAAAATAATATCCCTTGTGAACTAACCTTCTCTGACCCTATTTCCAGTAAGGCTTCCATTCTATTCTCAGTGTCGCCAGCTCTGTTGTAACTGTTCTGATGATCAGACGTTTTGGGTAGTTCTGAGGTTTTTTTCCTTCATCCTTCTACCACAATTGACAGGGATTTCAATAGCTCCGGCTCCATTTCCCACATCTTCTCTTCTCATCTTCTCTCTTCCCATCCATGACAAGGATGATTTCTGCAGCAGCTCTGTTGATGAGGACAGGGTTATGTTCACCCCCTCACTTCCTCGTCAACTATTAAATATTTGGTCTTGCAGGCATTAAGGACCGAGTTAGACAGAAAACGCTCGAGTTACTCAGCAGACAGGCAGCAGCATCTCTGAAGAGAAGGAATGAGTAACCTTTTGGGTCTACACCTTTCTTCAGACTCTCTTCAGTCTTGACCCAAAACTTCGCCGATTTCTTCTCTCGAGAGATGCTGTCTGGCCCGCTGAGTTATTCCAATGTTTTGTGTCTATCTTCGGTGTAAACCGGCATCTGCAGATCTGGTCAACAACAGTGATATCATCTATAAACTTAAATATCGAGTTGTTGTTGTATGTGGCCACACAGTCATGGTTGTACAAGAAGTAGACCAAGGTGCTGAGCACACAACCTAGAGGGGCATCAGTGTTGATAATCAGGGAGGAGAAAATGTTGTGACTAATTCTAACTGACTGAGATCTGCCGGTCAAGAAATCCAGAAGAAATACAGTTGGAGGCATCAAGGCCAAGGTCCAGAAGTTTAGGGATCAGTTTATTCAAAAGTATCGTTTTGAAGGCCGAGCTGTAGTTCATGAATAGCATCTTAGATAGGTGTTCCTTTTGTCAAGATGATCCAGAGCTTCATGTGAACAATGAATTCCAATGCATCTTGGTGCATATGATAAACTAATCCAAATCTGAATCTCTGATAAAGAAGTCAGAAAATTAATTAATATGATTTGTTCCATGTTAAATTCTCAAAAACTTTATAGATAAATATTGTAAAATGGAAAATTTAGGATTTTCGGGTAGAAACAGAGAAACATAGAAAATAGGTGCAGGAGTAGGCCATCCGGCCCTTCGAGCCTGCACCGCCATTCGATATGATCATGGCTGATCATCCAACCCAGTATCCCATCCCTGCCTTCTCTCCATATCCCCTGATCCCTTTAGCCACAAGGGCCACATCTAACTCCCTCTTAAATATAGCCAATGAACTGGCCTCCACTACCTTCTGTGGCAGAGAATTCCACAGATTCACCACTCTCTGTGTAAAAAATGATTTTCTCATCTCGGTCCTAAAAGACTTCCCACTTATCCTTAAACTGTGACCCCTAGTTCTGGACTTCCCCAATATCGGGAATAATCTTCCTGCATCTAGCCTGTCCAACCCCTTAAGAATTTTGTAAGTTTCTATAAGATCCCCCCTCAATCTTCTGAATTCCAGCGTGTACAAGCCGAGTCTATCCAGTCTTTCTTCATATGAAAGTCCTGCCATCCCAGGAATCAGTCTGGTGAACCTTCTCTGTACTCCCTCTATGGTAAAAATGTCTTTCCTAAGGTTAGGAGACCAAAACTGTACGCAATACTCCCGGTGTGGTCTCACCAAGACCCTCTACAACTGCAGTAGAACCTCCCTGCTCTTATACTCAAATCCTTTAGCTATGAATGCTAACATACCATTTGCTTTCTTCACTGCCTGCTGCACCTGCATTCCTACTTTCAATGACTGGTGTACCATGACACCCAGGTCTTGTTGTATCTCCCCTTTTCCTAATCGGCCACCATTCAGATAATCAGGGTAAATTCCGTCTGTTGTATGTTTCAGAAATTTGGAAAATTGCATATAAATTGCCATGGGGAACAATGACATTTGAATACTTATTAAGCTTCCTTAGAATCTGTCTTTTCAAAATGTAATATTCCACCATATTCAAATATGGCAGAAAGAGAAAATGTTAGTTAATATTATATTTTCAAAGCATTTTTACAATTTATAAAATAGCCAAATTTAGCTCGAGGTTTCATTTCTCTATAGAAATATTAATTATTATTTAGAAACTATGAATGAAAACGTTCCACACTCATTTAAGTGTGAGTGGCATAAGACCAATGCCTCTTCGAAGACAGGTATTGTGCAAGCTGAAAACTTCATATCAGTTTGCACACGAATCTGCAAGGCACCATTTGGACAGATGCTACCTACCCTTGAGCCTTGAAGATCAGGCAGCTTTCAGCTGCTTGTGCGTTGTCCTCTCTCTTGTGCTGTTCCAACTTTGTGTGCTGTGAAAGAGTTGATGTTTATTCATGTTATTCCTTAATATCGTTTGTTTATTGCTACAGATGCACATTTATGGGAATGTGGATTTACGTTTTGCAGAAGGTTCACTCCATGATGAATATATGTATGGTGGCCAAAAGGTTTGAAATCCCCTGCTTTCAGAGAGAGCCACAAGAAATGTAGATCTGTGCAGTTATCCTTTTATTTTATTAAAACCATTTGTTAAAACTTTAATACAGGAAACAAAATGGTCAGTTTGATACTTTTACTGCCTCCAAGGTAAAAAAAAAAGATTTTTCTGCATTTATTAGTCGACTATATCCATCTAGCAATAGGATCTAAGGCCAGAATGGCTAATTATGTAATATAATGGAAACGATATTGTGATATGTACAAATGTGAATTTTCTTAAGATGATGATTTTCCCATTTCACTATATCATGCCTAACACAAGGTAAGATAAGTTCGATTTTTAGCTTGAAAGAATGATGACAGCTTTTCCTAAGGAAGGGTAATCTTCCTGTTTTTAATGGTTCTCAGGGGAACTCCATAAATTGATAGTTCTCTGACTGAAATATTTGTTGAAGTTCTCCATGTCATTTATGTATAAGCAATGTAATAGGCATTGACCGATATTCAGGTATCCACAGTCGATGGTTCCACGGGCAAAATCGCATCAGAACATTATTTTTATTGATTTAACAGGAAAACACAATTAATCTTTATTTAGCAATAAAGATTACAAATAAAAATAGTTGCTCTATATCGAAAGATAATTGCTAGAATAAGTATCATTTAATCCACCTCCAACTGTCTGCAAAACCAGTACAATCTAATTGATTCCTGAATCAGTGATAAACACATTTATCAATCTAGGAAAAGCAAATTCCTTCCTCATGCAGACAAGATATTTCCTAATGTATTGCTAACAATATTGCAATGAAACATACACCACTTTTAGAAATGGCAGTTAACGATCCCTCCAGTGAATTATGCTAAATGAAAAATCAACACACAGCACTTCCACTTGTTTTTTCTTTTGGTCTCTGGTTGCTACATAGTTGTAGTTGATCATAGCACAATGTTATTGCTTCTTATCCACAGTATTGACATTTTTGAATTTGCTGGACTAAATTATATGAGCCATAAGAACTTGTTTTTGCCATTTTAGACTGTGGTTTGTGAGTATAACACAGAGGTAAATTGGTTCAGATTGGATCCACAAAAAATCTTTGGTATGTGAGATGGAAATTGTTCTTGTATTTCCTCACACAATTGAAGGTTGCCATTTTTACATTGTGTCCATGCTAGTTTTAAGAGCAATCACACTCTCCCAACTATTTCC
This sequence comes from Leucoraja erinaceus, assembly GCF_028641065.1. Lineage (NCBI taxonomy): Eukaryota > Metazoa > Chordata > Chondrichthyes > Rajiformes > Rajidae > Leucoraja > Leucoraja erinaceus. Next base: position 29,903,046 of record NC_073398.1, on the reverse strand, counting down.
CTGTAATCCATTTTGTTTAACTTGTCCAATAACGGCAACCTGATTTTTCCTATTATCCACCTAAACTCTGAGTTGCAGTATTTAGCCAGTACTTGTGATTTGGAAGCAAATTGGGCACCAAAGGACCAAATGGTCTCAGTGAGAACATGCACCCTTTGCACAAAAAGCGCCAGAGTTCAAGATTGAACCCAAGTGATTGGAGCTGTGAGGCAGCTGCACTTTCTGGTGAGATTTAATTGCAAAAGTTCTTGTTGAGGTTTAAAGCCATTTGTTTATGTTTATGCATAAATGATAAAGATGCCTCGGGGATAAAACAGTTGGGATATTTACTGTGATAATCCATTTGGTGTCTCCCATTTGTCTGACCACACCATCAGCCATAACCGTGGTGTGAGCATTGCTGGCAAAACTATAATTTATCGTGTATCCATGAGAAGGTGGAACACAGATAGAAAATGCTGGAAACACTTAGCTGGTCAGGCAAACAATTCATATTTCAGGAGAAAAGGAATAGGTGACTTTTCAGGTCGAGAGCCTTCATCAGTCTGATGAAGGGTCTCGATCCAGAATGTCACCTATTCCTTTTCTCCAGAAATGCTGCCTGACCTGCTGTGTTACTTCAGCATTTTGTGTCTATATTTGGTGTAAACCAGCATTTGCAGTTCCTTCTTGCACAAATTAATATTGCAGGCCTGGAACGCTTCATAGAACTGGGGAAAAGAAAGCAAGTAAGTTCAAGAAAGTTCAAGAGACAGGAACCACAAAGTCTATATCAAACCATATCCTTCCATCTCTGTCTGTTCGTGTGCCGTCAAAGTTCCTTTTAAATATTACTAATTGCATCTGTTTCCACCACCTCGCCACCACACACATCCAAATGTGTTCAACCACTCCTAATCTATACATAACTAAAGCTCTGATCTTGTGCTCTTCTGGTTTGCGTGTTTTTTCTATTTGCGCAAAAATGGTATGCGATAGCGCTAAGATTTTCACCAACTCACTCACCGTTCTCCTGTGCTGCGAGTGCACCAAGTTTCGTTCCAATCGGTGGTATAATGTAAACGTTAGCGAGGTTTAAAAATCATAAAAAAACGTGAGTGCGCAGATCGTTCTCCTCTCCTGCCAGTCAGCGCCGCGCGGATTAGTCTCTTCTCCTGTCACTCCGCGGACGGTCCGTCCCATCCTGCGCCATTGCCTCTTTACTGAAGCTGAGGGGGGCCAGTGGAGGTCTCCAAACGGGCGCCGACGGCTGATGCTCCTCCGGGGCACGCAAGAAGGGAGAGGAGCGGCAACCTCGAGATCCTGGGGAGGGAGAAAGGGGGGGAGGAGAAGGGATAGAGGGAGGGGAGTAGGGAGGGGAGAGGATTTATGGAGGGAGGGAGTGACTGAGGGTAGGGGAAAGTAGTTGAGGGAGGGGTTTGGGGAGTGTAAGAGGAGGGGGAAAAGAATAGGGAGGTGAGGAGGGAGAGTGGGGGTGGAGGGGGATAGAGGGATAGGAGGGAGGTAGGGACGGGAGAGGAGTTATGGAGGGAGTGACAGAGGGTACATAGGAAATTAGGTGAGGAGTAGGCCAGGCCCTTCGAGCCTGCACCGCCATTCAATATGATCATGGCTGATCATCCAACTCAGTATCCCGTACCTGCCTTCTCTCCATACCCCCTGATCCCCTTAGCCACAAGGGCCACATCTAACTCCCTCTTAAATATAGCCAATGAACTGGCCTCAACTACCCTCTGTGGCAGAGAGTTCCAGAGATTCACCACTCTCTGTGTGAAAAAAGTTCTTCTCATCTCCGTTTTAAAGGATTTCCCCTTTATCCTTAAGCTGTGACCCCTTGTCCTGGACTTCCCTAACATCGGGAACAAACTTCCTGCATCTAGCCTGTCCAACCCCTTAAGAATTTTGTAAGTTTCTATAAGATCCCCTCTCAATCTTCTAAATTCTAGAGAGTATAAACCAAGTCTATCCAGTAGTCTACCCAAGTCTATCCAGTAGACCTAGGTAGGGGAAAAGAGAGGAGGATAGAGGTGAGGGAGGGATTGGGGAAGGGGAGGAGGAGACGGGAAAGAAGAGGGAGGGTGAAGAGGAGGGGGAGAGAGTGCTAGGGATGAGGGGAAATGAGTTGCGCCTGTGCAGTTGGGGGCTATGGGTGAGTGGTGGAATATTGCGTTGGGAGACCAAGCCTCCTGTGCGACAGGGACCCAACAGGTCCCACTTAGTCTAGTAGCTAATACTCTTTAATCCTAGGCTATATCCTGCTGATCCTGATTAGTACGTTCTAATTTGTCCAACTAAGCCATGATGTTTTTTTATGTAAAAGATATGTTCCCTTCCACTCATTAACATCTAATCTCATTTTCATATACATTTAATCTTTTTCCATTATGTGGTTTTTCTAGCATTCCCTTAAATTCATCAATTTAGTTCTCCACAACTTCCCACAATGGGTTTCCATATTCCAACTATATTTTCAAGTTGTTCCTGACTTCCTTGGTGGGATTATATGTGAATATTTAGTATTTAGTTTAGTTTAGAGATACAGCACGGAAACAGGCCTTTAGACTCAGCGAGTCTGCGCCGACCAGCCATCCCGCTTATTCTTTATAAGTACATAAGGGGGAAAGGGTAACTAGAGAGTTAGTGGGACCTCTTAGGAATCAAAGCGGTCACCTCTGTGTGGAGTCACAGGAGATGGGCAAGGTCCTCGATGAGTATTTCTCCTCTGTATTTACCAAGGAGAAAGACAGTAGGACGGAGGAACTTAGGGCAGTCAATGGAAGTGTCTTGAAAGCAGTCAGGGTTACTGTCAAAGAAGTACTGCAGGTACTGTCGTGTATGAAGGTAGACAAATCTCCAGGGCCTGATCAGATATATCCGAGGACATTGCGGGAAACTTGAGAGGAAATTGCAGGAGCCCCGGTTGAAATTTACGAGTTGTCCTTAAATACAGGAGAGGTGCCGGAAGACTGGAGGGTAGAAAATGTTGTGTCTCTTTTCAAGAAGGGCTGCAGAGAAAATGCTGGGAACTATAGGCCGGTGAGCTTAACATCTGTAGTTGGAAAGTTTCAGGAGAGTATTCTGAGGGAAGAAAGACTGGATTGACTCAGCTTGTACACACTGGAATTCAGAAGATTGAGGGGGATCTTATAGAAACTTACAAAATTCTTAAGGGGTTGGACAGGCTAGATGCAGGAAGATTATTCCCGATATTGGGGAAGTCCAGAACTAGGGGTCACAGTTTAAGGATAAGAGGGAAGTCTTTTAGGACCGAGATGAGAAAATCATTTTTTACACATAGTGGTGAATCTGTGGAATTCTTTGCCACAGAAGGTAGTTGAGGCCAGTTAATTGGTTATATTTAAGAGGGAGTTAGATGTGGCCCTAGTGGCTGAAGGGATCAGGGGGTATGGAGAGAAGGTAGGGATGGGATACTGAGTTGGATGATCAGCCATGATCATATCGAATGGCGGTGCAGGCTCGAAGGGCCGAATGGCCTACTCCTGCACCTATTTTCTATGTTTCTATCATCAAATCCATATTATTGTTTTTTTGGTTGTATGTAATGACAATGTTCCCAAATTCTCATTTCAACCTAAATTTAGACTTGGTATATTTTGGTTGAGGTATTGTTCATATCACAGATATGTGCACTCAGATTTTAGCTTCCATTTGGTTCTTTCATAGATCATTAAAATATGTTTTAACTATTTAAAAAAAAAAAACATACAAAGCTGCTGGCTTATTAATTTACTTTGGCAGCTATCTCCAGTTCTGCTTAATCGGCAAGATGTTTAAATTTGGCCACTGGGTGGAAAACGAGAACGGTGAAATCAAATGTACAAAAGTAATAATGTAATCTGACTGCCTTAAGGTTAGCTAAGTCAAATACATGAAAAATGGAATTTAATTTGTAATAAAAAAGCTTATAACTATTTTTCTATAAACTATAAATTCATAACCAAATGCAAGTTAAAATGTAAATGCACTTAACTATCATGTTAACAATATCTCAGCCTCATCAAACTGGATTTTAAAATAACATGAGATTTGGTTCGATAATGAGAGTGTTGGTCACTTTGTTACATTATGGCACTGCAGGCCAGTATTTCTTGGAGGTTACATCTCCAGAGATGCTGCCTGTCCCGCTGAGTTACTCCAGCATTTTGTGTCTCTTCGATTTAAACCAGCATCTGCAGTTCTTTCCTACACATTTTTTAAGAGGTTGGCAGCAATGGTTTAATCTGCAACATTATTCTTTGAAAACACTATACAGGTATTACTTTCTTTTTAACATAATTTATCTGTGTAATGTTTTCCAAGCTAAAAGCGACTTTGCAAGTTGGATGTTTAAAAAATAATTGTTCATCATTATTCTATAAATTTGTGGATGGCACACAATCAGCTGTCATTGAGGATGCTTTGATATGCTGAGTGTGATTGGTGTTTAGCTGCCAAATTGGAAGTTTCTAATATTTGAGTAAGAGCCATCGCTCCCTTGACTAGGAAATGTTTGCCATATTTGCAAAATGAAGCAGTGGAAGGTGATTATATATGTATTTACATCATCAAATTGCACTAAGATACTCTTATATGGCACATGGCTTCTTATGCCTTGGTGTTAATGTTGAATTTACTGACGGGAGTTGATGGTGGAGAAGATGGGCAATTTTAATTCATCCGCCTCTTCACGGAGACTGATTTGTTGTCATTATTGACCCCATTACAATCTCGCTACTTTTATGTAGCCAATGCCAGTGTGTTAAGGTCTGAGGCATTCCTGGTTTGACATTGATTCAGAGTATCCAACTACAAGGTCACAAACTGTTGGAGGAACTCAGTAGATCGAGCAGCATCTGTGCAAGGGGGTGGGGGAGGAATTATTGATGTTTTGCATTAAGACCAAGTTCAGATGCAGGGTCTTGATCTGAATTGTCAACAATTTCCCTCCATCACCGCACAGATGTTGCTCGATCTGTTGTGTTCCTCCAGCAATTTGCTTTATGTCTCAAGTTTGGTTTAGTTTGTTGATCCATTTGTTAAACTTACCACTTCACTGTTGCTCGTAAATCCAGGAAACTATGTCTCCACATCTACTTTTGACTGAGCCAAAGGATGGTAAGGCTTACAGAGGGTTATTTTATTTGCTTCTGGTAATTGCTGTTTTTTGAATATCTCTATATAGAGGGTCAATACTCAACAGTGGATAAAGATCATCTACTTGGCAGATTTAACCTGGCCAACAACACAATGGTAGCAGGCATGAATTAAAGAATTGTCTTCTATCCATAGTGTTCCTATAAAGCAGATGGAGCCTGTTGGGTGGCCACCAGGTTCCCCAACCTGGTTCCATCTGCCTTTGTCTGCCTCCATCTATTATCCACCTCCCTCTGTGCCCCAACTCCACCCCTCCCCCGTCACTACCTGGCTCCACTTCCCTTTCATCCTCCACCATTCTCAGTTCACCAATCACCCACTGCTCCTTTCTCAACATTCCCCCTCTCTTTATACTAGCTATCATTCCTCTCCACTCTTAGTCCTAATGCAGGGTCTTAAACCAAAATGTCATCAATTCCTTCTCCCCAACAGATGTTGCTTGACCCACTGCCTTCCTCAAGGTGTGTTCCTCAGTCTGATGAAGGGTCCAGACCTGAAACATCGCCTATCCGTTCCTTCCCCAGATACTGCCTGGTCCATGGAGTTCTTCTTTTACTTTGTGTTTTCCTCAAATAGTTTATTGCCCCAAATTACAACATCTGCAAACCTTTTGTCACACAACATGGAAACAGGCCCTTCAGCTCAACTAGCCCTTGCCATCCAATAGGCCCATCTACACTACCTGCCCTTGTTTGGGCACCTGCCCTTGTTTGGCCCATAGTCCTCTAAACCTTTCCTATCCATGTACTTGTCCAAATGTCTTATCAATGCTGTTATAGTATCTGCCTCAATTACCTCCTCTGGCACCTCGCACCATATACCCACTGCATGGAAAAAGTTGTCCCTCTGGTTCCTATTAAATCTGTCTCCTCCAGTCTTAAACATTTGACCTCTAGTTTTTGATTCCCTTACTCTGGGTAAAAGACTGCATTCACCCTATTTATTCCCCTCGTGATCTTGTAAATCTCCAAGAAATGAAGTCGTAGCCTATAGCTCAGGCCTGGCAACATCCTCGTAAATCTCTCTGCACTTTTTGCAGCTTAGTTGGTGTTACCATATGTTTGTTGTTCTCATTCATCTTGCTGGCAACGGTAGTGAGTTTGGGAGATGCTATCAGAGTGATCTGATGCCTGTCTATTTAGTACACGGTGCATACTGTTTTAGCCAGCTAGAGCATTATGCATGTTTTTCCTGACTTTTCCAAATGCTTGGCTGTAAATAGTATCTAAAAGTGCTGTCTGCATATAGAAAACTCCAATGTTCAAATGTATGGTTGATATTTGTACTTCACTGTCAGCACCTAGTATCAAGGGTGCCTGCATGCAATATTGTAGGTACTTAATCCACCTCCTTTCTATTTTTGCATAGTTCCATGAAAAAGTTGGCAATAAATTAATAATGATGGGATGAGAGACACGAAACGTCTCCCATCCTTTTACTCCAGAGATGCTGCCCGACCTGCTGAGTTACTTCAGCACTGTGTGTCTATCTATGGAAATCCACAAAGGTGGAGACTTGAGGGCTCTTACATCCTACACTTTCACAATGTTTTCATTTTCTTATGTGCTGTACAGTGCACATGGCAACTTCGTCGGAAGTAGCTTCAAGGGTTTTTACTACATTTCAATGTGAACAGCATTATTGTAAACGCCTCATTTGGGGGATCTGGCATAACTCTGCGTGTCCAATTAAAGGATCCAATTATAGGTTCAAATTAATTGATTTGTTTTACATCCAATAAAGCCCAGCTGCTTTACTGTTTTTTTTTTAATATCCTAATTTTGTCCAAGAGATCAGTCATGATAAATGGTCTGGTAAACTCAGAATGACCCTTTGAAAAAAATAACGATTGAACTTAAGAACATAAGAAATGTTGGAGGAGGCCATACAGCCCCTCCTGCCAACTGTGCCATTCAACAAGCAACATAGCTGTTATCATCCCCCCCGGACCACTTCACTGTGCAAAGGAGATCATAAAAGGATTGAACGTATTTGACATGCAGGAAACATACTTTATTTTGTATTCAATATAAGGCACTTAATTCCCTTGATATATAAAAATCAGTGAGTCTCTTCAGTGACTATACCGAGCTTCCTCATCCATCTTGAGTATGGGATTCCAAAGATTCACTATCCTCTGGGTGAAGAAATGTCTTCTTGTCTCTGTTTTGAATGGCTTGCCCTTTATTTTCAGACATCCCAGCCAAAGGAAACAGCGTCCCTGCATCAGTTTCTCCACATATTACAAACCTGCCATTTACGACATTGATACTATTTGCCACTTCACATATAGATGGAGCAAGTCAGCCCTACCTTGCCCTCAAACCTTCTGACAATAAAGGGTGTTGTACCATTTTGCTTCCTAATTGATTGCTGTTCCTGCATGTTAACATGAAGTGATTTGTGTTTAAAGCACAAATGGACACGGGCGTTCAATACTAACACTTTCAATTGCTCATCATTTAAAAATTTACATTGCCTTTCTATCACTCCTCCCAAAATCAATAACTGATACTTTCCATATTATGTTCCATCTGTCATTCATTTAAGTTGTGTCTCTCAACCTGAAACTTCTCTACATCCTCCTGAAAATGCACACTGCCATTGAGCGTTTAATCCATTAGCAAATTAAATATAGTGCACTTAATACCATTATTGAAGTAATAAATATATATTGCAAATAGCTGGGGCCTCTACATTGTTTCATGCAATACCCTCTATTTACATTCTCCCAACCCAAAACTGACATGTAATCCCACCTCTTTTTTTAATCTGTTAACCGATCCTCAATCCACACAATTGTATTACCTCCAAAACCATGCACTTAAACTTGGTTTAACAATCTCTTGTGTGATGCCCTAAAAAGTCCAAATACACTATATCAACCAGTTCATCCGTATCTATTTTACTCATTTCAGCGTCAAGAAATCCAACAGTCGGCACAAACAGGCCCTCGCTCTTATTCAAAATAACATCCCTTTAAAATTTTTTTTTAACTCTACCCAATCCTGCTTTTGTTTTATGGTGACCTTTTACGACCTCCTTAATAATAGATTCTAGGTAATGTTGATAGCCAATCAACAGTTCCATGTTTATCTTTCCCTTATTTCTAAAATAATGGGATTACTTTTTCTACTCCTAATGTTGGATTCCTTCATTGCCTTGGTTAAAACTTAACCATTGTTTTAGGATAAACTTGTGAAAAGTGTGACAACGCAGTGCATGCATGCTCAGTTTCATGGAGTAATTGCTGAATATTCAGATTGATTTCTTCCAGTGAAGCTGAGTTGATTGGAGCTACTGTTAATTTCTGTTGTTCATTTCGACTTGCAATAATAGTTTGTCACCTACTCTTAGTAAGACATGTAAATTTGTAGATTAATTAGCTTCAGTAAATTATCCCGAGTGTATAGGATAGAACTAGTCTTCGTGTGATCGCTGGTCGGCACGGACTCGTTGGGCCGAAGTGCCTGTTTCCACGCTGTATCTCTAAACTAAACTGCAAAATGTTTTCATTGAAAACATTCAATGTAATCATCACATACCCTAGTTCTTTGGCTTCATCAGATTATATTGACTTTCACTTCTATAGCAGAGTTTATTTCTTTTGGTTAACCTTTTGAATCATTCAGTGAAAATGTCACAAGTCTCAGGTGGTCCAACTAAATCTTTAGCTACATTTGGGTCTTCTGAGAGACTGTCCACTTTGAGCAATGATCAATTAAGTTAGTGTGATCAATTTTAATTACTGTGGGTTGGTATTTAGTTTTCCCAGTGGCATTAAAAGAAGACTTTAATTTCTGGAGCAAATATCATTACCTTGGGACATCCCTAGATGATAAGCACTCACTTAATTACTTTTGACATGTGGGCATTGTTGAAACGCAGCAGTTAGTTTTATACATTGCGTGGTCCTAAAAATGTTATAATACCAGACAATATTTTTAGGATGAATCTCTGATTTCTTTCAGGTCGTACAAGCAAAGCGTTTGAGTAGGCCTTTAGTTTAACTTTCCTTTTGTAAGACAGCATCTCCAACAACTTTGCTGCATGACTCACTCAGCACTCTGCCACGACCTTTATGTTCAATGCTCAAGTGTGACTTGAAATCACAACCTTCTGACTCAGAACTAAGAGTGTTCCCAAATGAGCCCCAGCTGACACTGATATAACAGTAATAATATACAGTAATAGTTGATGATAGCAACCGAATCGCAGTCTATTCCATAAGTGACCTCTTGCATTACCATGGACTTTTTTTTCTAATTGTGTTTTACTGCCTTGCAAAATGTCGTGTAATATATGCATAATGTGTGCATAATTTATGTATGGTTTATGTTTGTATGTGTTGGTCTGAGTCCATGTGCAGGTGATGCTACTGGAAGCAAGATTTACATTGTATCAGGCAGTACTTGTCCATATGATAATAAACTTGACTTGCCCACGATTGAATAAACTGAGAAGGTTGGGCCATGTGCAAAGGACGGCTGATTTGCTTCTGAACATGGATATAAGAATGATATTGAACTGGTTTACCTTTTGTACAATAATTGTAGATGTCCATTGGTCTTTTGTTACTAATTAATCTTTTCACAAGAGTCAAGGTAAACATGAGCAGGTATTAAGAGTGTAGCAAGATGGACATGGTCTAAGTCCGATTATTATCATTCTTTATTCTTGCCGACTAGTTGCAGAGATTTTAAACTAACCTTGTGCCTGAGTGTTAAAGACAAACAAATGTCGTCAGCAATAATGCAAAGGAACAGAATTTAATTGTGTGTGCTTATGTAATGTACAGGGGAAGCACCCAGGTTTGAACTTACGACTGTTTCTTTGTCAGGTCCCTTTGCCTGCATTGGTATGAGTGAAAATGTGGTGATAAATTTGTTGGATACCATAGCTGACCTAGACAAGCTTGCAGTGATGGAATTGTAGCAGCTACCAGTTTCTTTTGGAGTAGCAGGGGCATGAGTGGACATACGCATTTCTCTGGACCGATTGAGCTTCCAGAGATAAAAACTTACTGAAGTTGTGAAAAATTATTGAAAAATCTATATTTTGGTTAAAACACAAAGTGCTGGAGGAACTCAGTGGGTCAGGCAGCATCTGTGGAGGAATTGACAGTCAACATTTGATGCCGGGGCCCTTCTTCAGACTAATAGGGGAAGCAGGAAGAAAACTGGAAAAGGGAGCTGGGGGTGGGATAAAACCTGGCAAATGATAGGTGGATGGAGGCGAGGAGGAGTGGATGGTAGTGATTGCTAGATGGGTGGAGTGGTGAATTTGTGGAAATCAATGCTACAGATAGCTGTGGAGGCAGTATTTGGGTTATTTTAAAGCAGGGATTGACAGGTTCTTGATTATTAAGGATGTTAAAGCTTATGGGGAGAAGGCAGGAGAATGGGGTTGAGAGGCAAATATAGTTCAGACATGGTTGAATGGCAGCGTAAAGTCAATTAGCCAAATGGCCTAATTATGCTCCTATGATTTATGAACATGAACTAAGTGACAAAGGTTTGAGATTGAAAACGAGATAAAGGGGTATCAGATAAGGAGAGAAGATGAGGGGTGAAATGTAAAGCTGGAGGTAGGCACATGGGTGGAAGGGAACAAGGGAGGGGAAAGAGGGGAGGAGAAAAGGGAAATGTGGGACTCGGTGATGGGGTATGAGCGTACAAAAGAAGGGAAAGGAACAGGATGCATGTTGGCACAGGACGGCATGGTGGCACAGCGCCAGAGAACCGGGTTCGATCCCGACTGTACAGAGTTTGTACATTCTCCCCGTGACCCCATGGGTTTTCTCCGAGATCTTCGGTTTTCTCCCGCACTCCAAAGACGTACAGGTTTGTGGATTAATGGCTTGGTATAAGTGTAAATTGTCGCTATTGTGTGCAATGTAGCATTAATGTGCAGGGATCGCTGGTCGTGGACTTGGTGGGCCGAAGGGCCTGTTTCTGCGCTGTATCTCTGAACTAAACTAAACTAAAAAACTAAACTAAACGGATGACGAGGGTGTGGGGTGGGGAAAATGGAAACATTTCCCAAATTGGATATTTTCTGTTTTATAAAAATGTGAAAACAAAGGGCAAAAAGTAAAAATACTCACTTCTGGAGTTATTTTCTACAAAGGAGGTCATTAAAATATTGAATGTGTTTGATATGCAGGAAGCATAGTTTATTTTGTTATCAACATAAGGCACTTAATATTATTTCTAATGAAATTCAGCACAGTTTTGATGCATTGGTAAACTCTTGCTCTGGAAGGGTTTATCAAGTTCTGACTGATCACAGCGTGGCTTCTTTCAGACATCCTGACTCTCTAATTTCTCTCAGTAACGAGTTTTGTTCTGTGTAATAAAATATTCATGCTGAAATGGGTTTTAGACTAATTATCTGCAGTCAACATTTGCTTGTGCAGTAATTTTCTGTTAGCTGGTGAGTTGATTAGTGATTCAGTGGTATAAACAGTCCTGTCTGGCTCAGTACCTGCATGTTATCTGATATCTCGGATGGTTGGCTACATACATCCAACTTAATTCCCATTACTGTTGAGTCCTTGCTGCTGTAAAACATTTCTGAAGAAAATATAGCAGAAGCAAAGTAGTAAAAAGAAAGTTTTTCTGCATAATGGGGATATTGGGCGGCCAGGTGGCGTAGCAATAGATTTGCTGCCTTACAATGCCAGAGACTCGGGTTCGATCCTGACTATGGGTGCTTTCAGTACAGAGTTTGCATGTTGTCACACGTCTGTGATCGCATGGTCACGTCTGTGCTCGCATGGGTTTTCTCCGGGTGCTCCGGTTTTCTCCCACATTCCAAAGACGTGCATATTTTTAGGTAAATTGGCCGCTGTAAATTGTCCCTAGAGTCTAGGATAGATCTGGTGTACAGGGTGATCATTGGTCGATGTGGACAGTGGGCTGAAGAGCCTGTTTCCACACTTTCATTTAACTAAACTAAAATATCTAACCCTTCTACGTTTTTACTTCTTGAAAACCCTTATTAACGTCCTGTAAACCCTTACAGAGTGTTCTTTACCACAGGACCCACAATACTTTATGTTTTGGTAAGGCCATCTAATAGCTAATAGAGCAAAATATGTTGAACAACAGATTTGTTCGTACTCCAGTTAGTATATATTATTGAAGAAAGACACAAAAAGCTGGAGTAACTCAGCGGGACAGGCAGCATCTCTGGAGAGAATGGGTGACGTTTCGGGTCGAGACCCTTCTTCAGACTGGTTAGAGATAAGGGAAACGAGAGATATAGATGATGATATAGAGATATAGAGAGATAAAGAACAATGAATGAAATATATGAAAAAGGTAACGATGATAAATGAAACAGGCCATTGTAAGCTGTTTGTAGGGTGAAAATGAGGAGCCAGTGAGACTTGGTGGGAGAGGGACAGAGAGAGAGGGAATGCTGGGGCTACCTGAAGTGAGAGAAATCAATATTCTTACCACTGGGCTGTAAGTTGCCCAAGTAAAATATGAGATGCTGTTCCTCCAATTTGCATTTTGCCTCACTCTGACAATGGAGGAGACCAAGGACAGTAAGGTCTGTGTAGGAATGGGACGGAGAATTAAAGTGTCCAGCAACCGGGAGATCAGGATGGTTCACGTGTGCTGAGCGAAGGTGTTCCGCGAAACGATCGCCCAGTCTGCGTTTGGTCTCGTCGATGTATAAGAATCCACATCTTGAACAACGGATACAGTGGAGGAGGTTAGAGGAGGTGCAAGTGAACCTCTGACTAACCTGAAAGGACTAGCGGGGTTCCTGGACAGAGCCGAGGGAGGAGGTGGTTTAGCAACAGGTGTTGCATCTTCTGCGGTTGCAGGGGATGGTACCTGGAGAGGAGGTGGTTTGGGTGGGAAGGGATGAGTTAACCAGGGAGTTGCGGAGGGAACGGTCTCTGTGGAAGGCGGAAATGGGTTAAGATGGGAAAATGTGGCGTGGTGGGATCCCGTTGGAAGTGGCGGAAATTTCGGAGGATTATGTGTTGTATGCGACGGCTGATGGGGTGGAAGGGAAGGGCGAGGGGGACTCTGTCTCTGTTGCGACTAAGGGGAAGGTGATCTATCGCAGAGATGCGGGGTACAGAGGAGACACAAGTGAAAGCCTCCAAGTGAAGGAGATAGAGTTCGGTCATAGGGCCAGTGTATGCCTGGAGCAGGGATTGTTCAACGTACCCTGCAAAGAGGCCGGCATAGCTGGGGCCCATAGCTACGCCTTGGACTTGGAGGAAGTGGGAGGAGTCAAAGGAGAAGTTGTTGAGGGTGAGGACCAGCTCTGCTAGGTGGAGGAGAGTGTTAGTAGAGGGAAATTGAATGGTTCTGCGGTTGAGGAAGTAACAGTGGGCTTTAAGGCCTTCCTTGTGGGGGATGGAGGTGTAGAGTGACTGAACGTCCATAGTAAAGATGAGGGAGTGGGGGTTCATACAGCGGAAGTCATTAAAGAGATGAAGGACATGTGAGGTGTCTTGGACATAGGTCAGTCCAATTAAGAATCATAATATCGCTACACACAACATGATGTCCCTTTCCTCTTTGTGAAATCAGAACAAATAACCAAGCTGAAACAAAACAATTCAGTATAGATCATCCAAGGCTTCAACTGAAGACTAAATCATTAGAGTCTGAATCTCAGATGCAGGTTTAGACATCATATAAGATTAGCATTAGTTGAAGCACAATGAGTTGGATCTCAGATTCCATAAGGATGTTCAGCTAAGTTTTGCATTGAGCTGAATATCGGACACAATAGACACCGTTAACTTAGATCACATGGATACTCTCTGAGAAAATTGTTCGGCACGTAGACATAGTCATTCTGCATGGAAACTGGTCACAGAAACACAGAAAATAGGTGCAAGAGGAGGCTATTTGGCTCTTCGAGCCTGTACCGCCATTCATTGTGATCATGGCTGATCATCCACAATCAGTCACCAGTACCTGAGTTCTCCCCATATCCTTTGATTCCGCTAGCCCCCAGAGCTCTATCTAACTTGATTCCGCTAGCTCCTAGGTCCTTTGGCTCAGCTTGCGCATTCCAACCAAGATGCCCCATCTATGCGAGCACACCTGCCTGAATTTGGCCCATATCCCGCTAAACATGTCCTATCCATGTACAGGTGCACAACCTTTTATCCAAAAGCCTTGGGACCAGACACCTTTCGTAATTCAGAATTTGTCGGTCTTCGGAATGGAATTTTTTTTGCGTAGATTATAATGGCTGGCTCAGTGGTAGAGTGCTCGGCTCATATCCGCAAGGTCGCGAGTTTGCGCCTTGATCCCGGCAGAAGAAGTTGGAGCGGGGCTGGGCTGGGCTGCTGCTGGCTGTGGGTCTCTGGGTTCTCCGTGCTTGCGGTGGGCCTGGTGGTCGACGTCCAATTGGTCCTGACGTCTCCGGTGACTGCACTGACCTGCAGCCATCGCCGTCGTGAAGACAGTACAAAGCCCCCACGCCGGTGCAATGACTGGGGAGCTGGAGAGGGGAGGGAAGGGGTCACACACATGGCCGGGAAGCAGAGGGGTGTAGGTGGGGTGAAATTGAAGGGAGCGACAATCTGCTGCTGCCTGCACGCTGAGTTTAAAAGTTCCCACGCAAGACTCACGATACACTGTATCGTGTCTACCGTGGGAACTTTTTAACTCAGCGGGCAGGTAGCAGCAGATTGTCAATTATTAACCCTCCCGCGCAATATACTCTCACCTTCTCTTTTATGAATGGGGATTTAGTTCCCCTTTCTTCGAGGACCGACCGGAGGTTCCGCTGTCACCTCTGCGGGCCGCCCTCGGTGAACGTCCTGTCTCCCTGTCCCTGGGATAGTAGGGGGCGATCAAACAGCACAATACCCCCCTCCCCCTCCAACTCCAGAGGAATCCGCTCCCCGATGGGCCGCTACGGCGACAAGTGGCAGTTCGTCCACAGCCCGAGCTGCGCGACCCCAAGAACAAGAAGTACCTTCCACACTATCAGCTTCTGCCCATACACTGCGTGTTCCTCTGAAGTTGGAACGGGGCTGGGCTGGAGTTGCTGATCTGGGATCTCCGTGCTTGCAGTGGGCCTGGGGGTCGGTGTCCCGATGAGAGGGCGCAGCTCGGGCTGTGGGCGAACTGCCACTTGTCGCCATAGCGGCCCATTGGGGAGCGGCTTCTGGTGGTCCTGACGTCTCCGGCCAGTTTGCAGTTTTCCTCTGGAGTTGGAACGGGGCTGGGCTGCTGCTGGCTGTGGGTCTCTGGGATCTCCGTGCTTGCAGTGGGCCTGGGGGTCGGTGTCCCGTTGGTCCTGACGTCTCCGGTGACTGGCAGTGTGCTGCTAGCATCGCGACGTGAAGACAGTGCAATGCCCCCGTGCCGGTGCAATGAGCTGGACCTCTGCGGGCTGCCCTCGGTGAACGTTTTCAAGGACCTTTCTTCAAGGACCGAAAAAATGTCGCTATTCGGAGGTTTTCGTTATTTGGATCGTCGGATAAAAGGTTGTGCACCTGTACTACAATCTTGTTTAAAAAAACAAAATTATCATTTCATTTGGACCTCCCCTAAAGTTTTATTTATTTTTAGATCCTGCCTTTATGACTTTTTATTTTGGCTGATTGATCATTTCCATGTACATACACAAATGTTCCCCAATATGTGAAATGCCCTTTAGAAGTCTTTAGCTCAGTTAGTAATGTGGAGATGCTGATTACCTAACAGCAGGTGCTGCACATGGAGACTGTTTTATCAGTTTTAAATGAATACATGCCCTGTGATAAGAGAACAAATATTTCACTAGCTTTCCCAGTTAAAATGTCTACCATTTATTTTGTGGCATGTTTGAGTTAGAATTATACTTATTGATTCTTAGTGATCAGACTTACAACGCATTTCAATTGATTTTTTGTGGATCAAATATAAATTGAAAAGCCAGTAGGTTTTGGTTGGATAGACATACCACCTGATAAATGTGTTAATAAATGAAATGGAGCATAATTTTTCACATTTGCTCTACCTCGGCTATTTTGTTTCAATATAGAACATTAATGTTTATTTGCTGAAGTGATGATAATTAAACATTCACATTTTATCAATAGCAGAACTAATAGAGTATATCCCCTGATGGCCTTTGCCATCTAATTAGTTACAATTCCAGATTATTTATTGGCCATTTAAAACTGGACAGTGGCTATGGAGGAGAGAAGTCATTTAGGTTGTCCAGTCGAATGTGCTGTCTAGACTGTGGCTAAGTATATTCATTTGGTATCCTCTTGATCAGCTTTCTTCTTGTGCTCAGTGCAATGAGATAATCATCTCTGGGGTCATTCCCGGATATATTAACAACTTTAAACAGCTTCCTTTCTCCCAAATTGGTGGTTATTGTTGCCATCTACACATTTTATCTGCACACTTCAAGATTCAAGAGAGTTTATTGTCATGTGTCCCAGATTTGCTTCAGCACAACAGAATATGGTAGGCATGAATACAGAACAGATCAGTGTGTCCATATACCATTATATAAATATATACACACATGAATAAATACACAGATAAAGTGCAAATAAACAAATAATGGGCTATTAATGTTCAGAGTTTTGTATGAGTTGAGTTTAATAGCCTGATGGCTGTGGGGAAGTGGCTATTCCTGAACCTGGACGTTGCAGTCTTCAGGCTCCTGTACCTTCTACCTGAAGGTAGTGGGGAGATGAGTGTGGCCAGGATGGTGTGGGTCCTTGATGATGCTGCCAGCCTTTTTGAGGCAGTGACTGCAATAGATCCCCTCGATGGTAGGGAGGTGGGAGCCGATGATGGACTGGGCAATGTTTACTACTTTTTGTCGTCTTTTTCTGTTCCTGGGCACTCAAGTTGCTGAACCAAGCCACGATGTAACTAGTCAGCAAAAGCCTACTGTGCACCTGTAGAAGTTAGAGAGAGTCCTCCTTGACATACCGACTCTCCTTAATCTTCTCAGGAAGTAGAGGCACTGACGTGCTTTCTTTATAATTGCATCTGTGTTCTCGGAACAAGAGAATCTTCAGAGATGTGCACGTCCAGGAATTTGAAGCTCCTGACCCGTTTCACCGTCGACCCGTTGATATCAACGGGACTGTGTGTCCCCATCCTACCCCTTCCAAAGTCCACAGTCAGTTCCTTGGTTATGCTGGTGTTGAGGGCCAGGCTATTGTGCTGACACCATTTGGTCAGTCGGTCGATCTCTCTTCTATACTCTGACTCGTCCCCATCAGTGATACGTCCCACAACAGTGGTGTCGTCAGTGAACTTGATGATGGTGTTCACACTATGACCGGCTACGCAGTCATGATTATAGAGTGAGTACAGCAGGGGGCTGAGCACGCAGTCTTGAGGTGCTCCTGTGCTGATTGTTATCGAGGCTGACACATAGTAAATTACCACAATTTTCCAATCACCATTAACATTTAATAATTCTCACTGGCCCACTAGCTTAAGTGAACATGATTCCCCCTCAGATCCCCTCAACAACAGACTGGTTCCACCAAGATGCAGCACAGAATTCCACAGGAAATCCTCTTCCCCTGTGGCTATCAAACTGTACAACCCCTCCCCCTTCTGTCATGGGGAAAACCGACTTCCCTTCCACCTCCCCCCCCCTTCCCAATCTTTGCACGTCCCAAATCCTGGATTGTCCACTTCATCACTGTAATTTCATGTTTTAGATAAATAAAGTTCTATTGTATCGTAAAGAGACACAAAACTCTGGTGTAACCCAGCGGGTCAGACAGCATCTCTGGAGAAAATGGATGGATGAAGTTTTGGGTAGGTACCTTTCTTCAGACTTAATTTCCCCTCAAGTGGTTTATGTTATGACACCAACACGAGCTTTTATCGAGTCTTTATCAACTCAAAAACCTTTTTAGAAATTGTCACAAAAACTATAGAACTGCTGAACGACTGGATTTTAGATTCAGGCAGAACATTTGAAAGCAAATCATGTCATGAATTTAGCAGTGCTGACTTAGGAAATTTTAATGTGGTGAAATGTAGTTGTGGTGTGTCAGAAATATTGGACAACATTTAAAACTGAGCCTCATGAGATGTTAGGCAAGATTTGTTTTTTAAAGGAAGAAACTGTGATGGGGGGTGGGCAGGAAGATTCATCGTGGGAATTCCAAAGGTTGAGAAGTCACAAACTGAAGCCAGAATTATTTGGAGTAATAATTTTTATTATTCTTGACCTCCTGAGTGATGAAGGAAAACTGAACAGTTTGAGAGAAAACAGATTTTCTAACTGATATGTTTTAAAATGTGGACCTTCGAGAATAAAGGCATGAGTTAAAAAGCAAATCAATAACTAAGTGAGTTAAGATAGCTTTAATTTGAACAAGGTACAGAAGGTGGTGATGAGAGTTTGGTTGAGCAGATGAATAGCTACAGAAATGTGTTGGTAAATGAAGGCCTAATGATGTTGAGTTTGGAATCACTGGGAGGAATCTTTTTTTTTTCACCACTCTTCCAGAGGAACTGACGTAGAAGAAAGTTTGGCTGGGAGGAGAAGGTGGCTAGTGATATAAGCAGGTGATTAAAGGTGGCTTTAACATCACTTGACATGACTTGGCCAGCAAGGCCACATGAGATGACAGGATCAATGATGTGGTTTTGAACCTGCTGTTCAGTCTGCTTGCCCATGACTGCACTGCCAGACTCAGCAACAATTATATCAATAAGTTCGCTGATGACACAACGGTGGTGGGTCTCATCAGTGACAATAATGAGTCGGCTTACAGGGTGGAGGTGGAGCTGCTTACAGAGTGGTGCAGATCTCACAACCTAACCCTCAACGTGGATAAGACGAAGGAGATGGTGATTGATTTCAGGAGGGCTGGCCAACACCATCATACACCGCTGCACATTGATGGAGCTGCTGTGGAGAGGGTTAGCAGCGTGAAGTTCCTGGGAGTTCACCTAGTGGACGACCTGACCTCAACGACCAACACCACAGCAGTCATCAAAAGAGCACAGCAGCGGCTCCACCCCCTCCGGAGATGCAGAAAAGCAGGTCTCCCCACTGTTCACCTAACGACCTCCTACAGGGGTACCATTGAGAGCATACTGACCTACGGCATCACTTCCTGGTTTGGGAGCTGCAAGGTTTACGAACAAAGACAGCTAAACAGGATAGTGAAGACAGCCAGTAGGATCATTGGTGTCCCACTCCCTTTCCTGTTGGAGATCTATCAGAAGCGCAGCATCCGCAGAGCCATCATTAAGGACCCTTACCACCCATCCCACCACATCTTCTCCATTCTGCCATCTGGGAAGAGGTACAGGAGTATCAGCTGCAGAACCAGCAGGATGCTACACAGCTTCTTCCCACAAGCAATAAAAATGGTTAACAGACTATGTCCCCTCCCCATACACATACACCCCCACAAATAACCTCGCCCAAACCTTGACAGCTAGACACCTGTCAAGGTAAAGTCACTGTTTGGTTTGAATGTCTGTTTTTAGTTCCATTTTAGGTCTATTTTAGATATGATAATTTTTAAGTTGTATGTATTTATTCTGTTTTTATTAATTGCACTGACAAAAACTGATGAGAAACAATTTTTTGTTTCTTCTGTGTATGTAAGCACTCGGTGAAATGACAATAATGTTAATACTGAATTGACTCTGACAAAGAACGTCAAGCTCATGAATTCAAAGGGCAGAGGACATGGTGAATTAAGAAATCACTGTGAATAAGAAGTCATTTAGTCAGCGCAGAGACTAGGAAAACATTACTTGTGTGTGCTGTCCAAGATTTCAAACGAGAAACACATGATTTGAAACAAGATGAGACTCGGAGAGTAAAAAGTGCCAGTGGAGTGGGAGCAAACCAAATGCGATTTGGTGACAATAATACAGACTAATCACTGAAAAGGCAATCACTGAATTATGTTCAAAATAGTCAAAAAGTGAGTGCAGGGTGTTTAAAAAAATGCTAATGCAAGAATTAGGGGTGAGAAGTTTAAAATGCAGCCTTTGATTTGTTCACGCATATAAATAACATTTTTTGTAGATAAAGGAAAATGCTTTTTATGATGAATTTTGATTCACACACAGATTTAATGTGACCATTTATTCAAAGGGGGTAAAAAAGCAATGATTCCTTTGTATTATTGGAGAATATCATCTTGGCAATCAGTATGTGGCTGAGGAGCTGAAGCTTGTGCAGATTTGGATGTGATGACCAATTTATTTTACACAGTATTTTACTCCTGGGACTGCACGTTTGCCACGGGCAGTAAACCAATTTACATATAAACATGTGGAATTAATGGTTACAGTAATTTTGTGAATATTCATGATGTTCACTTTTAGTTCAGCGAAACTTGATTCTATTTCTTGATAATGACTGCATTGAAGTAACTGCATATGTTTGATGCCCTGGGACATTTTCTAAGACAAATGTTTGTAATAGACAGTGATTAATCTGCATACAGCGGAACAAAATTAAAATCTCTCCCTGCCAACTGAAAGGTTCACAGTTCATAACAGAGGATTTGTCCTTCACTATTTTTGGAACAGATGATTCATGTACAAGATCATTTTCAATGCACTGAGAAATGCATAGGCTATCATTGCTTCTGCATTGTAAACCCCATCTGTGAACCAACTTGCTGTTGAACCAATATCTCATGTAAACCTATCAATTGCCATGACTTTCTTGATTGCACCTATTTGCGATTTTGTGCATTGTGTTAACTGCTCATAATGGGGTCACCTTTTCCACTGAGGCAAATATTTCTAGGTACACTTACCTGCTTATTTGCAAAATCATGTTAACCCTTTTTCTTTATCCATTTATCTGGACCATTGCTATTGTAACCCAACATTCATGGAGATTAATTTTGTGCAATGAAAGTTCATTGCCTTCTATTTTTCATTCTCTGAAAGTTAACACATCCAGAGCACTGGCAACATTTAGTTTCAGTTAACTGCATTTCCGTCTTATTTGATATTCATAATTCAAAATTATTTGACATTATCTGATATTATTCTCTTTTCTCTTCTCTGTGGTCTGCCTGCCTGTCCATGTCCTTTAATGATCAACATTATGCAACAATATTTCAAAAATAATTTGAAAAGATAAATAACCTAAGTCCCAGTCTTCTGAGTATCCTTCCCAAGATTGTATTTGTATTTTTAGTTACGTGTATTTTGATTAAATTTCAACTACTTCACCTGGATGGTAACTTGCAATGAATTACCTGCTTGTTCAAAATCAGGCTGTTTTGTCGGGATGCATGGGGGTTTTATAGTGGAGGATTTGGGGTTGAAAATCCTTCATTATTGTTTCAGTATTGATAACTGCTTTCTGGAAACAAACATTTTTGTAATTGAAACAGAATTGTGCTTTAATAAAATCATTGCAGGAAAAGAGATTTGTAAAAATGCAGGTGTTCTTAATTGAATTAATTGAAAAAAAATGTTGCTACAGCCAAAAGGAAAGAAATAAAAATGTCAAACAGATCTATTGTTTCAGTGATGGCCAGGTGTTCTGTGTGCTTTTCTATGGCTCTTGGACTAATTTTGTTTCTATCTTTTCATTTTAATTTCTAATCTGTGTTCTTATTTGCCAACATGCAGTTGACATTCATCATTTGTCTGCCCAGTTGGAAAATTGATCTTTGCCTCCTGACAAATCATCCCTATTATGCTGTTTGAGTTGCCACAAATTTTAGAGGTTACATTTGGCACTAACATGCAGGTCATTTATCCAAGCAATTAACAACAGTGATTCAAATGCTGGGCTCTAATGTACTTCCCCTCCGAAACATCTTCTTGACTGATGTGGCAGCTAGAATTTTCTTTTTAAAAGCAACAGTTTTATTGAATATTTCATTCTCATCTAAAATCCAATAGTTTTTACTGTTGAATCTCTTGGGAGCCCATATAATGTATTTTGAAACAACAGTCAAGTATATCATGTTGATTTATACAGCATAATAGGTGGTAGTGCATCACAGACTTTTTAGTAACCACTGTAAGGGGTTAAGGAAATGTATGAAGAAAATTTACCCCTATTGATATATGCTGCCAATTTCTTATTAAATGGTAACTTCATAATTGCATCTGAGGCTCGTTTCATTATTTTGTCCATTATGGATTGTTGGACTCACGGGACTGTAGTTCCAAATATGTTATTTTGATAACATCTAGTTTTCCATTACAGCAGAAATGTTATGCTAACTTCCCCTCATCTATATATTTACCAGATGTTCCACGTGTGTCTTCTGAATGTCATGTAATTTTGCTTCATCATCTTCCTTGACACTTTTGGATATCAATTTTACTTACTGGTCTTTGTTTTATCTCTCTTCTAAACAAGTAGGAATTTAAGTGTCCTTTATATTTAATTTCTGAGACTTTGGCTATTTTCCCTGTTCTTGGTGATATCAACGAGAGTTCAATTACTGTGCCTCTCTCTGGCTCCTACATTCTCTTCTATTCCCATTGCTTTAGTCTAGTTTCAGCCTGCTTTCTAGAGAAAAACAATTCTGCATTTGAAACAGAATTGTGCTTTAATAAAATGACTGCAGAAAAAGAGATTTTGTAAAAATACAGCATGTTCTTAATTGAACTAATTGCACAAAAATGTTGCGACAGCCAAAAGGAAAGAAATAAAAATGTCAAATAGATCTACTGATGATATTTCCATATTAAGCCATCATTCTTTTTCTGTTACTCGTTGTTTTATCTGTTGGTATATAATCTCAGCTTTGTAGAGTGAGAAAGATTCTGTTGAGTTACGAAATGATGTGCAAAGATTCCAGTAACAATCAATTTGTTAATGACATAAATCTGTGCAGATAGATAAGGAATGGAAGGAGACGATAGATAACTGCACAGGATAATGCATACAGGAGCAGCTAACATTGATCAGATATGTAAGACATCTATTTTGACGAATAGAAACTGACAAGGATTTGGATGATTTCATCAATAATAGTTTATAAGATTCAGGTTGGTATAAATGTATCAATTATGTTTTGTGTGCTGAACCTTAAATGATAAATTCAGCAAGTTATAGATTTCAGTAAGTTATGGAGTTTTTTATAAATTACTAGACCAAGTGCAGACCCGTTGGGTCTGTTCCCCCAACGTGCGGTTGTGGGGGGGGGAGGCGGCATGCAGCCTCACACACTAACTAACCCCCCCCCCCGCACTCACGCTAATGGAGAGAGAGAGAGAGAGGGGGAGGGAGAGAGAGAGGGGGAAGGAGGGAGGGGGGGGGAGGGGGAGGGGGGGGAGGGGGGGGGGGGGGGGAGGGGGGGAGAGGGGGGGTCTCTCTCTCTCTCTCTCCCTCTCTCCCTTCCGGGAGAGAGGGGCGGGGGGGAGAGGGGAGAGGAGAGGGAGGGGGAAAGAAGAGGGGGGGGGGGGGGGGAGAGACTTTTACCAACCCAAACCCAAACAACCATTTGCAGGCTGTGCTTTTTTACCTCTAACCATATTTTAAATTTCAAACCAAATTAAGGGTACTCACAGTGCTGTAGACATTTGTCAGTGTCATTCAGAGCTTTGATTGAGGCACACCACTTGCAGAGACTGATTGAGGCACACCACTTGCAGAGACTGATTGAGGCACACCACTTCCTGGTTTTATAGACCCACCCCCTCCCTCCAGCAGGGGCAGCAGAGAGAATGGGGAATTTTGTAAAAACATTAATATCTCTGTCAATTTTCATCAACGGGAAAAATCCTTGGCACACATGCGGTGGAGGGGGGCTCTGAGCGAGGTGGCCAAAAATGACGGCCGTAGGTGGCGGCGTACTCTCGGAAATCGCAGCACAGAAAGCCAAAACCGGTCAAGAACAGACTTTTAGTAATATAGATGACTGTTGTTCAAAGTAAAGTAAAACAAGTTTTTGGTGATAGAAAGATGACAATGTGTAACCTTGATAGCTTTATAGAAATTCAAATGTGATCGTCATTGGATTTGGTGATTTTATTTTAAACCTTGTCGTTTTGTCACTGAGATGTGGTTGTGAGCAGAAGATGAAAAGATAGAACTACAAAAGAACAATAGTTTCATGGAGAGAAACCCATAAAATGTATCTGTAGCAGTCTTTTTTGTAAGAGGTGCTTAACTGATCAAGGCAGAAACAACTGAAGGATAGCGTGCTGAGGTTGCACTTGCTAACTGCTATACATCTCTGTGTCGACAAACAAAGATGAGGAGGTAAATAGGGAGGAGACAAAGACAATATTGCAATGTTCTACTTGACATTGCTCCTTGTAAGTTAAGAGTGAGCCAAAATAAATTTCAATGTGTTACAGCTTCAGACGTAAGTGGAGAGGAGCTGCTGGAAAAGTTGTAATGCCAAATACTGCCCCAGAATTGATTTGTATTTGAATCTGAAAGCACAGCACTTGAATTCCAACAAATGTTGAATTTGGGAAGTCAAATCACTCAATTCTTTAAAATAATAGTTTTTAAGAAATTGTTAAAAATTTGTTTACATTTTTTACAAATTAAATAATATTACTATACTGGCAAATGCAGTATTGTTTGTAAAATAAATAATTTACAAATTATTTATTGTTTTACAAATTAAATAATATTACTATACTGGCAAATGCATTTAAAATGTAAAATACTTCACCTTTTCTTGAAAGAAATTATTGATCTTACACGGATCAGTTTTACAAAATGCACACAGTGTTATCCAAGAAGAGCATGAATGGTTGAAAATGCTTATCATAGCAATGCTCCATTTTCTACACTGTGTAAATATTTCGAAGGACTCTCCGTACACAAGCTATTTGTACTTGAAGTCATGTTTGCTTTGGAATCGTGGTATCTGTGATTTAAAATTTTGAGCATGTTCGAGACAATTGGTCAGGAATCAATCAATTTTGACTGACCTGATGGTTTTAAGAAAATATGGTTAATTACCTTGTGCTTGCCCTTGTGTTAAATATAGGAATTTAAAATAATTAATGTTTTTTTGTATTTCAAAGCGCAAAATCTGTAGATAAACCTGGTTGCTCAGTGCATAATGCAGTTGATGTGTGCCGGCTTAGCTGATAAGTGAATTAAATTTTAAATGCAAATGTTGGAAATTTATCTCGCACTTCTTTTATGATTTGTTACAAATATCCATTTAGTTGGAATTTGTCTTTTTGTACAAAAATAAAGTCCAAAATGTGCAATTGTGTAACTTCATGGGCTGAATATCAAGTTGCATTCTGCAAAATTGAGGATTGTCAGTGGAGTTAAAGCAGTGTTGGCCCATTATTTCACAAAAATCATATTTTTCCGAATCTTCGCGTCATTGGGCGGCCTTAGAATGATTTGGGCGTTGACTGAATGCTTGGAATTGACATGGAAATAAGTCCTACGTCCCACCAAGTCCACACTAACCATCTATCACCCATTCATGCAGTTGCTTTTATTCCCACTTTTACATCCACACCCCACAATCTAGGGGCAATATACAGAGGCCAGTTAAATACAAACCTGCACGTCCTTGGGATGTGGGGAAAAAAGAGTGCCCAGGGACTCTGGGAACACTGGGAGAACGGACCAACTCCAGAGAGCAGACAACGTCAGGATTGAAACCAGGTGCTCTGTGGCAACAACTCTACTAGCTGAGCCTATTGTGCTGCCCCTATTTTCTTTCAGCAAACTTGGATTTATCACACTCTCTATAATTTCTGTGTCACAAAATACCAAAATCCAATTTTTTTTTCTCATTTAAAAATGTCTTTAACACTTCGATACCACACTAAGTTGCAAAGGAAACATTCTTTACAATTTTAACAATCTCTACAGCTGTGGGTAGTGTCAAACTTTGAAGGTCTTCAAGTTCTTCTTCATTAGATCCTTCAGCAAGCTTCTCGCTGGACCATCATTTTCACTAATCTTTTCTTAAAGTTTTGCTTCTAATTAATCCAATGCCCAGCATTCTTGTAATTTTATCACCATTAGAAAAAGTCATGTTTTGATTGGGCAAAATGTGTAAGAAGGGTCTCGACCGGAAACTTCACCCATTCTACCTCTCCAGCGATGCTGCCTGTCCCACTGATTTACTCCAGCTTTTTGTGTCTATCGTGTTTTGATTGATCGATAGGTTATATCAAAGTTTACAAACGAAAAAATGGTAAATACATTCCTGGAAGCAAACTCTCATTAGTTAACAATTGTCCAACAAGAGAATACATTATAATGACAAAATATCCATTACTTTGAGCTATGTACTTCATGTTTTTCTTCTTTGAAAGCTCCAGGGCATTTGCATTTACTGATTATTAAAAATTTCACTCTTGTGATTCCTGAAGCATTAACACGCATTAGCACAGTCATCTGATTCGTGGTTTAAATTTAGCAGCACTCATGTCACCAGGACAGGTACAAGCGGGCAATCATTACAACAAGAGGTTCATCATCTGCTTTCTGGATCTGGAGACAAATCATGTTTGGTCATTAATTTATTGAATATCCCTCCCCCGCTTCACAATCAACTGATTTCTGTTTGCCCAAAGCAGCCTTATTCCATGATGGACTTTGAAACAAGAAAACCAGCTGTCAGAAAACGCATGGTTCAGTAAGAAAAATCTTTGGCCTTTTCAAGGAGCGTTGACCCAAACACTGGGGCATCATTGGAACACCTCACACCTATCATTAAACTCCATGAACCATTCCTGAGCCCACTAGCCCAACTGATGAAAATCCAGTTGTAATTTTTGATAATCATCTTTGCTATCTATGATACCATCCACTTTTGTGCCATCTACAAACTTATTAATCATGCCTTCTACATTCTCATCCAAATCATTGATATAAACTACAAACATCCATGAGTCCGGCACTGATCTTCGAGGCACAGCACTAGTCACAAGCCTCCAGTTCAAAAACAACCTTCCAACATCACCTTCTCCTACCTTCCTTAAAGGCAATTCTCCATCCAGTTTGCTAGTTCTCCCCATATCCCATGTGATCTAATCTTACCAACCAGTCTACCATACAGAACCTTATCAAATGCCTTATTGAAGTCCAAATAGACAATGTCTACAGCTTTGCCCTCATCAACCATTTTGGTTACTTCTTCAATAAACTTTATCAGAATCATAAGACCCAATGTCCCACATCCAAAATCATGATGACTATCCCTCGTCAGCCCCTGCCTATCCAAATGCAAATGCATATAATCCCTCAGAATCCTCTCCAGTAACTTGCCTACTACAGATGTTATGCTCACTGGTCTATAGTTCTCAGGCTTTTCCTCTCAGCCCATCTTAAATAGAGGCACAATATTAGCTACTCTCCAGTCTTTTGGCACCTCACCTGCGTCTGATAATCCAAAAATCTCAGCCAGGGTACCTGCAATTTCTTCTCCAGCTTCCAAAAGTCTCCCAGGGAAATACCTTATGCTTTCACTTCAATATTCTGGATAAATTCTTGTTTTTTTTTACTTAGTTGCAACCACGGACCCATGTTGTGTAAAATAAAGAATTGAGCATTCAAGTAAAGAAATGAAGATTTGGATTTATGTTACATCACTAGGAAACAAATGCCAATGTGTGTCCATCAAGGTCCCACAACTGCGAGTTATTATAACCATCTCATTTAGAAACATAGAAAATAGAAAATAGGTGCAGGATTCGGCCCTTCGAGCCTGCACCGCCATTCGATATGATCATGGCTGATCAGCCAACTCAGTATCCTGTACCTGCCTTCTCTCCATACCCCCTGATCCCTTTAGCCACAAGGGCCACAACTAACTCCCTCTTAAATATAGCCAATGAACAGGCCTCAACTACTTTCTGTGGCAGAGAATTCCACCGATTCACCACTCTCTGTGTGAAAAAAAAAATTCTCATTTCGGTCCTAAAAGACTTTCCCCCTTATCCTTAAACTGTGACCCCTTGTTCTGGACTCCCCCAACAAATTTGTTTTAGTAAGTTCAGTCAGCTGAGAGATGACTGTTGCTTTACACACCAAGGGATGCTATTTTCTAGTGATACCTTGGATCATTTACATCAACCTGGGTGGACAAATGAAATGGTCGGATTAAATTGAATGGAACAAAAATGGACTCAGCAATTCATTGATCTGAATGGCAATTGTTGAGGGTGACGTTTTTCCAGTTACCTACATGAAGCTACAGCTCCTAAATAAAGGGGGGGAAAAAATAACTGCTATTCTGTTTTACAGAAAAACATGCAAAGTGCTGGAGTAATTCAGCGGGTCAGGCAGAATCTCTGGAGAACACGAATGGGTGATATTTTGGGTCAGAGGCTGAAGAAAGGTAGTGACCGGAAACATCACCTTTCCAGAGATGCGGCCTGATTTGCTGAACTACTCCAGCACTTTGTGTTGTCTTTTATCGCTCTTTAATAAAGTTTGCTCCATCTTTAGTTGAAATGCTTCTCCAAAAGACATCATCACCAATAGTGTGCTATAGTATGCAGATATTAAACCTTTTCAGAGAAGGGAAGAGCCGGAATAACAAAGGCATGATATGAAAAAGAGAACAAACCTTTATAATTATAATTGAGTTCATCGCCACAATTGAAAGGTATACTTTAAGCAAAAGAGATTATTAAAGTAACATAATACTTGGTCTCAGTGGTAGAATATATAATAATTGTGTATACTCTGACTGGTTCCACAAGGAATTATTCACCTTTGATAGAAATCTATTGTAGCAAAATATTGCCTCGATCAATTCCTTGATTTATTGACTGATGAGTCCCTAGACAGATTGGTGGAAAATTGCTTCCAGTTATCTTCATCTACAGGAGTTTTTGTTTTCAGAAAACAAATATTCTAAATGTTTGAATGTAACCACAGTTGGCAATTTTAAGTAATTTAATGGAAAAAGAAACATAGACTCTCATTATTTGTTTGCTGTAGTGATACCCTTAAATATTGTGTAAGAAAGAACTGCAGATGCTGGAAAAATCAAAGGTAGACAAAAATGCTGGAGAAACTCAGCGAGTGAAGCAGCATCTATGGAGCGAAGGAATAGATGACGTTT
Organism: Leucoraja erinaceus; assembly: GCF_028641065.1. Taxonomy (NCBI): domain Eukaryota; kingdom Metazoa; phylum Chordata; class Chondrichthyes; order Rajiformes; family Rajidae; genus Leucoraja; species Leucoraja erinaceus. Next base: position 29,873,906 of record NC_073398.1, on the reverse strand, counting down.
CGGGCCGAGACCCTTCTTCAGACTGATGTGGAGGTGGGGGCGGCAGGAAAAAGAAAGGAAGAAGTGGAGACAGTAGGCTGTGGGAGAACCGGGAAGGAGGGAGAAAGCAAGAACCACCTGAAATTAGAGAAGTCAATGTTCATACTGCTGGGGTGTAAACTGCCTAAGTGAAATATGAGGTGCTGCTCCTCCAATTTGCGGTGGGACTCACTCTGGCCATGGAGGAGGCCCAGGCCAGAAAGGTCGGATTCGGAATGGGAGGGGGAGTTGAAGTTGGGCCACCAGGAGATCAGGTTGGTTAGTGCGAACCGAGCGGAGGTGTTGGGCGAAGCGATCGCCAAACCTACACTTGGTCTCACCGATGTTGTGCCGCTGACACCTAGAGAAGCGGATGCAATAGATGAGGTTGGAAGACGTGCAGGTGAACCTCTGCCTCACCTGGAAAGACTGCTTGGGTCCTTGGATGGAGTCAAGGGGGGAGGTAAATCGACAAGTGTAGCATTTCCTGCGGTTGCAAGGGAAGGTGCCAGGGGAGGGGGTGGTTTGGGTGGGAAGGGACGAATTGACCAAGAAGTTACGAACGGAGCGGGCTCTGCGGAAAGCAGAAAGGGGAGGAGATGGTTAGATGTGGCCAGTGGTGGGATCCCGTTCGAGGTAGAGAAAATGTCGGAGGATAATCTGTTGTATGTGACGGCTGGTGGGGTGGGAGGTGAGGACAAGGGGGACTCTGTCCTTGTTACGAGTGGGGGAATGGGGAGTGAGAGTGGAGCTACGGGACATAGAGGAGACCCTGGTGAGAGCCTAATTTATAGTTGAAGAGGGAAACCCCTGTTCCCTAAAGAATGAGATTTTAAATATTAACCTTAAATATTAACCAGTTTCAATCTCTTGCTCTTATCCTCCTCATTTTTTTTCTCTTTGCTCTTTTTCCAAGCCTTCCTTAACTGGTTCTCTACCCCACGCCATCACACCATTCACACCCCGAGTCAAAATATTCACAGCTTACCTAATTTCCAATTAAATATTTGTAATTGCTGATAGAGCTCCAAGATACTGAACTGAGCAAAGTTTCGCTGTCACTATGACTTGCATTCTGTCACACCCCTTAAGTTCAATGAAAATGTTTATCCATTGCCCGGATTTCAGGGTTTCAGCTACAGGGAGAAGTTGGATAAACTTGGATTGTTTACTCTGAAGCATTGGTTGAAGGGGGACTTAATAGACTTGTATAAAATGATGAGAGGTATAAATAGGATAGACAGTCAGAACCTTTCGTATAGGGTGGAAATGTCCGATATTCGTGGGCAAAGCTGTAAGGTGAGAGGGGGAAAGTTTAATGCGGATTTGCAGGGCACATTTTGTACACGGAGAATGATGGGGACCTGGAACGCATTGCCAGAGGTGGTGCTGGAGGCAAATGTGATAGTGCCGTTTAAAAGGCTTTCACAAAGGTACTTGGAAGTGCAAGGAATAGAAGGATGTGGATCACGTACAGGCAGATGAGATCAGTTTAATTTACCATGGTATTTGGCACAAATAGCACATCGAGCACCAAGGTAAATTCCTTGTATGTCAATACTTGGCCAATAAACGTATTCATTCATTCAATGTTGTGGGCCAAAGGGCCCATTCCTGTGCTGTCGTGTTCTATTCTACGTTCATTGTTTATTTGTTACATTGATCATCACTGAAAGGGTGGCGGAAGGCCCTTGCCACATTTAAACAGCACTTGAACAACATTTTAAGACCCATAACCTGCAAGGTCACGGGCCATAAGATGGCAAGAAGGATTTATGTAGCAGCCACTTTTTGGCTGGCATGAACACAGTGGAGTTCTTTTATGCTATTGCTCTATTTGATCTTATGAAGTTGATTGATTAAATGGAACAGTCGAGTTCAGGCTGATTTCTTTTTTGACCCAATAGATATTTCATCTGATTATTCTGATGGCAATATGATTTTGAGCTTTCTCTGGCGGTAGATGAGAAACAGCCATAAATCATGTAATTTGACTTTTCCTCTCCTGAAGTTTAATTGTGGAGAATTCAAATACAGGCCAAATAACTTTCAGAGACTATATTGGCTGCAGTAATGCAATAAATTGATGCAAGGTTAAGATTAGTTTAGTTTGCAGTTCAAGATGGGAACAAACAGCATTAGCGTGGATTCCTGGTCTAATAACTATGCATTTGTCCCAACTGCACAGTGCCCATGTGATTGTTTGCAAATCCCTTAGGTTTATCAATATTGTCCCCTGCATTCCGATCACATCTCTATCATAGCTGGACTCTCATTAAAATGTTCATTTGGACAAGGTACCACAGGCTGTGTGGTACCATGATTTCACTTCAGGGGTGACCACAGAAAAATATTTTGGTGGAGGACAATCAACACATTAGTAACTTGTTCATGTAATTGTAATATTAATGCTGCAAGTAATAACACATCCTAGTTGTATGTAGGTTTACGCCGGATTTTACAGAAGTAGTCTACCAAGAAGCCCTCCAAAAAAACAGTGAATTGTAGAAACTAATAAAATTCCTTTTGATTTGTGCTTATGTTTATAAAGTACCGAAGGTTCTCCAGAAATACTGTAGCCACACCTTCAGCTAAGCTTTGGCATTGCACCTTACAACAATAGTATTTTATAATTTTATCATTCAACATTTTTCATTTGAAAATCATCAGCCATAGCCATCAGTAGGCATAACGTCACTTTTATGATAAATTGATAGTTGCCTTAGACAATTCTTTACTTAAGACTGTTTAAAACGTTAGAAAAGGAAGTTCCTACTGAGCATCATTAGGTCAAATCATTAGCATCAGATTATTAGCAGAGAGGTTGCTTTTGGTTTTCTGCAGAGGATAGTTTTCGTTTGCTATGTCCAGAGAACAAAACATTGTTATTGAACCTGTGTTTTTTTTTGTTTTAGTTTCATATCCAAGTTTAAAATAAAATGTTTTGACCACAATCCCTGGTTAACTATTCTCCTCGTCCTTATGAATTCTTCAGAAGCATCCAACAAAGTTAACCACATCATTCTCTGCTAACATCTTTTTTCATTGTACAAAATGGGGATATATTATCCTTACATCAGATTGCTGCCAGATAATCTGTAACAATGGCCACTCCTCCCCTAAAGAAAATTCCCCCAAGGATTTACCCTTCGCCTTCAGTTCACATCTGTGCGTTGTCATCTGTTGACTGGGTTTGTAACCAGATAACAATCTGGTCCATACGAAGTAGATGGACCTCCAGCCAAGCCATTGCAATACAGCAACAACCCTGCTGTCTAACTAATAATGTGGAAAATTATCCAGGTGTATCCCACTCGCTAATCCAATCCAGCTAATAAACACCCAATCAGTCTACTCTCGATCATCAACAAAGTGAGTGACTGTATCGTCAACTGCCAACCAGTAAAAAACATAATCATGGTGACTCTTCATATCCTGTTAGCCAGCCAATCTTCTATCTGTGCCAATACTTATATCATGAACTTTCATGCTGCACAATAACCTCTGATGAAGCACCACAAGGATTTAAACGATCTTTGCATTATTGAAACAAGATGAACACACCAAACCAAAGTAGTGCTATTGTGACACTGCACACAGTTAAGGGCCTGCCCCAATTGGCCGTCATTTGCGCGCCATTTACGTGACCTCCAAAAATGTGGTTGTCGCGTTGTGACGAATGGGTAGCGCGGGATGGGCGCATGGAGAGGCGTGGAGGAGTGTGGAGTTGCGCTCGGTATCGCGCGGGGCTCCAGGATTTCATGCTGCACAAAATCCTCGCGCGCCACCTGCATGACGTATCGCGTACGTACGCTGACGCATTGGATACGCACGCTAACCCATTGGCGTTGCACGTTGGCGTCCTGCCGTCTCACGTGTATCGCGTGGTGACGCATGGTTATGTCACCGTGCATAACCATGCTTCGCCGTGCACCGCAGGGTATTCTAATGATGTTACGCGCACCAGACGGCATGATGAAGCGCTCACGTCGCTTCGACCTATTTTACATATGACGCGTAAATGAGGCACAAATGACGGCCAACTGGGACAGGCCCTTTACATTACAGTCGTATTGTTAATACCCATGTTAACTGATTTCCTTGCGTGTATGTTGATCTATCTCCAAATTGCTCCCTAACTTTTTTAATGATATTTTATGAGCCTTTGTGCTTGCCACATCATCATGCAGATTTTATGATTAATGTTTGAATGTTATATATCTGCTTCAGTCCATAATATGTTCAGTTAAGTTCAAAGTTGCTGGCTATGTAACAATACTCACTGTTCACTGTATCCCTTTGAAATCCTTTGGGAATCCAAAAACTTGACAACAGTTTTCATCTGTTTATTTTCAGGTGGGGCTGATGACAATCTAATTGAAGGAGGAGGCACAAAGTTTGTTTGTAAACCCGGGGCTCGCAACATTACAGTTATCTTTCATCCACTGTTAAGGTATTGTCTAAATCATATTTTGCAAAATATTAGCTGTTAGAAATGGAGCCTGAAGTTATTTCTACACACGCATTTATTTCAATTGATCTAATCTGATCATTTTCTTCTAGGTTTTTTGCTATTATAGGCAATTTTCAGACCCTACAAAATATTTTATACTTATTTGTTTAACTCCACGCAATAGAATCTTGAATTATAATGATATTATGTTTTCTCTAAAATGTCAACATTTCTAATTTTATCATTGACGTCTGTCTAAATTCCTCAGCTTTGCTGAGGAAACAGGTGTTCAATCCTCTCCAAGATTTTCTAATTATAAAACCTTATTTCTTTCAAATGGCCTATGGCTTTCACTTGCCTGCAACACAAAATCCCACAAGCTGACAACTAACCAAAGGAGTTCATGGTTCCCACCTCATTATTGACTCCTTTCAAAATATCTCCAGGCATTCTAGCTAAGATCAGGAACTCAATGCATAAGGAAATCTCAGAATCCAACCTATCCGTCGTGTGACAAGTGACTGTATCGAAAGAACATGTTAATATTCTGGACAAACAAACCATTATTGTCTTTGTTACAGCAATGTTTGTAAATATATCCCTGAAAGCACGTGTGCTTAGGCATAATTATTAAGAACTTTGTCAAAAGCACTTAGAGACCTCTTGTCAACTCAGACATCCCAAAATAGGCATTCATTTTTCCACGTCCACTTGTTATTTAAATTTCTGTCCTATCTCTACATTCAACAAATAAGCAATTTCCTGACGCAAATGGTTCAGCTAAGGCTAATTAATTGTGAATTAAGACCAACTCATGGCAATGTAGACTCATGCCAATCGAATAATGAATTTAAAGTTCCATCATTTGCTTCAGTTTGGCTGTTTAAGACTTACTGCAAAGCGATATCCTTTCTGCCAGTTGTTCTGTGCTGGAGTTGTGTTCATATTCCAGGAGTTGCAGAGGTATAGTTCTGCGCAACTTTTGTGACTGTAAAGGCCAAGTCAACGGGTATTTTTAAAGCAGAGATTGATTGGTTCTTGATTAGTACAGGTGTCATGGGTTATGGGGAGAAGTCAGGAGAATGGGCTTAGGAGGGAGAGATCGATCAGCCATGATTGAATGGCGTAGACATGATGGGCTGAATGGCCTAATTCTGCTCCTATTAATCATTAACTCATGAAGTTCCAACGCACTGTACTCATAAAAAAAATTGAACATGCACGTAGAAGATAAAAGACTGAAAAAAAGTCAACTTGGATGTTGTTTATCACAGATATTTTTGTTGTTTGAATGCATCCTTATTTATACCTTTCTCTGCTATTGCACCATTCTTGATAGATGCAATTGATGACCTAGCATGTGAGTTGTGAAAAAGAGATTCTTAATACAGGTCCTTCCCAGGTTATGAGAGAGTTCCATTCCTTAGAGCTGGTCATAACATTTTGCAAGTCAGAAATGTGGCCACCCAACAATATATTTAAATGAAAACTGAGGCCAAAATTGGCAGCGTTTATATTAAACCAGTGTAATCAACTCAACCACTCAGATAATTCCATGAATCAAGTTCCCACACAGCAGAAAATGCACAGAGCCTTAATGCAGCCAGCAAATCCATCCTGCTGGTCTCCCAAGGCTTGTTTGCATGTCCTGGCTGTACATAAGTCAAGTGTAACCTTGGGAGGATCTGTAAAAATTTCCATAGCCACTTAAAAACAAAGCTTCCAAAAGATATGAATCATCGTTAGACATGTGTGAGGTGCCACAATACTGGGTGGGTAATGTTGTGCCTCTATTTAAGAAGGACTGCAAAATAATAACTGGGCACTATGGATCAGTAAGCCTAACATCTGTGGTAGGCAAGATACTAGAGAGGATTCTGTGGGATAACATATACATGCATTTGGAAAGACAAGAATGGATGAGAATGGTTAGATTCGTTTCGTGAGTGGAAGATGGTGTGTCACAAATTTGATTGAGTTTTTTGAAGATGTAACCAAGAAAGTTGATGAGGGCAAAGTGGAAAATGTATTCTATATGGACTTCAATAAGCCTTTTGATAAGCCTCTGCATGGTCGACTGCTCTGGAAAGTTAACTTGCATCGGATCCATAGGGAACTGTTAAGTGTTTGCATCCGTCCATCTGAGAGAGATGATGGTGCGGTTTTGATGCTGTCCTGTTTGGAGAGATGAATGTTTCACCTATGGTTGCATTTTCTGCTGTGGCTGACGTGTTCTATCGTAAACAGGCAGGCCCTCCCACAGTTTCTTTCTTTTTAAATCTTTTTATTCATTTTTTTTTCCAAAAACAAAAACAAAACATAAAAAACAGAGCAAAAAGAATAATGATAAACATAACAATGGTATTGATACATATGGATCAGGATTACATTAATAACAGGTATAACCTAATATGAGTCCATTGTCAAAATACACATTGAATATAGACCTCCATGTAAATATAGTTAAAAAATATATATTTTGTTTCAGGTTTAGAATTACTTTATTGAGTTAAATCTTTAAAAGAAAATTTATATATGTAGAAAAAAAAACACAAGATAAAAAGACAAAAAAGACGAAAAAAAGAAGAAACAAAACCCCCCTAAACTAAAGAAAAAAAGAAAGGAAAATAAATAAATAAATAAACAGACAGATAAATAAATAAATTGATAAAGACAAAGCAAAGCAAGACAGAATCTGAACTGACTCTAACTCTGAACAAACTGTTTATTCCCTTTGCTGAGAAAAATCGATTGTGAATATTTTTTATGGCACGCTAATCTCCTGAACCATTGCACATACAAGTCGGGACCAACTGCTCGAGTCTTGGGTGGCAGACCACTTCAGAATACCTATTTCCAAGGGCAGCAGACATAGGAAACAAATGCTCTGCAGACATAATTCAATTAGGATATGTCACATTATATTACACAGCATAAGCCAACCAAACAAATATTCAAGGAGGAGACCATCTCTTTTTGGAATGTTGCATTCTGTTATTATTTTGATATATTCCTTTGTTTTTTTTTTTAATATAATCATAATTAACTGCAGCTCACAGCAATTTGACAGGCAGAGAGTGAATGTTGTTTGGACATGGGAGTTCCTTTGCAGAACAGGTTGAAGAGTTGGGAGATAGAATAATGAGATGCTGCAGCAGTACATCCAGCAGGGGGGCGAAATGACAGTGTGACATGTTTACAGAGTCACTTGTCATTAGAAATGTGTGAATATGAATTTGTAATGGGCTGTAAGCTGACCAATTAGAAATACATACAGACATAAGATTTTTCATTCTTTTGTGTTGAGAGTTGTATAAACTTGAAGGTCAGTGTCTTTCAAGTTACTGATGTTCAACATTTCATTATGTTATCAGAGACAATGTATTAAATGGAAGCAAGATAATTAATATTCAGTACTTACTCAGCACCCAGCCTAAATGAAATTTGCAAAACCAAAGCATTTATGTTCCAGCATCACAAGACAGGATTGTGAATCATTTTTTATGCATATTATACCTTTTATTAAGACTGCTTTTACTAGGTATTTAAACCTCAAACAGAAACAAATCTTTCCCAACTGTTCCTTTTACAACATTAATTTAAAATGCAGAATACAAATTTATTATACATAAAATGTATTAATAGCTGTGCCTTGTGGGTTTTCTATTGGAAACAAGGTCTTACATGTAAGATCGCTTCAGGAGAATTTTATGACAAAATATTTGTAAGATAGGTTATGTGATACTTGTGTGATAATATATATCCAGGTTTCTAAATACACAGCATTTTGTTCTGTTTTGCATCAGAAAGATTCTTTGATGGTAACATTGCAGACGACAAAGTATTTTAAATCGTATTTATATAATACTGCAAAACAGGGTACTTCAGCAAGATAATTATGTTACACTTTATATTACACTTGTAGATTGAGGGTGCCTTTGTGAGACAATGTTGATTCATAATTACAATACAGGCAGTAATCTCCGTACATTATTGACAGAAGCTTTGTGCAGCGGCTGAAGTGAGTTTGAAGAGTTGTTTGGAAAAGACTAGAAGAAATCAAATGGAAAATTGAGCTATGATTGTACCCGAGATTAAAGCAGCAAAAGAAAAGTGAGAATAGGAAATGTTCTTCCTTGTCCTATGACATCAGGCATTCACGATAAGGCTTCAAATGGTGGCAGGCCAGGAAACACTCTCCTTGAATTTGTATTATTCTGTGCTAGTTATTTTTCCACAAATGGATATTGGGTTTTCATTAAAAAATAACTGAAGATTGGAGAGTATCGCATAGCATAAAACAAGAAATCCTCTGTTACTCTTGCACAGATCAAGTAACATTAGCTATGATTGACCACATACTTGTTGTTGTGCTGAAAACCTGCACTTTAATACTAGCCTTGCTTCTCGCCAAGCTGTTCCATTACAGTCACAACACTAGCATCTATCCAAAGGCATGGAAAACAGCCCAGCTATGTCCAGTTCACAAAAATCAGGGCAATCCAGTGCTCTTAATTCCCAGCTAATATTTCTCTACTCCCAATCATCAGCAAAGTGAGGAAAGGTGTCATCATTAACAATGCTGTCAAAGGATCCAAGAGGATCTTGTTTTGTGCATTGTAGTGCAACTGGTCACCAAGATTGAATATGAAGAGGCCAGCTAATGAAATATGCATAATCTATTTTCATCATATTCTATATCTTATTGGTTACGTAGACAATTTATTTTCATCAAAGACTAAACTAATGATACATCTGTCCAAGCTAAGCATGCCTTTGGCTGCATCTTGTTTTACTCCTATGATCTTGAAGATTAATTAATTTGTATTGGCAATAAGAAAGATTAGTTTCACAGGTTAGTTTTACTTTCATTACATTTTGGTGACAGTAAATGAATAATAAATGGTGGCTCTATTGTTTAATACATTAAAAGGGTGGAAATAATTCAGTTGTTGACCTCCAAGGTTAATCAATTCTTGATTCAAATACTCCAGTTATAAATCACATCAATTAGACCTAATTTATTGTGGAATTGCAATGATTTATTTAGGTATTTATTACCTAAACATCAAACATGAGGTCAGTGATATTGTAGCTGATGAGTTCAATTATTAAAATCACCTTTGATTACCCAGTCTATTAAGGTTCCTTTCCCCGGTCGGGACTTTCTGTGACTTTAATAGTTTGAGCAACTTGAGTACCTTGTAATAAATATTCATCTGAAGGCGATAATGAGGCAGCGTGAGATCACAGGAGGACATAGAAGTCAAGGTTGTGAATTTTAAGTCCAATACATTGAGTGATAATTAGGCCAGTGTATGTCATGGATTTCAGAGAACAAGCTGCTTGATAAAGGCGGTGGTTTAGCAGAGGCTGACAAGAAGAAAGCCAGAGAAAATAATTCTACATGAGACAAAAATATATAATGAGAAAAATAGACACTAAAGATGGAATAGTCTGCTGCAGACAATGAAGACAACCAAAACAATATCCAGTGTATAGCATTTGAAATATACAAGAACGTTAGTGTCACATAAATATGTCATCTACTGGGTGTGATGACCCAGGTTAGGTGGGTCTTCAAGAAAACAAGGCTGTGGAATCCCACTCTCAAGAACGCAGTTTTGCATCCTTTGAGACTCTCTTAAAACAAAGATGTGAAGAATCAACACAGCGGCTGAGTGATGTGATGTGATGGCAGCATGTAGTCAAGTGCAACTTCCTTATCTGATCCATCGCTGTGGGTGAAATCATCATCGTCATGAGCAGAATGAAGACATTGAAGATAAGCTCCTTGGATGACTCCAAAGGTAACTGTGAATTGGTGGCAAGAGAATCTACTGCAGGCCTTGTTCTAGCAATAACCGGATATAATCAGGATAATCCACATAAGTGAAGCTCAGAATTCTGTTGTGTTGTCCAGAATGCTGGATGGAGCTCACTGATGTGTGAAGGACAAATAATTCACAAAAACATTTTTAAACATCTGACAGTCAAGTGATGAATCAGATGATAAAGGTTGGGATTTTATCTTGCAACTTTCCAAAGTACTTATCAGACTGCACTTGGAGTATTGTGTGCGGTGCTGGTCGCCACATTTTAGGAAGAATGTAGTTGCACTGGAGCAAGCTCAGATTTACAGCATGTACCCAGGATTGAAGGACTTTAGGAATGGGCTGGAGTAAATCAGCAGGACAGGCAGCATCTCTGGTTAGAAGGAATGGGTGATATTTTGGGTCGAGACTCTTCTTCAGACTGGAGGTACTCCAGCATTTTGTGTCTATCATTGGTGTAAACCAGCATCTGCAGTTCCTTCCCAGAGATTAGGTAGGTTGGGTTTGTTTTCCTTGGAGTGAAGAGGACTGAGGGATGACCTGATAGAGTTAAATAAAATCATGTATGAAGAAACTGCAGATGCTGGTTTAAACCAAAGATAGACACAAAATGCTGGAGTAACTCAGCGGGACAGGCAGCATCTCTGGTGAGAAGGAATGGGCGATGTTTCTGCTCGAGACCCATCTTCAGACTGATGTCAGGGGGAAGGGGGAGATACATAAATAAGGACGTCTGAAGGTGTGAAAACAGGGCAAAGGCAATGGAGATCAAGGAAAATGTAGAATAGATCATTGTTAGCTTGGAGAAGGTAACAACAAAGCAAACAGAGATACAATGTAGTCAGAGAGAAAGACTGGTCGGAGGACAGGGAAGGGGGAGGGATGGAGAGAGAGGGAAAGCAAGGGTTACTTGAAGTTAGAGAAGTTAGAGCTTTATATAATATCATAAAAGCATAACAAAATGTTAAGAGAGAAAGGTATTGTAAGGTGATCTGAATCATTTTCCCATAGGCAGGGTATCAGAAGCAAAAAGGCAAGAGGTAGGGGATCTGAGGGGACTGTTTCTTTGCACAGAGACTTATTGATGTTTAGAACCAGAGGTGGTGGTGGAGTCAAGTACAATCATAATTTGTAACACAGGTATTTAAATAGGTAAGGCATAGAAAGTTACAGATGTGGTGCAAACAAATGGATTATTGTAATGGCACAAAAGGTTGTCATGACATAATTGATTGAAGGGTCTGTTTTTGAGTTGTACAACTCCATGATTTTTTGACTGAATTGTGTTAAATTCGCACAATGAAAGATTCAATTTTTAATTATCTGTTTAAACATTTTGCAAAATGCCAAATACAGATACAGGTAGAACTTGTACATATTGATCAAATGGTTAAAATGTCTGAGGATTAGCAACTTATATATTTAAAATTAGGGTCAATGTGTTTGCTAAGCAGTAATTATGGCTAGATGCCATAAAGATTTCATTTGGACAGCACACAATAAAATGGAGCATTTTCAGAATGCTTTGGAGCTAAAATTAGTGTGTAAATGTCTTGAGGCATTGTCACTGCAACGGATCATTTTCAATGCATTAGCATAGGCTGTAAAGCAGTCCAGAAATTAGACCACACTTAAAGTATTCCTTATTAAAATGCACATGCTGAAATTGAGGGTGACACAGTGGCACAGCAGTAGTTGCTACCTTAAAGCCCTGTCCCACGATTCGAGTTCATTCCAAGATCTCTCCCGAGTTTAAAATAAAATCAAACTCGTGATAAACACGGAGAATGAACGTAGCGGGTAGGTCGGAGCTCGGGGACGTCTCTTAGTGGCTCTTAACGCTAACGGCAGGTACTCAGGAAGACTCGCTAATGGCAGGTAAGCACGGGAAGACTCGTGAAGATTTTTCAACATGTTGAAAAATGTCCACGAGAGCCCCGTGTACCGACAAGTGGCCATTACCGTAAATCTCTGCGTTCGAATCAGGGCAAACTCGGGAGAGCTCTTGGAATGAACTTGTACCGTGGGACAGGGCTTTAACAGTGCCAGAGACCCAGGTTTGACCCTGACTATAGGTGCTGTCTGAATGGAGTTTGTACGTTTTCCCTGTGACCACGTGGGTTTTCTCAGGGTGCTCTAGCTTCCTTCCACCCTCCAAAGACATACAGGTTTATAGATTAATTGGCTTCTGTAATTGTAAATTGAAAATTGTTCTTAGTGTGTAGAATAGTGCTAGTGTAGGAGGTGATCACTGATCCACATGGGCTCTGTGGGCCGAAGGACCTGTTTCCGTGCTGTATCTCTAAATTCTAACGTTAAAAAACTTTGATTCAGTTAGAAATATCAATATTTATAAATAGGGCCCCAGAAAATCTTCAGGATACTTAAACATGTTTAAGGAAACCTGCAGAAGCCACCTGTGCCAATTTTGCTTGAGACTTTGGGTAATCCATCGTGTACTATTGAATTAACAATGCCAGGCCTTGCACGCACAAAACATGTTGTTGTCCTAAAGTCACGGGCCATGTGCGACTTTGGCTCTGCAATCAAGACTCCACTGCCAGTTTTCAGCTCAATGGCAACTTTATTGCGTTTTTTCCCTCGAATGAAGTGAGGAATGATGAGATTCAATCAACAGCACAATTGGCCTCTGCCATTTTGAAGGTAGCAAAGACGCACAGGAAACAAAGAAGAGGTATGTGATGCAATCATGCCTGGCCACCTAGCATGCTGCTACTGCACTGACTATATATGTTGGGGTTGGGTCACCAGTGCTGTATCTTGCCTGCCTGGCTCTGTATTTTATACAGAACCAAATAATTTGCATGAAAAGAAGATAACTTTCTGATGTTGACTATTCAGGATTTCAGAAGTACCTTTTGGCATTTCAACCGACAGATGAATAGCATGTTTGAGATGTTTATATTAACAGTGATAGTTAGGTTGGGTATGAGGAAAGTATGATGGAAACATGTCAGAGTTGAGTTTTGCTTATAATTTTAAACCCAAGAATCCCACTGTGATGTAACACTTGGATGCCATACATGCAAATGGATTCCACATGTAAAAATATTTCCAAGTGAACAACATTAATATATAGAAGCTGGACACAAAATGCTGGAGAAACTCAGCAGGTGAGGCAGCATCTGTGGAGAGAAGGAATGGGTGACGTTTCGGGTCGAGATCCTTTTAATATATCCTTGTCCCCTTGTTGAATGATTTAAATGTCGTATTCATAAGCACAAGTGATTGCAATAAAGGGGCTCCACTGAACATTTACTCAGATGTTTTATAATTCTTGACATGAGATTAATCTTGACATTTATATGTTTTTTTTTTAATGTTTTCTTTCATGCAATAGCATTTAAAAGCACTTAACTCTCCTCAAATCCCAATGTTTCATGCTGTCAGTTTCTATGTCCTTTGCTGATCTATGGGAGGGAGCAAGCTGCCAAAACAGGAGGATATTTATTACAAGAGATTTCTATGAACAGATGCCATCGCTTCAGGGGCTTGTGCTGTGTGACTGCATAGTTTAATTGCTGGTGAAAATGCCACTGATCTTAATGCTGTTGAACACCATTTGGCTATTGGGTCTCAAAAATGCTGGAATCTTCGAGCATATATATCAGCAGCCCATTCTTGCAACTTGTTTGTAACTGCATGTTTAAATGTCGCACTGTCGATTGTAGATATTGCTCTAATTGGTAAACTGTTAAGGTGCAAAATAATTGTTTGCAAGGCAATTTGATTTTTATTGTTCTGGGTATTTTAGGAGTCTATTTGACAATAAACTGTTCAGCAAATTTGACAGCTGACTGGACCTCCTGGAAGAAGGAACTCCAAGTGATTGGTATTCTTTACATAGGATATGTGCACAGAAACAGACCATTTGGATTAATTAGTGCACGCTGACATTTATGCTCCATTAGAATCTGCTATTGTCTTGTCTCGTTCACATCTATCAGTGCAATCCTCGCTCAGAATGTACATCCAACTCGATCCAAAACTGACTTGTATGTTTGGATCCCTCTGGGCTCAAGTCAGCTAACGGAGCTCTATTACGCCATAGAACACTGATCACACATTTCTGCCCCTTCAAAGGCATATTCTTGAATCGGCTCTTATGTTATCTTCGTACTCAAATATTTTGACACTCTTCAGGCTGGCCTACCATCTATTCATTTCAACCTTGTGTTGTCTGCATCTGAAAACATGCTGTGACTCTGGTGTATGCTGGCTTCCAGTCCAACAGCATGCTGATTTTACGATATTCAAACTCTTCATCACTTTGTTGATTTTTTTTCTGCACAGAGTAACATAAGAAACAGGTGCAGGAACATGGGCAAGGCAAGGGTGGGCATGGGTACGCTGAGCAGAAGGGCCTATTTCCATGCCATAACTCCGTGAGGAGCAAAGGGGCATGTGGCAGTTTCAGCCTGTTGTTTTAGGTTTAGGTTTATTATTGTCACATGCACCGATGTATGGTGAAAAACATAATTGTGCATGCTATCCAATCAGCTATACCACTATAAAAAGTGGTGCCACTATATATGGTAGGGGGGCCATGCTGGCGCAGCGGTAGAGTTGCTACCTTACAGCGATCGCAGCGCTGGAGACCCGGGTTCAATCCCGACTTCGGGTGCTGTCTGTACGGAGTTTGTATGTTCTCCCCGTGACCACGTGGGTTTTCTCCGAGATCTTCGGTTTCCTCCCACACTCAAAAGACGTACAGGTATGCAGGTAAATTGGCTTGGTATAAATGTAAATTGTCCCTAGTATAGTGTGTATGATAGTGTTAATGTGCGGGGATCGATGGTCGGTGTGGACTTGGCGGGTCGAAGGGCCTGTTTCTGCTCTATCTCTAAACTAAACAAAAAAATGGAGTCAAACTCAAATACATGTCCACCATTAACTATGATCATATTTAAGAAAGAACTGCTGATGCTGGAAAAATTGAAGATAGACAAAAATGCTGGAGAAACTCAGCGGGTGAGGCAACATCTATGGAACGAAGGAATAGATGACGTTTCTGTGCGAGACCCTTCTTCAGACTGATGTGGGGGTGGAGGGGAGGTGGGAAGAAGAAAGAAAGAGGCAGAGACAGTGGGCTGTGGGAGAGCTGGGGAGGGGAGGGGAAGGTTGGAGAAAGCATGGACTACCTGAAATTAGTGATGTCGGGGTATAAACTACCCAAGCGAAATATGAGGTGCTGCGCCTCCAATTTGCGGTGGGACTCACTCTGGCCATGGAGGAGGCCCAGGACAGAAAGGTCGGATACGGAATGGGAGGGGAGTTGAAGTGCTGGGCCACTGGGAGATCGGGTTGGTTAATGCAAATTGTGCGGAGGTGTTGGGCGAAGCGATCGCCAAGCCTGCGCTTGGTCTCACCGATGTAGAGCAGTGGATGCAGTAGATGAGGTTGGAAGAGGTGCAGGTGAACTGCTGCCTCACCTGGAAAGACTGCTTGGGTCCTTGGATAGAGTTGAGGGGGGAGGTAAAGCGACAAGTGCAGAATTTCCTGCGGTTGCAAGGGAAAGTACCAGGGGAGGGGGTGGTTTGGGTGGGAAGGGACGAATTAACCAGGGAGTGACGGAAGGTGCGGTCTCTACAGAAAGCCGAAAGGGGAGGAGATGGGAAGATGTGGCCAGTGGTGGGATCCCGTTGGAGGTGGCGAAAATGTCGGAGGATTATCTGTTGTATGTGATGGCTGGTAGGGTGGAAGGTGAGGACAAGGGGGACTCTGTCCCGGTTACGAGTGGGGGATGGGGAGTGAGAGCGGAGGTACGGGACATAGAAGAGACCCTGGTGAGAGCCTCGTCTATAGTTTACAGCCCAGAGGTATGAACATTGACCTCCAATTTCAGGTAGTCTTTGCTTTCTCCCTCCTTCCTCTCCCCTTCCCAGCTCTCCTACAGGCCACTGTCTCCGCCTCTTCCTTTCTTCTCCCGCCCACCCCCACATCAGTCTGAAGAAAGGTCTCGACCCGAAACGTCACCTATTACTTCGTTCCATACATGCTGCCTCATCAGCTCAGTTTCACCAGCATTTTTGTCTACCTTAACTATGATCATGATTTATGCTCGGAAACCTGAGACTTTGGGTATGTGTAGCCACGTAGAGTCCACCAGGAGAAACCAGCCTTGCTGGGATTCCACAACATTAACTTGAGAATACCTTCTCGTATCCTATTCTCATAACATTGGACCTAGAGCAGGATCTGTGACCCCCAATTATTTCAAGGAGGTTTGCGGAGCAAAGATTTCGGAGGCCAAGTCAGTTCATAAGAGAAGGTTCACCAGACTGATTCCTGGGATGGCAGCACTTTCATATGAAGAAAGACTGGATAGACTTGGCTTGTACTCGCTAGAATTTAGAAGATTGAGGGGGGATCTTATTGAAACTTACAAAATTCTTCAGGGGTTGGACAGGCTAGATGCAGGAAAATTGTTCCCGATATTGGGGAAGTCAAGAACAAGGGGTTTAAGGATAAGGGGAAAGCCTTTTAGGATCGAGATGAGAAAACATTTTTCACACAGAGAGTGGTGAATCTGTGGAATTCTCTGCCACAGAAGGTAGTTGATGCCAGTTCATTGGCTATATATAAGAGGGAGTTAGATGTGGCCCTTGTGGCAAAAGGGATCAGGGGGTATGGAGAGAAGGCAGGTACAGGATACTGAGTTGGATGATCAGCCATGATTATATCGAATGGCGGTGCAGGCTCGAAGGGCTGAATAGCCTACTCCTGCACCTATTTTCTATGTTTCTATGAATTACTTTCAAGTTTTTCTTTTTGTTGTTGTTGGTTAACTTTTTAATCTATTTTTTTAATTTTAAATTATTGACTTCAATTTTGAGTGTGTAAATGCCACTGAACATGACTTTTAAAATCTATCAAAATCAGCAGCTACTTGCTGCTGGCAAATGGCTCTTCCATCACCCCCAACTCCCTTTCTCACCTTGTTTGCTGGCTTTCAAAAGCTTTCAGGGGGAGGATGGGTCCATTGCGTTGTGCCACCTGAGACTCGGTCACCGTTCAGTATCCAGACTACATTGTAGAATCTAGGGTGTGGATGACAAACAAGCAAGGCCAGTCCTGATGAGTAGGGTGTGGGCGAACTGCAGCCCAGCCTGATCCAACCAAATTATTAAGTACAAAGTGCTGCCAAATAGAAACCCTCAAAGGGAATGCCATCCTATGGTCAGAGCTTGCACCAAAGGAGAACTCAGACAGGCAGCTTCGCTGCAGGGAATGCACAGATGATGTTTTGGGTCGGGGACCATCTTCTGAAGAAGGATCCCATCCTGAATTGTCACCTGTCCATTCACTCCACGGATGGGTTTGCTTTTACCTCTGGTCCAAAAAAAGGACTTTTCTGTAACATGGGCAGAATGATTATGTTTCAAAAACATATAATTATAATCAAATGGGATATTCGACTAAAATTCGTAACCCGATATAATCTTGTGAATATTCAGTGGATGACTATATCGAATGTGAACGATGGAGTTTTGGTGATCAGCGAACAAAGTGATGGGAGTTAGGTTGGGGAATTACACAGAAGCACAAACATTTCTTACACATTTGTAACTAATTGTCAGGAGATTGTAAACAAATATAGAGGCAAAAACTCTTCAATCCTTATGTGCTTTATTGATGCTTCCAAAGCCTTTGACCGTGTTAATCACAGAAAGCTGTTTGGTAAAATGAGTCAAAGAGGGGTGCCTGAATACATTGTTAGAATTCTGGCCTACTGGTATGCCCACCAGACTATGCAAATAAAATGGGGCAATAGGGTCTCAGCCCCATTTGGGGTTAGCAATGGTGTTAGACAAGGGGGAATTTTGTCCCCAGTCCTTTTTAATCTATATATTGATGATCTGTCTAAACAATTGAAAGCCTGTAACACTGGGTGCGTGATTGGTAATATTTTAGTGAACCATATTATGTATGCAGATGATCTTGTGGTCTTTAGTCCATCTAGCGCTGGTCTCCAGCAGCTCCTTACTATATGTTCCGTGTATGGTGTGGAACATGACATTAAATATAATGCTAGTAAGAGTGCTGTTATGGTCTGTAGAACCAAAGAGGATAAATGCCTAAAATATCCTGTTTTTAAATTGTCTGACAACAATCTTAGTGTCTGTAATAAGATAAAATATCTAGGGCATATTATTACAGAACAAATGACAGATGATGAGGATATTTATAGGCAACGACGCATGCTGTATGTACAGGCAAATATCCTCTTGCGTAAATTTGGTCCGTGTGCAGATGTGGTGAAGATGTCGCTATTTAGAGCATACTGCACACCCCTCTACACTGCGCACCTGTGGTCGAACTATTTAAAGACAAGTATTCAGAGACTAAAGGTGGCATATAACGATGCCATGAGAACACTGCTAAGGCAACCTAGATGGTGTAGTGCCAGTAATATGTTTGTGGCTGCAGAAGTCAGTACTTTAGAAGCTATCCTAAGACACCACATGGATATATTCATTTGCAGGATAAATGACTCTAAAAATGTGCTTATTGTGGCCTTGACAAACATAAGGGTTAGCACCACACGCTACAAATCCCAGTTGTGGAGACACTGGTATCGTTGTCTCGTTGTAGGGCATTGATCATCCTTTAATCTGGATTTTTAACTTAAGTATTGTGGGTTTTTGTTAAATATAAATTATAATGTTTTTATGTGATATACCATGATTTTATATATATTTATGATATTTGATATGCAATCCATTTTTAATGTAATGTTGCCCCTTGTCTGGTCCTTGAGTCCGTAATAAAGTTTATTATTATTATTATATAACATCTTAGATATGTTCCCTGTGGCTGAATGGTCACACTCTCATCTTCGAGCACAGAGGAAGAATTTCACATTCAGCAGTGCTTTCCTTATAACATAGCTGTAAAAGATTGCTTTGCAGAATGTTTGAAAAAAGAAATTGAGCTCTCCCTAATGTCCTGACCAATGTTCAACCCTCACTAACACCTGAAAATTGCATCAACTGGTAGTGATCGTGTGCTGTTTTTGAGACCTTGCTAATTAGCTATCGCACATCCAACATTTGAACTAACCTCAGATGTACCTTATTGGCTCTAGAGTGTTTTGGGTCATAAATTGCAGGGTCAAGATTAGGACTCTTGGGGCCCTGCTTATTCCAGCTCTGATATACAACGTAAAGAGTAGTGGCCCCAGTCCCGAACCCTGCGGAGCACCACTAGTTACTGGCAGCCAACCAGAAAAAGCCCCTTTCTTCCCACTTTTTGCCTTCTGTCATTCAGCCAATCTTCTATCCATGCTAATATCTTCTCTTTAATACTATGGTCCCTTATCTTGTTTAACAGCCTCGTGTGCGGCACCATCTCAAAGTCCTTCTGAAAATCCAAGACTTGCCTTGATGGGATACAATATCCATTATTTCATTTGCTGTTCTCTAGTGTTTTCATGTCTGGTATGCTTCACCAGCAGGGATATCAAGACCTTGTTATAATGTGCAACTGGGCTCCACATGTCGGCAAGGGTAGCTTGTCCTTTGAGGCAACATGGTATTGTCTTACCTAGAATCTTATGCCGACACACGTTGTTGTACACGTGTACAGAATGTTCTTCACCTACCTGTGGGCATGTAATTGGAATAATCTGTGCTGTGGGGTTTGCATGAACGATAAGATTTTTGTGGTCGGACTTTGGTTCTCCTGTATTAACCCCTCTGGCAACCTCTATCCTTCTGGGCATGACACTGTTATAAATGTTAAAATAATAACACATCATTCTGGATGTGTGCAGCACAGTTTCATAATTCAGCCAAGCATTTATATGCATATTTAAAACATTTTTTATATATTAAAAAATAAGGTTGATGGAAAGGACTGTTGCCATGGTAATACACTGGCTTGGTTAGACATGTTCTACTGTGCCACATCACCAGTCAAAATTGTCACCAGCTGCCACTATGTGTGGACCTGTCTGTAAAAAGGTGTCATGATCCCTCCTGTTAGGAAAATGAGTGAATAAGCTGTTTATTTTTATGATAGGTTCATTTTGTGATGATCCTGCACAAATTAACAGAGTTGTTAATATCTTGATTTCGTTTGCTCTCTTATTTGCTGATGCAATGTCTAATTGTCATACCATTGTAGTGAATTTAGTTGCTAAGAAGCTTCTCTTGGCCAGTATTTGCTATCTAATGAAGTTATATGATAGCAGACACCGCATGTCCTCTCTTTCACAATATGCCTTAATTAAGGAGTAATTGTCAGTCCTGTAGCATCCTATCTCATTTACAGTTTGCATAAGGGTGTAAATTTCAACAATCTGTTTGCTTAATCAACTGCGGTTTGCAAGTTTTTAGGATGTGAACCAATAATTTTGAATGGAAGTATTTTCAGTTATTTTAAGGGGAACATTTCTGGGACTTGATGCCACTAGAATGAGCCAGAAGCTTTTCCTCATGCTTAAAAATAAGAGGAAATATGATATAAATGGACAAAATCATGAATAATATTCAGAATAATAAGTGACTGTTTTGCATGGCATTAGGTTCACCAACTAGACTAGTAGTTGCAATAGCAATAGACTAATAGCAACATATGGTATTTTTAACACCAAAAATGTTAAATCTGAAAAATATTAGATGGCAAGATGTGATCTGGTAAGCATTGCCGAAAAGAACCGTGATTGCAAAACCAGTGGGAATTTAATAAATACGTATATTATTAGAAGGTGCACAGAGTTGCTGCCTGGGTGGGTGCCAAGTGGTTTTTCTCCAGCTACTACGGTTTCCTCCCACATTCCAAAGATACAGGTTTGTAGATTAATTGGCTTCTGTAAATTGTCCCTAGTGTTAGGATAGTGCTAGTGTACAGGGTGATCGCTGGTCAGCACGGACTCGGTGGATTGAAGGGTCTGTTTTCACGCTGTATCTCTAAAGTCTAAAGGTACAATGGCCAAATGACCTTAACTATGACCCCACATCCATGTCCTCCCTCTGTTTGGAAAATGAATGAACAGGTTTTTTTGTCATGACAGTTGTTAAAGATGTATTCATCCAGGCAGGTGAAGCTTATTCCATTACACTCCTGACTTGAAACTTCTTTATGGTGGACAGGCTTTGGGGGTGAGTTACTCACTGCATGATTCCTTGCCTCTGACCTACTCTTACATAGAAACATAGAAAATAGGTGCAGGAGTAGGCCATTTGGCCCTTCGAGCCTGCACCACCATTCAATATGATCATGGCTGATCATCCAACTCAGTATCCTGTACCTGCCTTCTCTCCATACCCCCTGATCCCTTTAGCCACAAGGGCCACATCTAACTCCCTCTTAAATATAGCCAATGAACTGGCATCAACTACCTTCTGTGGAAGAGAATTCCAGATATTCACCACTCTCTGTGTAAAAAATGTTTTTCTCATCTCGGTCCTAAAAGACTTTCCCCTTATCCTTAAACTGTGACCCCTTGTTCTGGACTTCCACAACATCGGGAATAATCTTCCTGCATCAAGCCTGTCCAACCCCTTAAGAATTCCGTAAGTTTCTATAAGATCCCCCCTCAATCTTCTAAATTCTAGCGAGTACAAGCCGAGTATCCATCTATCCATCTAATGCTAGCTAGATGGCTACATATAGGGGCGGGTGCCTAGCAATAGAGGGGATTTAGGGAAGGGCACCTGTAAATGTGGATTTAGGGTAGGGCATGTAAATGGGAGGGGGATTTAGAGGAGGGCACCTTTAAATGGTGAGTTAGGAGGGCATCTGTAAATGGTGAATTAGAGGAGGGCACCTTTAAATGGTGCAGTAGAGAAGGCATCTGAAAATTTAGGGTAGATTTAGGGGAGAGCACCTGTAAACCTCTACATCTTTGGAGTGTGGGAGTGTGGAGTGTGGGAGGAAACCGGAGAAAACCCACGCAGGTCACAGGGATAGCATACAAACGCCATACAGACAAGCACCCATAGTCAGGATTGAATCAGGGTCTTTGGTGCTGTTAAGCCCCTGTCCCACTTAGGAAACCTGAACGGAAACCTCTCGAGACTTTGTGCCACACCCAATGTTTCCATGCGGTTCCTGGAGGTTTTTTTCAGTCTCCCTACCTCCTTCCACTACCTGCGACCACCTGCAACCTCCGGGAACCGCACGGAAACCTTGGGTGGAGCGCAAAGTCTCCAGAGGTTTCCGTTCAGGTTTCCTAAGTGGGACAGGGGCATAAGGCAGCAACTCTACTGCTGCGCCACCAGGCCACCCCATGCTCAGCTGTTGTTTGGCCAGGCAATGCCAACTGCACCTTCTATCCTGTTTAAAATGGAACTGCAGATGTTGGAAAAATCGAAAGTAGACAAAAATGCTGGAGAAACTCAGCGGGTGAGGCAGCATCTATGGAGAAAAGGATTAGGCGACTTTTCGTGTTGAGACCCTTCTTCAGCCTCACCTGCTGAGTTTCTCCAGCATTTTTTGTCTACTTTCACACCTATCCGGATAACTTCAACCATCAGGGACAAGCAAAGGGGGCACATGTGAACTCAACTATTTGCTGTTTTTCCTGTTTGCCACACCTTCCTGACTCAAATATAAATACTGGAAATCTCTGCTCAGTGGCATTGGGGATATTGTCACCAGAAAAAATACAGCAGGTCAAGGAGACTGCTCACCAGGGCCTCCCTTCCTCTCTCCTTCTCTCATCTGCCCTTCAATGTATATCTCCTTCCTTGCTTCTCATTCCATGTTTCCTTTATCCCTGCTTCCTTCCTTCCTTCAGCAGCTTCAGTTAAATGTCAGC
The DNA here is from genome assembly GCF_028641065.1 of Leucoraja erinaceus. Classification (NCBI taxonomy): domain Eukaryota; kingdom Metazoa; phylum Chordata; class Chondrichthyes; order Rajiformes; family Rajidae; genus Leucoraja; species Leucoraja erinaceus. The sequence continues at coordinate 29,850,814 of NC_073398.1, read as the reverse complement.
ATTTGACAGACAGCACTGTCGGAGTATTTCTGGAATGGGCCATTACTGAGGTATGACGTTTGCTGTGCCATGCTGTAATTTATTACTGCTGGCACTTCCTCAAAGTTTCCCCTAAGAAGATCCCGGTAAGATGTTTGCATTTACTTTGGAGCTCAACAATGAATAACATTGCACACTCCTGACTCTATAATCCAGGGTCATTAAGTTTCCTGGATCACATGGAAAATCATAGAGGCATTCAGCTCAGCAAAGACTGATGTTCTATCTTTGCCCATGTTATACAGTCTGTTGTTAAATGTTAGTTTAAAACACTCATTTGAATCATTTTTTCATGCTGGATGGTGTTAACTGAGGTATTGCTGGCAGGTTCTGTCCTACATGCCAAGTACATGCGCAAAGGCAGTGCTGAAAACTCTGGATTTGTCTCATGACTGACGACGTACTTGTAGCGGAGTACAGGTATATGTTTAGTTGATCTTACACCACTTGTTTCCATCAGCATTGTTTGTTTTGGAGAAGATGGAATTGACTTAGTAAGCTATTTCAACCAGTTTCTACAGCCCTTCGAACATCCTTCCCTGCACTTATCATAACTTTGAGACCTGCCTTTCCACCATCAGAAAAACGGTTATTTTTCTGTTTACAACAGGTTCTATCGGCCAGCTGTCTTTCCCTGTCTGTCAGTTTTGCACACTTACACAAATGTTTTCAGACTCTTTAGCTGTGTTTTCACATCTTACTATTTTGCTGTTTAAAGATATTTTCCCCCAGTATTTCAAAACTGTTCTTTTAAATTTTAAACATGAACTAATTAAACTTATTTACTACCAATACATATTTGAAGTATATTGCTGCCACAGTTCTTGTACCAATAAAGTCATATGGAGCAGACAAACTATCAAATGTTAATTGTTCTGGCCTCTTGAATTCAAATTTGTCTTTATTTGCAGGAACTTTGCTCAAATTGGTAGCCAGACTGTATGGTTATGGATCGAACACATTCTTTAAGTTTGTCCAGAACAAAATAATGTTATCTCAAATAGTTCAGCTTTCCTTTTTGATGTTTTAAACGCTGACTATTACAGAGAAATGACCTTGCTACAAGGCCTTTTATCTGTCATGTTTGGGTCAGTGCAAAATATGTCTCTAAGTTAACTATTATGTTATCAGATTTGTATTTTTTGGACAGCATGGGTGTTTGTCCTTGATATTACTTGATGGATATTAAAACCTTCAGGTTAATGGTTTGCCTTTTGATGACAGTGAATGAAATGCTTTAAAAAAAAACCAGTAAGTATACATTAATTTGAAGTGGTGAGTAAGCATGAGATTAACTGTCACAACAGATTGTGCACCAGATCATTCAAATCTATTTATTTTAACCAAGTAGCCCTTGTGGATTGAAGGCCAATGTGACTTTGACTTGGATTCCTCCTGGTGAAGTATGCTTTTCGGCAATTATTGCATTCAATAAAATGGATCAGGTTAATGGTAATTATACACTCATTTGCCTTATCAGCTTAAAGGCAGAACTCACAAGAGAGAGGTATTTGCAGAATCTGGGATGACTTGATGTCTTTCTTGCCTCTGTCATTCGTTCAGATACTGAATTGTTTTGCCATCAATGTACACAGGTTTTGCTTTACCCTAATAGTGCACAATTTGTTTCTCATTGTTAATTCAATGAGGCATTTGTTTTTGTATTCAAGCACATGAGTGGGTATGCAGTCTGTACTGAAGGAATTGAGAAGGGAGTTTCTTTTCCGTGAGAATGTAGCTTTGAAATTTAACAATACAGTGCTGGCCAGTGCATTATAAAACATTACGTTTTGACATAAATTAAACTTCTAAAATTGCTTAAATTTGCTCATTATTAGACCCTCAGTTGTGATATTTGGGTATGATTTTCATCCAAGGAATAAAACTGTATTTAATCTCAAGGGTCCAACGATTCTTTGTGTAGGGAGGAATTGCAGATGCTGGTTTAAACTGAAGACAGACGCCAAAGGGTGAAGTAACTCAGCGGGTCAGGCAGCATCTCTGAAGAAAAGGAATAGGTGATGTTTCGGATCAAGACCCTTCTTCAGTTGGTCAGTGTGTCAACCATTATGGACAAATATATAAATGTTGGTAGACCAATTTCCCTCCGAGGATGAATAAAGTTTTATGGCATCATAAATTAACAATGAGATTGCAAGCTTGGTTTAAATTATGAACATTAACCAGACAGTCTTTGTACACCATGGGAATTGAGCTTTCCATATCAGGATTCTGAATCCTTCATTCCCTGATTGAATTGCTAGGTAGCGAGCAGACCTCTCAAAGAGGAGTGTGTAGGAAGGAACCGAAGCTAGACACAAAATGCTGGAGTAACTCAGCGGGCCACACAGCATGTCTGGAGAGAAGGAATGGGTGACGTTTTGGGTCAAGATCCTTCTTCAGACTAGTTAGGGAAACCAGAGATAAAGATGATGATGTAGAGAGATAAAGAACAATGAATGAAAGATATGAAAAAATATAACGATGATAAAGGAAACAGAACCATTGTTAGCTGTTTGGTGAAAACGAGAAGCTGGTGTGACTTGGGTAGGGAATGGTTGGATCGAGAGAGAGGGAATGCTGGGGTTACTTGAAGTTAGAGAAATCAATGTTCATTCCACTGGGCTGTAAACTGCCCGAGCGAATTGTGGGATGTTGTTCCTCCAATCTGCGTTTTGCCTCACTCTGACAATAGAGGAGACCTAGGACAGAAAGGTCTGTGTGGGAATGGGAAGGAGAATTAAAGTGTTTAGCAACTGTGAGATCAGATAGGTTCAGGCATGCTGAGCGAAGGTGTTCAGCGAAACAATCGCCCAGTCTACATTTAGTCTCGCTGATGTATAAGAGTCCACATCTTGAACAACGGATGCCGCAGATGAGGTAGTAGGAGGTGCAAATGAACCTCTGTCTAACCTGAAAGGACTGTCGGGGTCCCTGAACAAAATCAAGGGAGGAGGTATAGGGACACGTGGTGAATCTTCTGCGGTTGCAGGGGAAGGTACCTGGGAAGGGGGTGGTTTGGGTGGGAAGGGTTGAGTTAACGAAGGAGTTGCGGAGGGAAAGGTCTCTGCGAAAGGCGGAAAGGGGTGGAGATGGGAAGACGTGACTAGTGTTGAGATCCCGTTGAGTGACAGTCCAAGTAAGACCATCCTTATAAGTGTCCTCATGATGCTTTAATTTGACCTGATGTGATGGGAAAACAACATATCAGTGCTGTGATTCAGAGAAGTGCAAATTCAAGCGTCTAGACTGAGTTCACGTTTGCAGTCAATGATCTTCCATCAGAACAAACTGTTTGCAATGAAAAGTCATCAACCTGAAATGTTAAAGACATATGAGAAAAAGCAAGAGAAATGGATTGATATTTAAGATGACAGAATTTAAATAGCTAGCCTATATATTGGGCTTCATCACGCTGTTGTTTTTTATGAACACAATGGAGCACAATATATCACAAAATGGCAGTAGTGTGTCATAAGACACTTAACTGCATTAGAAATTTGACTGGGTAATTCGAATTGTTTTATGCTTGCACCGATGCTATGATTTGAGTGCTCAGATTATATCACTTTGTTTACAATATTCCTTCTTGTGTTGGAAGGACTTAATTCTGGAAGGAACTCTAATAACTAGCAAGTTTCTTTATATATTTTTTATATCTTGGTACAGACTGTCCATTCCATTCTCCCATCCTCTTGATCTCAAAGCCCTAACTGCTGAACACATCCCAACTACAAACCCTCTATCCACAATCCCTGGGATCTCGCCACAGGTGTCAATCCTCCTCTTGATATCCTCACTGTCCCCAGTAAATTGTCTCTTCTCTATTCCCTTCACTCAAAGATCACAGTCACTCAACCCCATTTTACTCTTCCACCACTCCACCCATCGCACAAACACCAGGAAGGCCCCTGTCCCAGTAACTGACAAAGATCTCCAGTTTGCATCTATTTCCCCACCCCCTCTCCCAGCTGCAGCTCTTGCCACATATTTTGACCCTAATGCCTTTCTTTACTTTGGACATTAGGGATACAGCCACTGTGTCCGTGCCAACCAGCAATCTCCCCGTACCAGAGCACAATGTTACACACTGGGGACAATTTACACTTTACAGAAGCCGATGAACCTACAGACCTGTAAGTCTTTTGAGTGTGGGGGGAAACAGGAGCACCCACAGAAAACCCATGTGGTTACAGGGAGAATGGATGAACTCCGTACAGACAGCAGCCATGGTCAGGATCGAACCCGGGCCTCTGACACTGTAAGGCAGCAACTCTACCGCTGCACCACCGTGCTGCCCACAAGTATATAGGAATAGTACACTAAGACAGTATACAAGAGTCGCCATGTTTTGGCACAATTTTCAAAGATTCCAGTCTGAAGATGTTATAAGTGTAGAGTTTTTGACTTGGCCGTGAAGGCGCATTGCCCTGGTGCCATTGCAGGGTCAGCCTGGCCAAGAGAAGCTGTCAGTGTCCTGATTCATCCGAGGAGTCCCAGTACAGTCCAGTAGGTGGCATGCGTTGAATTGAATTGAATACATTTTATTAGCCAAGTATGGATATATACACGGAATTTGCTGATGTTCTGTGGCTTTCAGTGTAACTCAATGTCCTGAAAGGTTGCAGGCCTGTTGCTTACAGTTTGAAAACCGCTAGACACATCTTCCAGTATCTAGGCCGTGGTGTCCCAAGGGATCTATAATGCAGTCTCATATTTCCATTATTCTTGTAAAGCACTTGTGATGTATTTAAATGTTTACTGATTACATTATGCAAGGTATGGCAGAAAGTTGAGATGAGAGCATAAAATTGTACATTGATAGACTAAGCGAATGGCCAAAACTGTGGCATAAGGTGTGTAAAATTATCTGATTTAGACCAACAAAAGATAGAATTTATATTTTCCAAATGTTGAAAATCTAGAAATCATCAGACGGAAAGGAGAATTAGGGATTCTGTACTGAAATCAATTAAATGTATTGGTCAAAAGTATCTGTTCCTAATTTAGTTAATTGTGTTTGGGCAACCACTTCTGCATGCAAATAAATCACCAACTAAATATTAGGAAGATCAACCCCATTCTAGTCACATGTCGGACCCTTCGGGTAACAAAGTCCATGCCTAATTTAGTGCCATCTACAGTACATTCATTCCATTTGTCTGCATTTCGTTTCCCCCACCCACACTTTCTGTGCTCAACAATCCATTTTTCTTGGCTACAGGATGAACTTGATCTCAACTTTAACCAATTTTCTGATATCATATTTGAATCTGAGCTAACTATGTTAGTGTCTTGGTTCTTGGTTCTTGGGTTCTTGGTCCTCCAAAATATTCCAATTGAAATCTAAACTGGAGGTGGTCAATACTAAGCCTCCTATTTATGCCTGTACAGCATTGTACAACAACATCACCTTAGTTAATGGATATTTTTAAGATGGAGAATGACAGATTCTTGACTAGTAAATGTGTCAGGAGAAGGCAGGAGAATGGGGTTGAGAGGGAAGGGTAGATCATTGATGGGCCGAATGACCTAATTCTGCTCCTTGAACTTATGAACAACAGTTTTCTGCTGAAATCTTTAACTGTGGTTTTGGTTACCTCACATTTACCTGCTGCTGACTTTGCTCTGAGGAACCAAGTCTCAAACCTCTGGCATTCCTCTTTTCTCTTTTCATTCATAAAATGCTTTTTAAACCCCATTTCTGTGACCAAGCTTTTAGTCAACAGCTGTAAAGTCTCCTTGTTGTTTTGTCTCGTTACTTTGCAGAAATATAATCAAAAAAACTTTTGTTATAAATCAGAGTTCCTTGGAAGGCTTTCTATTATGAAAGGTGTCATAAAATGCTGTTGTTCTGATGGTAAAAGATATAGAACTAAGTTGAGTGGATGGAATTAAGATGCGTATCATCCATGATCTAATTGAATGGTGGAAAAGGCTCCGGGACTGAAAGGCTTTCTCTCGTTCTTATGTTCCCTGCCAACTACTATTGCTGTAAGGCATGTCATTTTTAAAGTAAAACTAGATACAAATTAATTGTGATGTGAGCTGATGAGTGTAATATAATAACCTGAGAGATAATTAAAAAAAAAAAGGCAGAATCGAGAAATCTACAACAAAAGCAGAAAATGCTAGAAATACTCAGTAGAGCAGGCTCTGAAAAGCAGAATCAGCATTTCAGATCAGACACCCTTCATTTGAAGAATTTCTGAGAATTCCCAGAACGGAATATGGGACTAATTCTGAATCATTGTATGTCCTTCAATTGAATAACGGGAGTCACGCATGAACATTAATCCAGAGGTTTGTGATACTTCTGTGCGGTTTGATTCACATTTTCGCAAATTGCTGCCAATTGTCAAAATCTAAATTAATTTCTTGGCTGTCTTGCACATTATTGAAGTGATTTTAGCAAATTAAGCTGGCTAAATTTTGAGGTCAGCAACAAAATTGGCAACAAAGAAAGGTCTTGCCGCCTGCGAAGGTCTTGTTTTCAGTTAAACAAGATTCCTTATAGAGTGGCATTGTTGTCATCAACGTGACCAGGCAGCAATCGCATTGACAATCCTAGGTGACAATCCAGGAGAAAAAAATACTATTCTTAGCTGTACAGAGTGTGAAGGAAGGAGCCATGTGATATGCTAAGATCTGTTTTGTGGATTTTTGATATTCTCTACCCAAGGGATTTTTGGAAGTTCATTCGATGAGTATGTTCAAGGCTGAGATCAATTGGTTTTTAAATAGTAAAATGATCAAGAGGTTAGTGGAGAAATGTGTTACTGCGTAACAGATCAGCCAACATATTGCATGGCAAGGCAGAGAGAAGGAACGGATGACCTATTCTTGCTATTCCTGCTCACAAATTTAACTTTAATTGGTCATTGTATTTTTATTTCTAACCAACAGCTTGCCGAATAAAAAAACATATTCAACAGTATAAATTTGACTGCTATTATCATGTTTCAATGTATCTGGAGAAAGGCTGAGCTAAATTTACCATGTAAATGCAAAGGAACCTTTGCTGCCTGACTAAATCAAGACTTCAAGAGAAAGTATAATGGCAGACTACTTTAAGAAATTATGGCAAAGCAGTCATTTGACACATCACGCACGTGTTATTTTTTTCAGTAGCAGCTGTCGACTTCATTCTGCTTCTCCGCATTATTACTTTATTTCACATTATTATCTACTTTTACCTCTCATGCCTAGCACCATTCTCATTGTTGTTTGCTGTATTTCTGATTATTTTTCTTGACTGAAATCTTCTCGTTGATATCCCGGAATTGCCTGTAGCGGTTTGCGCAAGTTGAACTTCATTTCCTTGATGAAGATCAAAAAACTGCAGATGCTAAAATTCTAAAAAAAAAAGGTCAAACCAAATGCTGGGTCTTATCTATATTGAGAGATTGAGCAGGCTATTCCTTGGGAGGCAGGAGGCTGAAGGGTGAACTTATAAAGGTGTATAAAATAATAAGGGGCATAGACAGTGTGAATACAGAGTCGTTTTCCCAGGATAGGGGAATCAAAAACTTAGGGCGTAGGTTTAAAGATTTAATAGGAATCTGAGTGGTGTCTTTCTCACACAGAGGATGATAGGTATAAGGAAAGAACTGCCAGAGGAGGTGAGTCAGGTACAATAACAACATTAAAAAAAAATTGGGCAGTTACACAGATTGGAAAGGTTAGGGGGATAATAGAGGCTGAATGTGGGCAAATTGGAATAGCTTGGCTGGAAAATCTTGGTTGGCATGGATGAGATGGGCTGAAGGGCCAGTTTCCATGCTGTATGACTTTATGGCAAACTCTGCACAGATAGGGAATCAAACCTGGGTTCTCGTTAGCTACTGAGATTTAATCCTGAGCCAGCAGAGGAACTCAGTGGTTGAACAGTGTTCAATTTGGCAATGTTTTTGCACAAAAACATGACCATGAATCTGAATCTTGAGAAATTATTATTCATTTAAGTAAAAAAGACACAAAGTGCCAGAGTAACTCAGTGGGTAAAGCAGGATCTCTGGAGAACATGGATAGGTGATGTTTCGGGTTAGGACCCTTCTTTGGACTAATTGCGGGGAGTGAAAACGAAAGCTGGTAGAGAGGAGAAGCGGGACAAAGCGCAGCGGGTGATATGCAGACACAAGCGAAGGGGATTTAATGGGCAGATGGTTGGAACAAAGGCTAGAAATTAAAACCCACGATGTGAGACATAAGGATTGAAGCATTGCAAATTGTGAAGCCAGGGGAAGGAATGTGGGTGGAGAGGGAGGGAAGAAATAGATGAGACGCAGAAAGTATAATTGGGGGAGTGAGGGGGGGTAAAGGGAGGGGATGGGATACGGTTTTTGGAGGGCGCCTAAAATTGGAGAATTCGGTGTTCGTACTGTTGGGCTGTAAGCTGCCCAAGCGGCGTACAAGATGCTGTTCTTCCAATGTGCGTGTAGCTTCACTCTGACAATGAAGGTGGCCCAGGACAGAAAGGTCACTATAGGAATGGGAAGGGTAGTTAAAATGGTTAACAGCTGGGAAATCCAACAGGCCTTGGCGGGCTGAGGGCCAGTGTTCAACAAAACGGTCACAGAGTCTGCAGGAACAGCACCTCGTATCCCGCTTGGATAACTCACAACCCAATGTTGTGAACTTTTGAAATCTCCAATTTTAGGTAACCCCTTCGCCTCCCCCCTTTCTCCCCACATCATTCCCTGTGCTCCATCTGGACTCGCCTCTATTTCTCCCCTCCCCCTCCTCCTCCATCCAAATTTGTTCCACTGGCATCACAATTTTCAACTCTTCAATCCTTCAATCCTTAAAGGCTTAGATTACTTTCTAAATGGGGAGGGGATCCAGCAATCGGAGGTGCAAAGTGACTTGGGAGTGCTGGTGCAGGATTCCCTAAAACTTCATCTGCAAGTCAAATCAGTAATAAAGAAGACAAACGCAATGCATTTATTTCAAGAGTGCTAGAATACAAAAACAGAGATGTTATACTGAGGCTTTATAAGGCTGCATTTGGAGTATTGTGAGCAATTGTGGGCGTCCTATCTGAGCTGGTGAGGGTCCAGTAGAGGTTTACAAGGACGATCCCAGGAATGAATGGGTTAACTAATGATGAGCGTTTAACAGCACTGGCCTGTACTTGCTGAAGTTTAGAAGAATGAAGGAGGGACCTAATTGAAATGTACCGAATAGTGAAAGGCTTGGATAGAGTGGCTGCGGAGAGGATGTTTCCACAAGTGGGAGAGTCAAAGACTAGAGGTCATAGCCTCAGAATTAAAGGGTGGCCCTTTATGAAGGAGATGATGAGGAGGAATGTCATTAGTCAGTGGATGGTGATCTGTGGAATTAGGGTTTGCCACAGAAGTTAGGGTGGAGGCTAAAGGGTTGGATAGGGTTTTAAAGTGGGATGGATAGATTTAGGATTAGGGTTAGGGTTAGGGTTAGGGTTAGGGTTAGGGTTAGGGTTAGGGTTAGGGTTAGGGTTAGGGTTAGGGTAGGGGTTAGGGTTAGGTTAGGGTTAGTTAGGGTTAGGGTTAGGGTTGAGGGTTAGGGTTAGGGATTAGGGTTAGGGTTGTAGGGGTTAGGGTTATGTTATGTTAGGGCAGGGTTAGGGAATTGAATAGGCTTCTAATGGTCTAATTCTGCTCCTGTCACTTGTAACCTCATAATTTATGACATTTTGTCTCACAGCTTTGGTTTGAATGTCTGGCCTTTGTTCCTACCTTCACCTGTGTCTACCTGTCATCTTCCACACTTTGTCCTGTCTCTTCTCCTTCCCAGGTTTCTTAACCCGTCTCCCCTTCCCCCACAATCAGTGTGATGAAGCGTCTCGACACAAAACACACAGATCCACGTTCTCCACCAAGTTACTCCAGCACTTTTATTTTGTAAAGCAGCATCGGCATTTCCTAGTTTCTACATTATTCATGTTGGAATTTGGTTAAATAGGACGTTTATTAATTGCACTTAAAGGCTTTACTTTCATCATATTACCTTTGTGGAAACATTGACAGTCAGAGTTACAAGCAATTAAAGTTACATGGATAGCAAGCTCATTTAAAACGTATTACTTGACATTCATCAAATTCTTTTCAAAAGAGAATGAATAATGCTTCGCAGACTTTTTTGAAATATTTTTCACTTAAGTTGCTCAATGTGGAATTTAGCAACAATGAGAAAAATAATACCACCTCTCATGTATGTTTCCGTCTGCTGAACCTTCCCTTTACAGCAAACCCTGTGCAAGAAAACTAGAAATTATACGAGGCAGCCATGCTGCAAAAGATCACTCTTCAGCCAGCCATTCTGTTTCTCTGTGCTCAGTAGAATTTTTAATTGCAGAGAATTCAGTGCGTGTGTGGAAAATTGTGCTATAAATTCCCCCATCTGCAAGCAACCCCCACAACGCAAAATTTCAAGGGCGAATACAAAAACAGAGATGTTATTAGGCTTTATAAGGTGCATTTGGAGTATTGTGAGCATTGTGGGCGTCCTATCTGAGGAGCTGGCGAGGGTCCAGTAGAGGTTTACAAGGACGATCCCAGGAATGAATGGGTTAACTAATGATGAGCGTTTAACAGCACTGGCCTGTACTTGCTGAAGTTTAGAAGAATGAAGGAGGGATCTAATTGAAAAGTACCGAATAGTGAAAGGCTTGGTGAGTGGCTAAAAAGATGTTCTTTCCTTTTGAGTCAAAGACTATTGTTAGCCTCAGAATTTTTTCTTATTTTTAAAGTGAAGCTGAGAATGTCATTAGTTGGATTGATCTGTGGAAGCTTTGCACAAAGATATGGAGGCTAAGTCAAGGATATTTTTAAATAGATGGTCTGTTTTGTTTGGGAGAAGGCAGGAGAATGGGGTTTGGAGGGGGAGATAGATCAGCCATGATTGTATGGCAGGGTAGACTTGATGGGCTGAATGGTCTAATTCTGCTCCTGTCACTTGTAACCTCATAACTTATGACATTTTGTCTCACAGCTTTGGTTTGAATGTCTGGCCTTTGTTCCTACCTTCACCTGTGTCTACCTGTCATCTTCCACACTTTGTCCTGTCTCTTCTCCTTCCCAGGTTTCTTAACCCGTCTCCCCTTCCCCCACAATCAGTGTGATGAAGCGTCTCGACACAGAACACACAGATCCACGTTCTCCACCAAGTTACTCCAGCACTTTAATTTTGTAAAGCAGCATCGGCATTTCTTAGATTCTACATTATTCATGTTGGAATTTGGTTAAATAGGACGTTTATTAATTGCACTTAAAGGCTTTACTTTCATCATATTACCTTTGTGGAAACATTGACAGTCAGAGTTACAAGCAATTAAAGTTACATGGATAGCAAGCTCATTTAAAACGTATTACTTGACATTCATCAAATTCTTTTCAAAAGAGAATGAATAATGCTTGGCAGACTTTTTTGAAATATTTTTCACTTAAGTTGCTCAATGTGGAATTTAGCAACAATGAGAAAAATAATACCACCTCTCATGTATATTCCGTCTGCTGAACCTTCCCTTTACAGCAAACCCTGTGCAAGAAAACTAGAAATTATACTAGGCAGCCATGCTGCAAAAGATCACTCTTCAGCCAGCCATTCTGTTTCTCTGTGCTCAGTAGAATTTTTAATTGCAGAGAATTCAGTGCGTGTGTGGAAAATTGTGCTATAAATTCCCCAACAAGCAACCCCCACAACAAAAGGGCGCCCTAAAGGAATTATTTAGGAAGGTTCACCTGCACAGCAGGAGGGAGTTCCATGGTTCTCCCTTCACTGCTTGCAGCTTATTCAATAAGTTACCTTGCAACGAAGAATGTTGGAAATATTGTGTGACTTGAGTGACGCATAAAAATATGTTCTGTCCTTTTGATTTGTAATTGTTTCTAATTTTTTTTATTTTTAAAGTGAAGCTGAGAACTTTATTGATGTAGCTGCTAAAATATGGAAATGCAAAGGATGCGAGTTAAATAGCTGGTCTGTTTTGTTGTGGAACGTGAAAACAGGCCCTTTGAATTCACTCTGACCATCAAGCTCTCATTTATACTCGTTCTGCACCAGCCCCATAATTCTCCCCACATTGCCATCAACTACCACTCACCTACACACTACTGTGACCAATTATAGTGGGTGGAAACAGACAGTACCAGAGGTCAGGATTGATCGTGGGTGTATGGTGCTATGAGGTAACAGCTCTATAACTGTATCACTGTTGGATTAACTGACTTTATGTGCATTTATAAATGTTATTAAAACAGGTTCATGACACATGTGCAAAGTTCAAAGTGTTGCTAGGTTTGTATTTAAAACGAAGTTAAACTCGCGTGTACAGCCAACGTTTCCCCCCCCCCCCCCCCCATATTTCCTCAAAGCCGGGTCCTGGCGCTGTGCAGCAACTGCTGCACTGCGCCAAGAGTGCTGCACAAATGTTGCAGACAGATACTGATTTAATAGGTTGGTTGTCATCTAGGCATCCACCTAAGCCCATAATTGTGAATAGGAATATTTGCCATTCCACTTTAACCTGCTTCATGATAACAAACAAATGAAACTGGTTTCTGTGTTCAGATGTGCAAAACAAGTTTACTGTTTATTTTGGGGTTTTTCAGTAAGAGGATGGTGTAAAAGTGTAAATAACGCTGTATTTTTGAATGACAGTGTCATATAAACTTATCTTCGCTTTCCTTATTGAAATGTAATTTCTGATTCTCAACAATTTGCTGTGGTGCAATGGCCAGAAAGAGCTTAATTTGTTTGGACGTGGTATTGGCTGGAGAAATTGCGCTATACCCGTGTCGAATGTCTCTTACAATTTTGCACGTCCCCATGACAAACAACTTGGAATGCAGATTGACAAGGCACCATTATGGACAGTGATAAACATACATCTTCGATTGGTCTTCAATTAATGACACATCGACAGAAATGAGACCCGTGGGGCAGAGTGTCACGACAATATTAAGATACCTTTTGACTACAGCATGCCTTAGTGACAGGTCTCTGCAGTAAAACACACCAAAGCCTGTGCTGTCAAGGGGCATCAACGTTTGGTGTTCGCAGCTCTGGGTGATGTATCTGTCAGTCCCCTTGAAATCCTTCCATGTTCCTGACGTGATAAGATTTATGTTAGCATGCAGGCTTCTCTGCAGCACGGGACATTACGCAGGGAGTAGTTGTTGTTTTTTGTACTGCATGTCAAGCTGGCTCAAACCCTGAGTGTTTCATTGGAATTGAAATAGCAATGTATGTCAGATATGTCACACCGCTGGAACAAGCATCCCTGTTAGTAGAAGATATTAAGGATCGTGTGTCTTTAGGGTACGTATTAGCACAAATGTGTGCATATGTTAGATATGTCATGTTTCACACATCCAAAAATATGTTGCTGTGTCATTTTATTTTTCAACTCTTTACAATGCCAATGAGGATAAGGTTATAGGCCTAAAGAGACAACAAGACCAACCTCATAAATGTAGTGTTAATGTTTTCTGAAATGTCTGTGAATCTAATATTTATTCATTTATTTAAATATAAAGTCGTGTTACAAATGGAAAACAATGACGACCTTTGATATTTGCTGGTAATCAGGTGTGACAGGATTTAAGGACGTAATTTGCAAATAAATTATTTCATGCCACAACTTCCTGAAAGGAAACAAGTTTCTCTTCCTGTTCCAAGGCTTCATGGTTCAGTTGATGTCCATGGATGTTAATGAAGTTTGGCACGTCTCCTCAAACCCCAACTTGAAAGCGAAACAATCAAAAACTATTTACAGCCCGATGCACTATACCTACATCTGGCAGAACTTTACGCTATTTGTTTAAAAGCAATTGAAATAATTTAACACAAATAGTTAAAAAATAAAACAGATTACTTCTTGTTAACAGATGGGAACCATACGGCAAAGTAGCAAAGGAATAATAAGAGACACCAGGAACTGCGGATGCTGGAATTTTGCGTGGAACTCAAAGTGCTGGAGTAACTCAGCGGGTCAGGCAGCATCTCCGCAGGATATGAATAAGCAACATTTTGGGTCAGGACCCTTTTTCAGACTCTGAAGAAGGGACCCGATCCGAAACATTACCTATCCATAGAATAATATGTGGCCGGTGAGGTGTGTAGTCGGAAGGTGAAGAAGAGACGAGAGGTCTTGTGCAGGAGAAGGGTTGGAAGAGTTTTTAAATAACTTCGCTATCAAATCTTATGAATTTTACATTCTATTTATAAAAGGAAGGACGATTTGTTTCTGAAGTCACTAATCACATGCCAGAACGCTGTGTCATGAAATAAGTTCATATTATTTTATTCACAAACTACTATATATGAGTATTTGTTGTGGGTTGAGGTAAGAATATTGCTCCAAGGAAAGGGGGGCGGGGGGGCATTGACCTCCCCTAAATGGTATCAAAGGATCTTGAGCAGGCAAATGGAGCTTCATCTTAAAATCTTGTTGAAAGGGTGTGATCTTGCAGGTTTGAGCACACTTTGAATGTTCCATTTAAATATGAGCCAAGATTGTGTGTTTCATGCAGGAGCTTGAACTCAAAAGCTTCTACTCGGAGGAGGCCTCAAAGGAGTACAACTTATTGAGCTAAGATGACATGGATGGGTTTTATCATCACATCAGCTCCAATATAATTCACTGGCAAAAAGATAAAACGCAATAATGACTGATGGAACTTTGAGGGAATAATTGTAAATAACTACCCATAATGTTGACATTAATTTGCCTGATTGATCAGCATTTGGTTAGAAGCATGCATATCAGGAATCTCTGTCAATGCAGTTCTACCTTTTGTGAAAGGCCTTTCTAACTTCACGAGGGAAGGGTTTGACTTGCCCTGGGTTATCCGAATGATAGTGCAAATGTTCCAGACAAAGAATTATAAAGAGCAGACCTAATAGTTCACTCCAATGTATAAATAGACCATTTTTCAGTATGGAAAGATTAGTGGGATCCTCACTTGACAAATCCTTCTGGCTTTCCAGAAGATTAAACTCGGATTATACAAAACATTGTTGGCAGGTCAGTGTTAAAGGAAAATGTAAGCTTCACTTCTTAACCTGCAGGTTTGCTCCTAGTGTTCTCCAGATTCTGAAAGCCAGTGAAAAGTTGAATGCACGGCATAGGAAACTTTTCGACCTTTAGACTCTTAGTTGTCGTTAAAGTAAAGGGTTTTGACAGAAATGCTGTAGGCTTTTAAAAGGGGGAAATCAAATTTGAAGCATTCTCTTTCTGAAGAATTGCCTCAGGATCTGACATTTTGATCAAGAATACCATTTTGAAGATCTTAACAAAGATTTCCCACTTTTATCAGAATTCTATCTTTGAGCAGTGTAATAATTTTTTCTCACATGTGAAGTTGAGAAGAGATCATCATTTCACAATCATTTTATGAAATCAATTTTTATTACATGTTCGAAAGGAATCTGTAGGTTGTAAGAAAAAAGAAAGATATTTGAAAATATTTGTGTATCTGCCTAATGATCCACATCTGCCTAAAGATCATTTGAGATTATTCTTCCTTGTCCCCCAAGGTTTGTGGCAAAAAACATGAATTAATCAAATTTGCTTTTGCATTTGGAGACCACTTTTCAAATTCAGTCTCTTAGCTGTTGATGATGGACATTTTTTCTTCTTTGCTATTTATTACCTTATTGTGGAATGTCACTTACACTGCCTAAAAAAACACGGTCTTCTTGAAAAAACAGCGCAACGATGGATATTTAAACTCAAGTAATCTTTCCCTGCTGAGTTTTGATATAAAGCTCAGCAGGGACAAACCACAAAATAATAGGCTGTGACACTTCTTAATAACATTGAATGCTATAAAATACAGCAGTGGCAGGCATGATGCAGGGAAGTTCCCATGGAGAATGTCCATCATTCTAGCACTTCTATACTAAAAATGTCTTGTTAAAATATACAGCTCCTGGGCGACACGGATGAGTCCTTCACAGCAGATAGATGCGTATATATTTGTCCATTCATAAAACAGTCGCTCTGATTTTACCACAGAGGGACATGCAAGGAAATTGGAACTTTGTGCTTAACTACTTTTTTCTGTATTTATATCCCTCCATAAACCATTTGAATAGCAATTGATTTCACTGTCTTGCTTTATGATTATTGCCAACAAAAAAACTGCAGTTACTAAATTCTCTTGGGTTTTTGTGCATACAAAATTGTCAGTAAAACTGCCAGAAAAGTAGCCCTGATGCCTTATGTCACAACTCGGATTGGTTTGCTCTGCTTTATATTTATTGAAATGAAATTCTGTTTTCCCAAAATTTACTATTTCATTTCTCTTGGCTCTGCTGTTTGCTAAAGAATAATTATTTTTTCTGCATATTTTTACATTTTAAAATTGTTGTAATGATAGTAAGACAGTTAAAACATCATCTATTGAAAATATACTGCAGTGAATAAATTTCATGTTGATCTGCACTGTTGGTCAGTCTTGCTTGAGAATACCACATGAGCTTTCTTTCTGGGATGTTGATTTATGAAATGCAGGTCTAAATAGAAATATTCACCAGGAGATAGTATGTCGAGGAGTATTTCCCATACCTTCCCACTGACTTAATGATATTGTTTGATTTAAAGGAAAAGGTGTGAGAGCAGGGAACAAGAAATCTTTATTTAAAAAAATCACGAGAGCATAATGTTCAAAGCATCAATAGTTTCAGCAAGACTGTCAACACAGTGTTTATCAGGAATTGATGCAGCTAACCATATAACCATATAATATGCTGGATGCATATTTTACTCATTTTTGTCCAATATCATTTTGATTTCTGCATATCCCGTCTCACGTAAAGCAATCATTACACGGAGAATTTGTGACAGGAAGACAATGCGACTTTGACAGAATAAACTTCAGTAAGCCTAATTGACCCATTTATTTTCCCACATCAGCAAATTTGTAAAGTCAGACTATCCCATACAGACTGATTTAGATTAGCTTGGCCCTCGTAACCCAACACATCCATTCTCAAAGTATCCAACAAGGAATAACAAGTGCAACAAGTGATTAACTTCCAAAGTCTTGCAACTGTACTCGAGTTTGAAGGTGCAGGCATTGTCAGTAGATGGCAGGTGCTGGAATCTGGCGCAAAAAACAAAGTGCTGGAAGAACTCAGCAGGCCAAGCGGCATCTGTGGAGGCAAAGAGATGGTTGACGTTTTGGGTGATGATCCTCGATGCAGGGTCCCGAATTGAAGCGTTGACTATTCTTTTGCCTCCACAAATGTTGCTTGACCTGCTGAGTTCTTCCAGCAGTTTGGTTATTTGCTACAGGTTTATCAGTCATTTTAGAGGTGATTATGTACTTTGAAGTCTTCACAGAGGAGGGGAGTGTCACAATGTGGTTGAAATCTGGCATGGCTTGGTATTTCAAAGCAAGACATCTATAAATTCTGAAGAGATAGATATGTACATCTTAAGATAGACACAAAATGCTGGAGTAACTTAGCGGGACAGGCAGCATATCTGGAGAGAAGGAATGGGTGAGGCTGCCTGTCCCGCTGAGTTACTCCAGCATTTTGTGTCTATCTTCGATTTTAACGAGCATTTGCAGTTCTTTCCTGCATTGTTCATCTTTAGTGTTATTCAACCATTTAGCTACATCGATCTCAGTCCGTAACATGATGAGCTCCATTGAATTGGTCCTTATTGAAGTGGTACTGTTTTAAGGCTATGTGATGGGCATGAAATAATCATAAAATCATCCGAGAATCATGGTAGATGTCCAAACACACACCAGAGGTAGGCATATGTCATGGAGATATAGAGTTAGACAGCATAGAAACAGACCCTTCTGCCCAATGATGACCAAGTTGCCTATCTGAGCTAGATCTATTTGCTTTCAATTGGCACATATCCAACTACACCTTTCCTATCTGTGCATTTATGCAATTGTCTTTTTAGCATTCCAATTGAACCCATTTCTACCACTTTGTCTGGCAGCTCTCAACATATGCACCACCCTGTGTGAGCAAAAGTGTCCTTTCAAGTCCCCTTGAAATCTCCCTTTCCACGTACATTCCTTTCTCTAGCTTCACAGTTTGAAACTCTTCAATCCTTCCTCTAGCTTCACAATTCACAACTCTTCAATCTTTTCATCTCACACCTTTTGTATCCTCACCTCTGGTGAGCAAACACCCCCCTCACCTGTATCAGACTATTACCTGCTAGGCTTTGTCCTGCCCCTCCCACAATCCCCACAATCAGTCTGAAGAAGGATCCTGATTTGAAACATCGCCTATCTATGCTCCCTGGTGATGCTGCCTAACCCCCTGATTTACTCCAGCATTTTGTGTCTTTTTTTAATTCATAATTTACTGACAAATCTTATATGCTGATGCTTCTGTGAAACAGGATTTTTTTCCCCCAATAGAGAGGCAATAAGACTGTAAATTGTTGATGTTAGAGTGGAGCTAAGCAAATTGTAGTTGAACTGAACACAAGATCCCACAGTGAAGTTCCTGAACTTTGAAGTATCTATACTTCTGGTAAAGAAGGACAAGCTTTCAAGAAAGTGAATTACAATACAGTTCAACTAAAATTTTTAATGTTGGTCCTCCATGCCAGTGCATATCTAAAGAAGTTTGTTTACTCAGATATAAGTACATTGCTCATGTTATTCCCAGAAATTCAGACAAAATTGTACCCATGTTTGCCCATTAAATTGACCATGAATGCAGCCATTGCCAAGTGCCAGGCTGCGAGTTCATATCGAGTTCATTCGGCGCATTGTCCTCTTTTTTTCAGTTTGATCGGCCGCAATGTACGTTTGGAAGTAGATGAGACATCAAAAACAGAACCTGTTCTGATGTCAAAGAGAATTCAAAATGTTAAGGTCAGAAGAGGGTTAATTATTGTTCCTAGCCCCTCAGCTGGGTTCGCCTTTCCCTGAAAAAAAAACAACACTGTAGGGGAGCTGAGTGTTTGCAGAGCTATCATTCTGAAATTATAACTTTCAGAAATGGGTCTTTTTCTTGGAACTGAAAGATATCATCAATGAATGGCATTGTAACAGAACAAAGCAACGGAGAGGTGAATAGTTATCATAATCATACTTTATGACAAGTATGTTTTGCAACATACGAGGAATTTGACGAGCGTTAACAAATAAAGAAATTAAAGTTGTTGGCCTCCTCAATGTCAACCTGCTTTTCCTCGTCAAGGCCATTGAAACCAGCTGTGCCTCGCCAGATTCATGAAGCAAAGTTCATCTCCTTGTTCTCATCTTGACCATTTAAAATTGTCATGCATCCTAGAGCTAAATTAGAAGACCATGGCAGCATACTAAATTTCCAGTGCAGTTGTTCTGTGATTTGACCAGAAAATCAATTGATTTGTGCCAGAATAAAGGCTTCATCAAAAAGAATTACTTGACCCTTAAAATGAATATTCACACAGCCTAGATAGCATAATACCTAGCCATTTGCACAGTTTATGTAAAACTCAATTCAGTTCGAAGACAATTTTTTTTTTTACAATAGCAAACATTTTTGTTGTTTTCTATCCTGCTTTGGCTTCCTGTTCGTATTAAAGTTGCAGCATTAAGAATTTAAATATTTGGCACCATCAACTTAAATGAAAAGATATTGCCATTTGTTTTGTGA
The DNA here is from genome assembly GCF_028641065.1 of Leucoraja erinaceus. Taxonomy (NCBI): domain Eukaryota; kingdom Metazoa; phylum Chordata; class Chondrichthyes; order Rajiformes; family Rajidae; genus Leucoraja; species Leucoraja erinaceus. The sequence goes on along the minus strand of NC_073398.1, from coordinate 29,831,164 downwards.
GATTTTGAAGGTATCAGATGGAAATTGGCTAGGATAGACTGGCAAATTATACTTAAGGGGCTGTCCCACTTGGGCAGCTTATTGGCGAGTTTAGAAGAGTTTAAAAAAATGACATGTTGAAGACCTCCTTCGACTATGTAGAAGACGTAGCTTCGACTGGCTACGACTAACCGGGAAAATTGGACACCGAATAGTGGAGAGTGAAGACGACCTCCTTCGATCTCCTTCGACCTCTCGTCAACCTCCCTTTGACTATGATGAAGACTATCTACAACTACCTTCCACCACCTTCGACTGCCTACCACTAACATGCCGACCTACTACGACTAAACCTGCTAAACCTGGATCGACTGGGCTTGTATTCGCTGGAATTTAGAAGGATGAGAGGGAATATTATAGAAACATATAGGTTGGGGGGGGGGGGGGGGGGGGGGGGGGGAGACAACATCCCCACTGATTCCCAGGAATCTCTGGCCATAACTGACCATGAAAATGGATATGGTGCATTTGAACTGGTATTGAGAGCCTCAAATCCACACGTTGACAACTACCCACCCACCTGTCTAACGTGTGGAAGGGCGTGCTCTCCCACATTGACCTCATCTGTCTCCTCAGATCCTACCTAGATGAAATCTTGTAGAATTAGTGTTTTGTATCTGTTTGACCAAGGATACCGGTGGAGTAAATAGAAAGACTACGTAATTCAAATAAACTTTTACAGTATTTCATTGTGGGAAGATAATAAGTGGCTCAAGAAACGATCAGCCTGTGTCCTCTGCAAGCTGTGGTTCTGGCTCATGGGGATAAGTTGTGAATCTTGCTGGGTTTTGTTTGTAATTATTTAAAAGCCCAAAACATGGTACTTAGAAGTGTAAATCAACAGAGCAGAAAACATTTTCAGCTCTGCTCTTGTGTGAACTGATCCAGCAGTCTCTCCAGATGGTTTACTAACACCATGATATGATTGATAACATGCACTGAAATATTCAGCATCTTCAATTTATGTGCAGTTAATCGTGGGAGGAAAACCGAATGGTGTCAGAGAGGTGAGCTGGATTTAACAAGGTGCATATATAATTAGTATCCGTGTAGTCCCTTCGAAGACATGCCTGAAGTGATCTGTAATACTGTATAGTGAAACAACTGAACAGCTGCATTTTAATTGAGACATTAAAAGTGAAGCTACAACAAAATGAATTAGATGAGGAAATACTGTAGATTGGATGATTGGAACTTGACTGCAGACTGAGTATGACAGAACAATCACACTGAATGCAATTTGCACCTTGTCCTTTACCCCTTTAAAGATGAATTAATTAATATAGTGAAACACTAAAGAAGCATACTGGTCCACTGTAGAGATTCTGTGGCCTTCAATGGTGTTGAACAGACACGTATAATAATACTAATTTTCTTATTCTAATCTACAGCTGATGATTTTTCACTGGCTGTGATCACGTGGTAATACAAATGCTTTTATTTCCTGGGCACTTTGTGTCAACTATTCAGATATGCATGGCATGGAACCTGGAGCTACACTCCTGCAACAGGGTGGAAGCCAGTAATAAATATTTATTTCTATTATTCTCCCAGCCTTTTGCAAGATTTAAGATTTACCTCAAACCATGCAGTAACACTATTCATTAATGCCTACGTCCATAAAAGCCTTCCCTTTCTTCCACAATTCTCCATCCTGTCTTGCCTTGCTCTTGGATGTTTCCTACACAAAGGCATTATTCTGCAAACATTAGTTTACCTAACTGGCAACACCTAGAGAACCGATGAACTGCTTAAGGCTTGGGCCCACTAGGGAATTTTCTCATGCTCGCAAACCTTCAAGTCAAACTAACAGTGCATCAAGTCTGATCTCTAATGAAGAAGAAGTCCAATGAGGAACAAGGTAATTCTTGACAGGGAGAGATTAGCAACCACTTTATCTTGTGGTTGCTGAGACTCCCAACAGTAATGTTCCTGTTTAAGATGATCTAACAAAGAACAGACATATGTTCAAGCTTGCATTTTCACATTCAGTTGTATTAGACTCTTACCCAAAGATCATAGAGCGGAGCTCTGTGTTCTTTGCTCTTACCTGAGGTATCTTTTTCCCACTGAGCTATTTTGTGGGCTTGACCCATGTACTTCTTCATGAATTTCATTCCTCTGGCCCTTTACCTTGTAGCTCCCTCCACTTCTTTACCAATTATGGAGCTCATTGCCATGGTTGATAATCCATTTGAACATATCACAGGATAGTATCAGTATATTGTCTGTGGTTCTGAGGACCAGCACGGATGTAATCATTCATACAAGTCACAGCCTTGATGAGTGATTCCATTTGCTGTTCCTGTATGAGTTCTGGTTATGTCTTGAATTTTTTTTGCCCACATAAATTTACGTCTAAGTCTCTAAGTCCATAAATTAGAGACAGAAGATTTATGGGGGGAAAAGGCAATGTAATATAAGAACTTAGAGACAGTAAATAAGAAGGACTTCTTTCAGCAGGTGGGTCAAATATTTGGTGGCATAGATTTATTGTAGATGGATGAGAGGGGAAATGGGAAAAATGTTTTCATTCAAAAGATGGCAGGGTTCTGAGGCTCACTGCCTGAAGGACTGGAGGAGGCACATACTCTCATTGCAGTTAAACAAAACTTGGATGTGTACTTCACAAGCTATGGCACTAAAGCTGCAACCAAAAGCTGGAAACCAAAGGCTGGGTGCCTGGTTTCCAACTGGCACTGGCTAGATCGGCAGAATGACAACCTGTGTGAACATTTTTATGTCTCTGATTCCCATTTCCTGTGGGAGTCACCAATTTTTCAAAAGATTCCGTAATTAGTCTTGTGAATTTTCATTGTTCCCCTCTCGCCAAAATTACTTTCAGTAACGCAATGCTTGGAGCCATTACAAAAAAAGCACCAATGCACCGAGCTGTTAGCGTCCCTTTGTTATTCTTGCTCTGCACGTTATCATCTTTATTTGTCAGTGTAGTGAGTTATCACCCAACAGCTTGCGAGACATCAATCTATTTACATCATACAGTGACTGGACCAAAAGCATGATAGGAAAATGGAATGAGTTTTACATTTTAGACATGACGCATTGGTGAAGGTGATTGTAAATGCTACTAGTTTGCTTGCCTGTCTTCTGATTTAATCACGAGTAGGTTGTTGAGTGGATGCAACACTTTTAGCTTTGATGACTGGATAGGATTTGATATTCATTACAATTCTCATGAAGCGAATGAGTTGTGGTGCATCTCTGAGGACCCAATTCCACAACACTAAATTGGACTCGCTTAGCTAATTTGGTGATCTCAGCAAAGAAACCAATTATAGTAAAAGCTTCATATGTGGCCACTCTGCTGCAGTGTTGTCACAGGCTACAATGATATGCACATACTGATGTCCATTTATTGATGTTTTATCATTGGGACAGGTGAATTTGCAAAGCAGCTTGTGAGGGATTATCTAGTGCCATCTAGTCTTCTTTGCTTGATTATCAGTGTGCTTGTATTGTTCATCATCATTCGAGTGTGGAAGGGTGTTCTTGATTTGCTCAGGGCATTGTGATTCTGCATTCTGCAGGCAAAATCAAAATAAATGAAGTAAATTATCTGCACATACAGGAATCTACAGTAAAGCACCATCCCTGGGCGGCACAGCGGTAGAGTTGTTGCCTTACAGCGCCAGAGACCCAGGTTTGATCGTGACTGCGGGTTCTGTCTGAACAGAGTATGTACATTCTCCCTGTGAACACGTGAATTTTCCCCCAGTGCTCCGGTTTCCTCCCAAGCTCCAAAAATATACAAGATTGTTTGTTAATTGACTTTTGTAAAAGTGTAAATTGTCCTTGCTGTGTATGATTAGTGAATGTACGGGGATCGGCGCGGACTCAGTGGGCTGGAGGGCTTGCCTCCGGCTATACCTCCAAACTAAACTCGAATCTATGTGGATGTGGGAGGAGATCACCATTCTACCCAACTCCCCCCCCCCCCTGTAAATACACTCCCCCCCCCCCCCCCCGCTGCCTCTGCCCCCTTCACCAGATTTCTTACCACTCCTCCATCTGCTCAAAACCACACCTGCCTAATCGGCGAGCCTGTTTTTCACCCCCTCCCCCACCCCATTCCCATCTTCCCATACCTTCACCTTGTAGTAAGTAAGTAAGATTTATTTAAATAAGCGCATTTAAATCAACTCGCATTGAAACCAAAGTGCTGTACATAGATAAATTGGGTTTCCATACATTCATCCAAAATAAAAAAAGAAAAGACACAACACACTATAGAATTTAACATGAAACGTCCCACCACAGCAGAATCAACATTTTCCACTGTGAGGGAAGGCAGTAAAAAGTTCAGTCCTCTTCCTCTGTGTTCACCCGTGGTCGGGGCCTATTTGAGGCCTCTGCAGTCGCCGCAGCGGAGGCCCGATGTTTCAGGCCCTCTTTCCGGGATGATGGAGCTCCAGCTTCGGAGAGAACACTCTAAGCGGCATTGGAGTTCTGAATCAGCCGCTTCCTACCGTAGACCGCGGCTCCCGAAGTCCACAGGCCGCGCTGGTACTACATTTTATTCCCCACCTTTCTTGAGGAAGAGCCAATACATTTTGCCTCACCAGCAATGCCTGAATCTCAGGGGGAAAAAAAATTAAATCACCAGAGTAACTTTGAGCCAGTAGCACATGCATTTGAGTCATTTGTCTAAAAGCAGTCCTCGGGATTATTCAAATACACCTTCGATTTTCTGAAAAATACTGAAATAATATTCACAAAGTATTTTAGTTCTATAATTTCAAAATCAGAATGATTTTTGGATGACTGAAGTACAATCATTTGCAGCCTCTTGACTGTATTTCAGAAATACCCACTCCGGTTGTTATTCTGTTCATTGGCTTTGAATTTTTTTTTTAGTATTTAATGCTTTGAAAATTATATTTACTTGGAATTGTTTCTGCAATAATGATGCTTTCTGCAATTTAAACTAATCCAATATAAACACTAGAATAAGCAGATTGTATCCCATCGAGCAGAGTGACCAAATAATAATTAACTCGCTCAATATGAAGAGTTAGCTTGAGCCCCAGTGGAGTTGCATTGCATATGGTTGTGCTTTGAAAGATAGCCTCCACAAACTTGGATTCAGTTGTTATGAAAGTTATTGGAACTTAAGCAGATGAAGGGCTGCTAAAGTTCAAGTGCATGTTGTGACTCCAATCAAACTCTCAAATATCTAGTCTGCCCTACAATATGAACAGTATTATGCTCTCCTATTTAATGAACATTTACGTAATCTTGACAACCAGTTTTGTGTTCAGAGGCCATGATCAGACCATTAAATACATTTTGTTCACTGCAATGTTTTATTTGTTGATGCACACAGATAATGGGAAATAATGAAAAGGCAGGAAACAGTAAACATACTCTTGGCCTGTATTCATGGACAAAGATGGAAATTGTGGAAAGTTTCTAATTTTCTGTGAATGTGGAGGTTGAGGAAATTATGTTGGCGAAATTAATGGGACAGAAAGGCCTTAGACTTGGGTTAAAGAACTAGAAATGGTGAGAGTTTGAAAAGTGTTGGTTTTTAAAGAGACCCTAGGTGTTCCAGTTCACAAGTCATGCAATTATTGCAACCAGTTGGGTACAAAAATTATGTTTGAGTGCAAGATGAGAGATGTCTTCTTCCTGTCATATAGGCCCTAGGTGGGTCAAGCATTTGGAATATTGTTTTCAGATCTGGGCTCCCTTCCTAAGGATATACTTGCGATTGAAGGAGTGCAGGATAATTATGGTGGGTTGGTGGGTTAGTCTTATGAGGCGATGTTAAGCAGACAGGGCATCTGATATTTAGAGTTTATCAGAATGAGAAGTGATCTAATTGAAACTTCGAAAATTACTCCAGAACATGACAGAGTCGATACAGATTGAAGTGTTCCTTGGCTGGAAGGCCCAGAACTGGGAGTAACTGTTTTTAAATATGGAGTTGGGTATCTGGGATAGGGAAGAAAACACATTAATCATCGAGAGGGTAGTTAATCTTTGGAATTAATTGGAATGCTTATGAGAGCTGCAGATACTGAGTATTATCAAGAAAGTACATGTTGGGTCTTCAGTTATTCAGGAAATAAAGGATTATCGGATTAATGCAAGAAAGTGCCACCTAACACTATAATGAACCACACCTTATCAAAATGCCTGGTGACAAGTCTTTTTCAGAGAAAAGTTTAAAGATGTGTGAGACATGCTTAGATTTACATGTATTCAGTATGTGGCAAAGCAAATTAGGTGTTTTGCATGATTAAAAAAAATTCTATTTGCAAGCAGCATCTCAGCAACAGGTTTATATCAAAAAAGTGATTTCACCAGCAAGTACTGCAAACACACAATAATTATGTAATACTGATGTGTGTGAAATCAATTCTAGGCTTCAGGCATGCTTTGATGTGGGAATTACCCAGTCATGACCACTTTGGCTCGAAACAGTGCTATCATGATCGGCATGTACTGTAGTTATGGGTCAAGTGATTTTCCTTTATTTCATGCTTTATGACTGTATGAAGTCTAGATTTCATTTCAGAAAAGTATTGAATCTGAAAATTGAATCTGAACAATTGCAATGAGCAATGAGGTATTCAATGTCAAGGTCTCTTCAATGAATATTTGGGAAGTAAGATTAGGAGATTATCTGTCAGTATGATTGTGTATGTGTTAATTACTGATTTCTTTTTAAGAAGAAAATCTGGAGGATTGTGATGCTTGTGAATTTTAATATCAATGAGTACATTAAAGCCCTGAACAGAGATAAGATCTAGAAATGCCGTCTCGATATGGAAACAAGGAAACTACACATTCTCAATTTATTTGGGGGGTTAAAATACGCATTATTCTGCAGACATAAGAACGATTGCTGAATGAAGCTGGAATGTTTCCACAAAACGACCTCTCATTTTTTGATCCTAATCCTAGAAAGAATGAAGTGTGTCCTCTCCTGAAGGTTATGTATTTGCAAGTATGGATTTTGTTGCAAGTTGTGTCTCAATGTTCTAGAGACAAAATGGAGGTTGTCTGTCATGACCAGCAACCACAATTTAAGTTTACTACAAAATATTTTTCTGTGGATCGAAGAATTAACAATTTGATTTAGAAATTACGCAGAAGTACATTGTTTATTACCTACCCTCATCCATTTCATAATCTACCTGAATTTTCAAAATTTTGTTGGAACAAATAGAGCATCATATTCATTAAATATTTCCCCCAACCCCCAAACATTTATAAGGATTAATGCTGGGATCTTTGATGTTTGTGATAAGTAGCTTGGATGTGAATGTTGCAGATATGATCAGTTGGTTTGCTGACGGAATGAAATGTTCTGGTCATGGACAATGGGGAATGTTGTCTAATTGTACAGCATGGTATGTCCCAGCTGCAAAGTTTGGCAGAGCAATGGCAATGGCAAATTTAATCCTGCCAAGTGTGAGGTGACGCTCTATAAGAGGGAAAACAAGGATAGAACGTACATAGTAATTAGTGAGGCCTACAGGAGTTTTGGTAAACGGGAAGATCTTGATTGGAGGGATTAATGTACAATGGGCGGCATAAACATAGTGAGCAAAAGACCAGTTTCTTTGATATGCGACTCAATGAAGCCATTAATAGATGTATCTCTACTGCCAACACTCTTGCTTAAAAAAACGTGTGTTTACTGATGTTCTTGAAATTGCTTGATATTTATACCTTTTACCTCATTAAATGAGTTGTTCGATTTCCTTTTTATATTAAATAATATAACTCTCGGCCTTTGCATTCGGAGTTTATTGATAAGAATAGAGGACAGGTGTAACAGTACACTCACGTGGAAGTAGGTTTGGTGCCTATTTTAAATGAACACATTGGATAACTGAGTTACTACATGGTATGTGATCAAAACAAGGTCAGCCAATGATCCCCTTTCTCTGCTGTATTCCCCTGTCCCTTCTGAGATTATCTTTCTCATCCCACACAAGCCTCTCCGTCATTTTTTTTGCTTTATAATGAGAAAGAAAATCATTTGAAAGCTGTGGTCTTGTTTCTTCCAGGTCAGTAGATTTATTTCTGATATTCAGGGCTATTCAAGTGGAGTGATGATTGATCTAAAAAATAGCGCATTGTGCCAAGAAATCATGGAAAATGCTCGATGCAACATTTTCCTACCTTGTGGTTGTGGTTATTTTGTGCAGATAACATTCGGAACAAGTTTCAAGCAGCTAAATAAAAATATGCATCTTACATTTTAGTCAAAATGTTTAACCTCTTGATGTCAATAGATAATAGACCAGGGGTTCCCAACCTTTTTTGTCCCGTTTACAACCTGGCAATTTTAACAGCACTTAACAATGTTATTTCACTTATTTATGAACAACTAATGATGAACAGATGCCAGTATACCAGAACCAAACACAGTCAGTCAATGAGAAAAAATTTGTACAAATCCAGAATCAACAAATTTACCTCCTGGATAATAATAATAATAATAATAATAATAATAATAATAATAATAACTTTATTTGTTAAGCACCTTAAAAACAACCAAAGCTGACCAAAGTGCTGTACAGAAAAAAGAAAACAAGCAAGACATCATAAAACAGGCAGAACAACAGAACATACAACTAACACGAGGCGCATAAATTACATACAAAAATCCAAACAATAAATTAAAAAAACATAAAACACGAGTACGAACAACGCATCAAAACCAAGCAAATAAAGTTAATAAACAATTCAACACCTCACTGGTCTACAAAGGCCACGGAGAATAGATATGTCTATTATAGGATAGGCAAAATTTACCCCCTACAATAGACAATAGGTGCAGGAGTTGGCCATTTGGCCCTTCGAGCAGCACTGCCATTCACTGTGATCATGGCTGATCATCCACAATCAGTACCCCGTTCCTGCCTTCCCCCATATCCCTTGACTCCTATCAATATCCCTTGACTCCGCTATCTTTAAGAGCTCTATCTAACTCTCTTGAAAGCATCCAGAGAATTGGACTCCACTGCCTTCTGTGGCAGAGAATTCCACAGATTCATAATTCTCTGGGTGAAAAGGTCTTTCCTCATATCCGTTCTAAATGGCCTACCCCTTATTCTTAAACCGTGGCCACTGGTTCCGGACTCCCCAACATCGGGAACATGTTTCCTGCCTCTAGTGTGTCCAATCCCTTAATAATCATATGTTTCAATAAGATCCCTTTTATGGATACACAACTTCCCTTTCCCAAACATCATTGTCATTATGATAAATGGCTCATAATCTTTTGAGTAATGATTAATAATTCCCAAACTAATCTGAATAGGTTTGCATGATACATGACGCTTGTACTTGTCTATAGATGGAATATAATGTCCAATTTGTCAACTCCTTTTCCCCTGTCTACTCTTTTGTGATTTTATGTAAGTAACCGTTATTAATGTACATGCTTTGACACGGAATTTAGCAATTTGTTCCAAGGGATATGTGTACATGCATAAAAAGTACTAAACAATGGATTTCATCAAGAACTGTTACCTATTCCTCCCTTTTCAGTCCAGGATCTCAATGGCCCTTGTAGTGCCTCCAATATTACTTGAATGGAAATCAATGCTGGAATAACTCAGCAGGACAGAATTCTGCACATGCTTGTGTGGGTTCTTCCCCTTTAAAAACAGATCAGTGGAGATATACATGGATGTATCAATTTCATGAAATATATTTATTTTTGAATAGTGCGGTAGACACTTCAGTAGTAGCATTTATTGTGAGCATTACGCGAGGGTTGTTTTGCTTAAGTGCTTCAGAGAGCTACTTGACGGCATGAACCAAGTCCTTGAAAGAATCGTGCAAGTGAGGTTGAAAATAGCAGATTATCAATATAGGTTGATGTTAAATTACTGATTGTTCATCTTCAGTACTGTCAGAAATACTGCGTCGTCTGTTCCACCACCCGTACCTCTAGCCTCAGTCTTCTCATCCCAGCCAGGAGAAGAATAATGGTTCCTTTGTCCTCACCTTCCACTTTTCAACCTTCACAATCAACTGATGATCAGTTAATGATAATGTCTGGTACTTCCAACATGATACCTCTGCCAGACTATCACTGCCCCCTCCCCTTTCAACATTGTTAAGGGACCTTTGCCTCTGTCCCTCCGCAGTTTACACTTCCGTATCAGCAAAACCAGTGCCTTTCTTATTGTGTAGGAAGGAGCTGCAGATGCTGGTTTAAACCAGATAGACAGAAAATGCTGGAATAACTCAGCGGGACAAGCAGCATCTCTGGAGAAAATGAAGGAATGGGTGACGTTTTGGGTCGAGACCCCTTTGTGCCTTTCTAATTGCATTTTCCCATGTAACTACCGTATAAGCAATTTGTGCCCGTCTACCTCCTTTCATCTTCCAAATACTCCTTTCAGCTGAAGCAGCAATTCACTTGTATTACATCCAACTTCACGTTCTGTCGTTTTTTTACTTTCCAAGCAACTGCATATGTTGAGACTGGTGACAGATTGAGCTGAAATCACTTAATATGTCATTTGTACATCAGGTAGATTTACTGCTCTTCTTGACTTCTACTTGATGCCTGAAATTAAATGTACAATCTGTAATGATGTTCTTTTTAAGAATCTTGGAAGAAATCTTTAAAGGAATTGTTGAGAAGAGGTTGCTTGTCAAAATTTTAATTTAACTTTCCTGCATATTGAATGGAGTCTTTTCCATTAGTCGTGATAATGTCAGATGATTCTTGTACTTTAGGGCTGTCTCCAACTTGGAAATGCAATATATTGCGTGATGACATCGACATTTGTTTTATTTCTCTGTGAAATGCTAGACCAATGTAACAGTTTGTCCAATACAATTTGCAGATACTCAAAAGTTGTGATTATATTCAAGATGGTTGTTGCAATTTTGTCTCTGTAATGCAGACAAGAAATGTATTGTAAGTAAACATATATGAAAGTCAATTGGCTCAAGATAGATTGAGTACAAGTTTTTGATTACTGATGTATTATGAATGAAATGAACACTGAATTAATCTTTCTACACCTATTCATGTAAAGGAAGTGTTTGGCAAATATCTTTGGTATTGGTTTATTATTGACATGTGAACTGAGATACAGTATAGAATGATTTTCAGTCAACCTGACAGGTACATCTGATGATGACTATTGAGTACTGTGCATACAAACATGTGCTGCTGCTGCAAGTTGTTGTACCTTTCCGGTACATATAACAATGAAAACTATTGACCTCAAATCTTCATTCCCATTCTTTTACAAGAATGATCCCAGGAATTAGTGGGTTAACATGATGAGTGTTTGACCACATTGGGCCGGTACTCGCTGTATGCGAAGGGCTTGTATAGAGTGGATGTGGATGTGGAGAAGTTTCTAGTGGGAGAGTCTCGGACCAGAGGTCATAACTGCAGAATTAAATTACGTTCCTTTAGGAAGGAGATGAGAAGGAATTTATATAGTCAGTGAATCTGGAATTCTTTGGCACAGAAGGCTGTGGAGGCCAAGTCAATGGATATTTTTAAAGCAGAGATAGATAGATTCTTGATTGGTGCGGGTGCCAGGGGTTATGGGGAGAAGACAGAGAATAGGGTTAGGGAGAGTTAGATCAGGCATGATTGAATGGCGGAGTAGACTTGATGGGCCGAATGGCCTAATTCTTCTCCTATCACATGACTTTATGACCTACTTCATGTGACTTTCACGTCCTTACTTAACAAAAATCTAGCCATCCCTGCATTAAAAATACTTTAAAAAAATGACACTGCTCTATTAACATCACCATTCCTTGACAACAAACAGTAATAGCCAATGCTGCTTATGGAGGAATAAACAGGGAGAAATTGTAGTCTACCCTCTTTTACTGTCTTATTCATGCTCTCTGTAGCATTAATGCCCACTAGGATTTCACAAAAGGAATCACAAGATTGGAAAAGTGTATTAAATGTAACTGTCACTTTGCGCACTTATTCATGTGCTGAAAAAGAATCTTTGCTATTCCCATATGCAGAGCTCACAGCTATTGTGTCATAGCCATAGCTGTTGCTGTAAAGGTCATCAGATCTTGCTGAATGACAGCCACAGACCAACTGCAGAGAGGGCTGCTGCAGACAAGAGGAGAACACAGCGATTTTTAGTTTCCATTTGCCATTGCCTCCTCCTCCTCCATGTTGAGGAAGCATTAACATCACATGAGAGACTTTTGGTTCTCGTCTCTTCGCCAATCTGCCGTGGAAATTGCTTCTTGTGTTGACCAACTGAAGGTTGTTTGTTGCACCTTTATGCACCAATTTAGTTCAAAAAGTGCAGAACAGCTTCTGCAGATGTTGATGACATTATGTCGGTGGGGATGCTGCGAGACGCCTGCCCTGCCAGCAGCGTTAGTCAATTCTACTTTTTTTGTATTTTTTAGTATGTCCAAATGTGTGTTTTAATGTCTCTCGGGGTGTCTTGTGTGGGTGGTGGTGAGGGGGTGTAAGGGGGGAACCGCTTTTGGTTGCCTCCTCCACGGAGAGGTAACTTTTTCCATGTCGCCTCCCTCGCGGCCTAACACCAAGGATTGGTGTGGCCTTTCCCGGAGTCGGGCCCAGAGCTTCAGCGGCATCACGGAGCGGGCGAGCCCTCTCTGATGGTCGCCAGAAGGGTGTGCTCCGATCGCTGGCCCGCGGCAGCCTGAAGCCGCGGTCTGCGGAGATTCCAGCTGGCGCGGCGACCGGAGCCTGGGATCCATTGTTGGGGCACCCGGAGGAGAAGAGCTCCGACCGCCGGCCCGCGGCCTACAACACAGGCCCGAGGTCTGTGGTGCTTCTAGCCTGCAGGGTAGGGACTTACTTACTTACCATCCGGAGCGGGATCCTTTGCCAGGAATCCCTGGAGAAGAGCTCCGACTGCTGGCCTGCGGCCTACATCATCTTCAAGCCATGGTCTCCGGTAGGGAAGCACCGATTCGGGACTTATCTGGCCGCCCGCAGCGGCGACTGCAGAGGTTTATGGTATCGACCATGGGGGGAAATGGAGGAGGACTGATTAAACTTTGTGCCTTCCACCTCAGTGATGAATGCTATGGTGGATGTTTTGTGTTAGATTTTTTATTGTGTATTGTGTGTTTTTTTATTGTACCGTTGCTGGCAAATTCATTTCACTGCACTTCATTGTGTATGTGACGAATAAATCTGACTATTAACCATTGACTATTAACCATCTAATTGGCTCAGGAAAGCATTGTGGATGGACGTGCAGTTCAATTTCCTGATCGGCAGTAATTAACCTGCAAAATCAGCATACTCCAATCTGCAAAAAGCCTTGTATCTGTCTGGGCAACTTTCACTTTTATTCATTCTTGATGGGCTAATCCACACCCAAAATGTATTCCCCATCCACATTTCCTCGAGAAGATCAAATCCATGTAATGAAGATACTCCAATATAGTCACAATGGTAGGTACAGAAAAGTGCTGGAGAAACTCAGCGGGTGCAGCAGCATCTATGGAGCGAAGGAAATAGGTAACGTTTCGGGCCGAAACCCTTCTTCAGACTGGTTACAATGGTACTTTATTTGGCAAATGTACCAAGGGACAATGACATTCATTTCGTATACAGTTCAGTACAAGTATCACGGTACATAAGCACTTCCTACAATATTCTAATGTCAAAATTCCTGGATTGGACTCTGCAAAGGGACGTATTATAGTCTCTATCATTCTCGGTGATTGTATAGTACTGTTGCAATTTGCCTGCTGTCTGCATTCAACACCTTAGATGACTAAATTATTTGTCAGGGACACTGAAGTTTTAATTTCAAACTGCTGCTCTCACCTAAGCACAAACTTATTATTTAAATTCAGTAAAACCAGAAATGAACATAGCTTTTAGATATTGCTTTAACAATTAATTAAAAAGATCTAACTGAGACTTGAAAGCTGTCGTTGTTCACACATTTATTGAGCACTGTTCACAATGTCTTCAACTTTCGTAATATTGGTGTCTGCAGCTTCGAGATGATTAAGCAACAAGGTGCAAATTGCTTGCTGAATAGCTACGTCTGTGCACAGTTACTGTGTACAGTTCTTTATGCATCTTGCGACATCTTGATAATTGGCAGTAATAGCGAAGGAAAATGACTTGCACTAACTGCCCAATTTAAATGGAATTATTTACATGGTGGGAACAATGTATATTCAAGTTAAGATCATATATGACTGAGAGGAGCTTTTTGATGATGGCCTTCCCTTGCACTAGTTGATCTGGTCCTTAAGGTCATTAAGGTTAAGTGTTGCCAAGTAAATCTTTCTGAGTTGCTACAGAGCATACTATAATTGTGAGCATCAAGTAATTCTCCACCCCCCTCTCTCCGCTGGTCATTAGTCTCTCCTTTCATGTCCATTTATGTCACATCATTGTTAAGCTACATGATGGGCATGCGCAGTAGAGATTTGCATGGTCTTAAGTTTATGGAAGGCAGAAAAGTTTGACTAGCCAGAAATCCAATAAATGAGTCGTCATAAATTCATGGACGAGAGTTGTGGTAAGTTAGAGGTGAGCACTGTTAAATAAATAGGTACAAGAGCTTCGACATATGGTCTGAAACTCATTTTGATTCAAATCAGACAGTAGCCAAGCAGAAGAATAGTTGATGGTACACAAAAAAGCTGGAGAAACTCAACGGGTGCAGCAGCATCTATGGAGCGAAGGAAATAGGCAACGTTTCGGGCCGAAACCCTTCTTCAGACTGAAACGTTCCGAAACGTTGCCTATTTCCTTCGCTCCATAGATGCTGCTGCACCTGCTGAGTTTCTCCAGCCTTTTTTTTGTGTACCTTCGATTTTCCTGCATCTGCAGTTCCTTCTTGAAGAATAGTTGATGGCTGGGTAATGCCATGGTGGCAAGGTTCATCGACAAAATCAGTTTTCCCAAAGTCGGAGCAAATTTTGACACAACTAAAATCAGTCGGACAACTTGGCAAGTGTTAAGCAGTTGTGTGTAACCGTATTTGCAATGTGGAGCAAACCTAGATTGAGAAAAGGTGGTTTAGCAGGATGATACTAGATACATAAGGGTACATACATCATGAAAGGATGAACAGACCCTCTCCTGTCTCTTAGGAAGTGTTCGGGCGACCTAATGGAGGCCTCCAAAATGAACAAAGGTTGTGATCAACTAGAGGCTGAGAGAATGTTTGCACTTGTGTTGAAGACCAAAACTAGTAAATATCAATCTGACGAGCCACTGAGAAGCCCACTGGAAAATTTGGAAAAATGTTTCTTTTTTATCCAAAGAATGATGAGAATGTGAAAGTTCAAACTACAAGATGAGTTTGAAGTAAATAGTGCAGATGCTGAAGGACAAGGCAGGACATATACATGGGGGTGAAAGAAAGCTAGGGCTATGGTGCAATATTTAACTGATGAAAGCTGGGAAGAAACTCAAGCAGAGCATAAACACTGACAAAGACAAGTTGGGTTGAATGGCACTGAATTACACTGATGCTATATAAATTGACATGAAAGAAGACCTTTAGTCGCTTATCAAAAATTCTATGTAACCCAGTCACATTCTGGATTGCAGACATGAACTATAGTGCATCAAGCAACACGTATTAAGGAAAAGAGACTAGTTACCAAAATAAGGCACTCCACAGGTGTGCATCAGTGAAATGGGTTTGGAAGTATAAAAGGTCTTCATATGGTTGAAACATTTGCAAACCAGAAATAAATGGCCGACTGACTTGCATTTTACAGCATTTCATAAAGGTATTAAAGTAAATTCTCAGCATATATTGGGGAATGTGAGTGGCAGGAGGGTGGGATGGTGCCAGTTGCATGAGAATCTTCAAAACAATTACTATATTTCATACACTCCTAGTCTACACACCCATTCTATGTGTGTTTTTAAATAACCTACCAAACCATGTCATCTACATATCCTTTTAAATAACAATGATTTACACTGCAATTCTTTTATTTTAAGGACAAACAATGTTCTTATATAATACAGCAAAATGCAGCAAAAATAGATCAAATGAAATGACACCATCAAATGGTACCAAATTTTTAGAGAATATTGCTTGCTTCTAATGAGTCTCCAACTGCACTGCCCTTATGAACACAAATAGACTGAACATATAATGTACACCTGACATACATGTCACTGTTTGAGCAGTTTAAGAAATTGTTTCATATTCTTAGAATGATTCTGTCAGTATGATTTCAATAAGGATTCTGGACGGATAAATACCAGATAAATGTAAATTCACTACTTTTCTGCAATTTTGTCTGTCTTGACTACAATTCGAGTGTCATTTTTAGAAGTGTAAGTGACTGAAGTTTATCTCTGGGTCAAAAGGATATTACCCAGATTGTAAAGTGTGGGACAATCATTATTAGGCAATGCTTTAGGGAAATATAAAGTAGATTGTGCACAAGACTATTTCTCTCACTCACTTCGATATATTGCTGATTATCTTATCTGCACAAGTATTGTTTGAAATGCTCGAGTTCAATGTCTCATTCTCATTCTCAAATCGAAAATTCAATTTCCAAGTCAAAATGCTGTGTAGTTGGAAGGAAACAGATTATGTCATTTCCATGCCCTTCATTCCTTTGCCCTTCTCTGTGAGAGTTCATGTGTTTTGGGAGGTGCTATCAAAGCGATCTTGGTGAAATGTTGCATGACATTTTGTAACAATGCATGCGAGAGCCACACTGTGTTATTGGTGCAAACAGATTATTACAGGTGGAAGATCAGCTCCCGGTCATGCAGTAAATGAGTAAATGGAAGATGCACGGGACTGCAGATGCTGGAATCTGGAGCAAAAAGACAGAGCTGCAGGAACTCAGCGGGCCAGGCAGCATATGTGAAGGGAAATGGGACAGGTGGCGTTTTGAGACAGAACTCTTCTTGCCAACCCGAAATGTCATCTGTCAATTTACGCCCATATATACTGCCTGACTGGTTGAGTTACTCCAGCAGTTTGTTTTTTGCCTCATCAAACAGATTATTTAATTGTTTTGACTATGCTCATTTTGTCAATGCTATATATTGCAGTCATAGTGTGGCAGTGGTGTTGAGAATAATTGTTTAAGATGATGCAGGGTATACTGCCCACTTGCCCTGGATAATGCTGAGCTTCATGAGGGATGTTAAAACTCCACATCCATCAAGGGCAGACTATTCCATCATACTCCTGACTCGTTTCCTGTCCTTTGAAGAGTCAGGAAGTGCTATTGTGCACAGGATTCACACACATACGTTTCTGGCCACCTTATCCAGATTTAACCAACCAGAATTTCACCACTGTCATAAACTGGCCCCTTGTATGTCGTGGATGTTACTTTCCACATGGCCCAACACAACACCAACTTGTCTGGATCTTTGTAATCTAGAATCTGTGGAATTGAACATGGTGATATCTCCATTCTGAAATGTTGATGGAACAAAGGTCAACAGGTGGGATGATCCCTGACAAGACCTACCTTTGCAATTGCCTTTCCTTGGATTCCCATGCCCTCCCTTTTGTGGTATTGCTGCTTCACGACTGAAAACGTTTTGCAAAGGGAAGCAATCTGCAAGCAGTAAACAGGCCTCGTGTAGCACAGTCCTAGGCTCCATCTACCATCAGCCCTGATGATGTGCTAATTATATAACCTTTTCGACTTTTCCTAAATCTCTGATCATCTGCTTTTGGAAGCACTAACATGCTAAATTAAATAACGGTAGAATAATTTTTATTTCAAAATATATTCATCCAGTATAAATTGTACACAAGCAATGTAATTGATGGGCTAGTTGTCAAGTTATCTGATCCTTCAGCTCGATAGGGCTAAGACTGACCCTGGATTTCTAGCCTGTTCTTTTCTTCTGCATGCTTACTGCAGAGGGTTGGTGCTCCTCTGCAGGACTACTGCTTGCCAATAGTGTGAAGTGGCAAATGATGTTAAGGCCGAGAATACTATCCTGAGGAACTCCTGAGCACTCTCTTGGCATAGAGATTTAGACTTCAGAGCAACAGGCCCCCCTGCCCACTGAGTCCACACCGTACACTAGCACTATCCTATACACTAGGGACAATTTCCAATTTTACCAAAGCCGATAACCTACAAACCTGTACTTCTTTGGAGTGTGGGAGGAAACTGGGGCACCTGGAGAAAACCCACGTGGTCACAGGGAGAATGTGCAAACTCCGTACAGACAGCACCCATCGTCTGGATTGAATCCAGGTCTCTGCCGCTGTAAGGCAGCAGCTCTACCACTATGCCACTGTGCCGCCCGAAAGAGATGAAGATATAACTTTGGGGAGTTTTCCGCATGATTACCATTGACTTTAATTTTATAAATGTTTTTTAATGTTACATGTAATCTGCTCTTGTGATGTCAAAGACAAGCATTCTAACCTTGCCTCTGGAATTGAGCTCTTCTGTCCACATTTGATCCCCGCATGGAGTGAGTATCTAATGTGCACCATATGGCACCCAAGGCACCACAATTTATCACAATTCATTAACTTTTGTTTGCGGTGTCAAGAAATATGGAGCAAGAACAGAGAAATAAAGTGGAAGTGCAGATCAACCACAGCGTAACTGAATGTTTGAGCAGCTTAGGGAGCTGAATAGTCTGTTCCTTCAGGAGAAGAAAAGGGAAAACTAAAAGAAAGAAGATGGGGGATTTGGTGTCATTTAGTAGGATTTAGGGATCTGGTGTCATTTAGAATTTCAAAGTGCACACTGTGAGTTGTTATGTAGGGTCATAATGCTGTATGGCATGGACACAGGTCGTTCAGCCCATGCTGACCAAGTTGGCATACCTGGCTAGTCCCATTTACCTGCATTTTGCCCATGGTCCTCTAAACCCTTCCTATCCACACATCTGTCCAAATGTAAAAATCGTAATTGCGTCCACTTCTGTAGCTTTCTCTGGCAGTTACTTCCAAGTATGGACGACCTCTCAGTGAAAAGTTGCTTCTGAACTCTCTCTTAAATCTCTTCCCTCTCGCCCTAAGCCTATGCACTCTAGTTTTAGAATCCTCTACCCTGGGTATAAGACTCTGACCGTTCACCTTATCCATGTTCTTCATGATGCATGTCCTTTACCCATGTCCTTCATGATTTTGTACACCTCAATAAAGTTGCCCCTCAGCACCCTATGCTCCAAAAAACAAAATATAATGGAAAGTTAAATTACTTCCCCATATTCACATGCCATTTCTGAAATGAATAATATTTCTAACTTCTAATTGTTAACTTCTCATTCCAACATGGAGCAATAAACTTTTCAACTGCCTGTAGACTTTTAAAACTTTAAGCAATTGAATCACTGTAACATTTTGGTTGGACGAATGTATTGTTGTAGGTGAGAACTAACCGTCAACCATTTCAGCAGAATTATTTTACAAAGGAAGAGAATGAAGGCTCTCTGCCTCGACCATTAATGTCGAATCCTTATACATTGCTGGGATAAATGCCGTCATCGCTGGAGTGCTGCTAATCCCTGGGAACCAAAGAAAGAATATAATCCATCAGTATTCTAGCTCCTAATCACTACCAGCTGTCACTGCTGTGAGAATGTGTGGACATTGAATAAGAATGAGATGTTTGTAGACGAGGAATTTGCAAAGATCCAGTAGTATTGTGTATAATACATGCTCACAGCTCATTTTCCTGCCTCATGCATAAAAATTGGGTGGCTTGATAACGTATCAGTGGGTCGTCAGGTTGTTTCAAAGTTACACCTGGCAATGCCTTCAAATGAGTCGGAGAGAAAATAGGCAAAAGGGCAGAAGCAATCAGATTCTGAAAATGTTTTGAATCCTTTTTACTTGCCTGGCGTGGTTGAGTATTTTTGGAGTACTTCAGAGAGTTTTGTAAACGTGATGTGAAGCTGTAATGTAGAAGTGAATGGAAATACTAAAAGTGGAGAAACTTGCCTTAAATTGGCAATGTGTTGCCATTTTTGGGTGGCAGGGTGGCAGAGCAGCGGAGTTGCTGCCTTACAATGCTTACAGCACTAGAGACCCGGGTTCAATCCTGACGACGGGTGCTGTCTGTACAGAGTTTGCATGTTCTCCTCGTGACTGCATGGGTTTTCTCCGAGATCTTCGCTTTCCTCCCACACTCCAAAGATGTGCAGGTTGGTAGGTTAATTGGCTTGGTATAAATGTAAATTTGTCCCTAGTGTGTGTAAGATAGTGTTAATGTGCGGGGATCGTGGTCTGTGTGGACTCGGTGTGCTGAAAGGTTTGTTTCTGTGTTGTATCTCTGAACTAAACTAAACTAAACTATAAATTCTTCAATTTCACCGTTGCAACCAGATATCCTTTGATGTCCTTGCGAGGGTGTGATAGATAATTCCATTCAGGGTTATGGAACCAGGGCTAATAAATAGAGTTGAGATACCAATCAGCCATTATCTTATGACACTACAGAACAGGTTTGTAAGTCTGAATAACTGACTGCTGTTCCTGTATCTCCAATTTTAAAACATCCATGTATTATACACAATACATTGTTTGATATCCATATCT
This sequence comes from Leucoraja erinaceus, assembly GCF_028641065.1. Classification (NCBI taxonomy): domain Eukaryota; kingdom Metazoa; phylum Chordata; class Chondrichthyes; order Rajiformes; family Rajidae; genus Leucoraja; species Leucoraja erinaceus. The sequence goes on along the minus strand of NC_073398.1, from coordinate 29,810,618 downwards.
TGTAGGAAGAACACTTGGATTAAGCATGAGTTTTTTATGACCTATTATTCCATTGTTGTTCCATAATTCACCAGGCACACACTAATTATCTGAACCATAGATTTATTTTCCATATAGATGTGCATTTACCTTGATGAATGAAATAAAGTTATACCAGGAAAGTGAATTTGGATTGGAGGCAAAATTCATGGATTTTTCATTACTTAATGTGGTCTTGTGTGTAAAATTAAGTGGCGCAGTGGGTAAAGAGACTGGATTAAAGTTAGACAGAGAATCGAACAAAGCCCTGGGACATTAGATTGCATTATTTATATCCAGACAGTTTCTATAACTCAGGCATTTTAGGACACAAATAGGGGAAGTGAGAGTAATGATCCAAACGTCTGTTTTTTTTGTTCTGGAGTAAACAAAAGATTGTTTGTGAATCAATAGTTCACTCAGTTTGTAGCATTTGCTAGTGTTCTGATTTTGGAGACATTTGTTCCGAAATGGGCCATTGCACATTGTGCTTAGACAAAGCAAAGATGGACAAGGGGCATAAGCAACGTTTACTCTTAGAGTGACAGAACTTAATTGAATTTTGAATTATTCTATCTAAGAAATTTGTTATGTGAACACAAAGAACAAAGCTGAATTCATTTGTCTTTATTTCACGAGATATGAAAAGCTTTTTCTTGATTTACCTCACTAGGCATGAAGGAGGATTTCTTCTTTCCTGTTAATTTGGGCTTAGTCTGGGCACAGCAGTATCATGCAGGTTAAATTCCCCATAGCAAACTCAGAAATTGAAATCACCAAATCTGGTGACTTGCAAGCTCCATTAGGAAAATCAATATGAAATTTCCAGGCTTGTTGTGAAAAGCTAATTAGTGCCCTGATGTTATTTATGAAAGGAAATCTGCTACCCTTCCCCTGCTGCACATAATTTCAACCTCGGTGATTGACTCTTGATGCTTTCTGAAGTGGCTTATCCAAGCCTGTTGGTTTTAACAAGTGGGTACCCTGAGGTATGATGAACTCTCAACATCGCCTTCTGGGGCCAGCAAGAAATGTAAAATATGTTGAATGACTAGATTTACTTGCTTCTTTAAAAATCAACAAAACACTGGCAAAGATGATCTCTGTTCCTCTGTTCCTCCTGACATGGATGGAAAATTTGTTGGCAGACAGGAAACAAAGAGTGTGGATTAATGGGTCCCTTTCAGAATGGCAGGCATTGACTAGTGGGGTACAGCAAGGCTCGGTGCTGGGACTGCAGCTATTTACAATATACGTCAATGATTTGGTGGAAGGGATTCAAAGTAACATTAGCAATTTGCAGATGACACAAAGCTGGGTGGCAGTGTGAACTGTGAGGAGGATGCTATGAGAATGCAGGGCGACAGACAGGTTGGAGAAGTGGGCAGATGCATGGCAGATGAAGTTTAATGCAGATAAATGTGAGGTTTTCCACTTTGGTAGCAAAAACAGGAAGGCAGATTACTATCTAAATGGTGTCAAGTTGGGAAAAGGGGAAGTACAATGGGATCTGGGGGTCCTTGTTCATCAGTCTATGAAAGTAAGCATGCAGGTACAGCAGGCAGTGAAGAAAGCGAATGGCATGTTGGCCTTTATAACGAGAGGAGTCGAATATAGGAGCAAAGAGGTCCTTCTACAGTTGTACAGAGCCCTAGTGAGACCACACCTGGAGTATCGTGTGCCGTTTTGGTCCCCTAATTTGATGAAGGACATTCTTGCTATTTAGGGAGTGCAGCATAGGTTTACAAGATTGATTCCCGGGATGGCGGGACTGTCATATGCTGAGAGAATGGAGAGGCTGGGCTTGAACACTCTGGAGTTTAGAAGGATGAGAGGAGATCTCATTGAAACTTGTAAGATTGTTAAGGGTTTGGACACGCTAGAGGCAGGAAACATGTTCCCGATGTTGGGGGAGTCCAGAACCAGGGGCCACAGTTTAAGAATAAGCAGTAAGCCATTTAGAACGGAGACGAGGAAACATTTTTTCTCACAGAGAGTTGTGAGTCTGTGGAATTCTCCGCCTCAGAGGGCGGTGGAGGCAGGTTCTCTGGATGCTTTCAAGAGAGAGCTAGATAGGGCTCTTAAAAATAGCGGAGATATGGGGAGAAGGCAGGAACGGGGTACTGATTGGGGGATGATCAGCCATGATCACATTAAATGGCAGTGCTGGCTTAAAGGGCCAAATGGCCTACTCCTGCACCTATTGTCTATTAATGTTTGATAGGTTCTGTAAACTGCACGGGTGCAATTCTCTAATAGTCCATATTTCCGCGATATGTGGGAGAACTCTCCATCAGCTTTATGCTCTTACACTTCTTTGCATTATATGAGGCCTCGCATGATCTCGTCTTCATTGCACAATGAACGTCCTGCCCCATCTAGAGAATCGCTATTCTCACAAGTCTACACTAAAAATACTTATTGAAATGTGAATTTGGTGATCAGAAGTCAAACACCCTTTCAATGAAACATATCAAGACTAAATAAAAACAGCTTTCAATAACCTTCTGCCTCCAAAAATGATTTAATTTATTGCCTCTGCTTAATGCACTTATATGCATTGTCAATAAAGTGATACCTCTGAGGACAGTAGTCTGACATAAATCATGCAGACTATGAGCTGAAGGGGATCACAAAATTATGGATCTTGTGTTTCAGGAAGGGAATGCTGCAAGCAATTACAGGAGTTTGTGCCATCTCAATTATTCCATAACTAGCGACCAACTCCTGTGCTTAAATATATTCGCACCACACAGTGTTATCTGAGCACATCGGAAAATGAACCTTTTCCAAATGTTTTGATAGTAAGTTGATGTCCTTTGTCGAGGTCCTTTAATTATCAGGACACACGGGCTCTCTGTGAGCAAAATAACATTTATTAGCATCTCCAAGGTTATTATTTGTAATTACATTGCACTTCCAAATGCCCAAGTGATATAATTAAATCATTTCTCTGCCTAGTTACTTAACAGATGCTGTAATTTACAACGGAGTGCATATGTTAAGAGAATCCGATTCTAATTAAAGGATCTTCAAGTGAACAAGCATGCCTCCGAAAAAACTAGAGTAGCTCACTTGCTAGCTAACACCTGTCAGCTTGCCATGACGGCCATCTTTATCATTACAATATTAGTACCCTGTTCCAAGTCCTTTCACCGGGAAAGGATTTTTTTTTTTTTTAAACGGCTGAAACCTTAATTACATTACCGTCATCAAACCTATTAGTAATTCTTTGCCGCCTGGAGATAGGTCAGATTAGAAGTGAAGAGTTCATTAAGGTATCAGACATTATCAAAATATTTCAAAATATTTTGATGGTTGATTGATTAATAGGAAAGCACAAGGGCTGTGTCTACCATTATCCTTCAATCCAGGGAAAACCATGTGGAATGACACTTGTTAGGATTGAAGCACTGTGTTATGATGTTTTCACTCAGTTGGAAATTTAGAGAAATTCCTGGTTTTAGTTTTGTTTTCTCGTTATTTATTCAAGCTAGCACATGTCCATATAAATAGAAGTTGTACCTGAGTCTGCATGTTCTTATCTGCTCATTTTCCCCCCATCTTGTGGAACAAATGATTTGGACAACTATTTTTATTGAAATTAATATAATATTGGCAAGTCGAAGGGTGGGTGGTGTGTGGTGAGCTGAAGGGTAAAGATTGGTGATGGGTCTTATGTTGAGTGGAACAAGACATTAAATGGGATTATTTTCGATCCTGGATTCATGGGTTGGTGATTTCTGTTGCAGTATACAGGTGCACAACCTTTTATTCGAAAGCCTTGGGACCAGACACTTTTCGTAATTCAGAATTTGTCGGTCTTCGGAATGGAAATTGTTTAGCGTAGATTTTAATGGCTGGCTCAGTGGTAGAGTGCTCGGCTCATATCCGCAAGGTCGCGAGTTTGCGCCTTGATCCCGGCAGTTACTCGGTCGCGAGTTTGAGTCTTCAATGTCGTTTTTTCTTGCAGAATAAATGTTTGTATGAAATGCAGTGTAGGAGAGGTGTACTGACTGTGTGGGCAGAACTTTGGAAGTGATTGCCCACCAGTCTAAAAAGCCGCTGTGTCTCCCTGTCCCTGGGATAGCAGGGGGCGATCAAACAGCACAATACCCCCCTCCCCCTCCAACTCCAGAGGAATCCGCTCCCCGATGGGCCGCTACGGTGACAAGTGGCAGTTCGCCCACAGCCCGAGCTGCGCGACCCCAAGAACAAGACGTACCCCTTGCACACCATCCGCTTCTGTCCATACGGGGAGCGTGTTCCTCTGGAGTTGGAACGGGGCTGGGCTGGAGTTGCTGATCTGGGATCTCCGTGCTTGCAGTGGGCCTGGGGGTCGGTGTTCCGTTGGTCCTGACGTCTCTGGTGACTGGCACTGTGCTGCTAGCATCGCGACGTGAAGACAGTACAAAGCCCCCGCGCCGGTGCAATGAGCGGGGAGCTGGAGAGGGGAGGGAAGGGGTCACACACATGGCCGGGAAGCAGAGGGGTGTAGGTGGGATGAAACTGAAGGGAGCGACAATCTACTGCTGCCTGCACGCTGAGTTAAAAAGTTCCCACGCAAGACTCACGATACACTGTGTATCGTGAGTCTACCGTGGGAACTTTTTAACTCAGCTGGCAGGTAGCAGCATATTGTCAATTATTAACCCTCCCGCGCAATATACCCTCACCTTCTCTTTTATGAATGGGGATTTAGTTCCCCTTTTTTCGAGGACCGACCGGAGGTTCCGCTGTCACCTCTGCGGGCCGCCCTCGGTGAACGTTTTCAAGGACCGAAAAAATGTCGCTATTCGGAGGTTTTCGTTATTTGGATCTTCGGATAAAACATTGTGCACCTGTATTTTAAACCTTAAGTACTTATTTTTCAGGAGAGTTTGCAGAAGTTTTCTTGCGATGAAACTGCAAAAGTTTAATTTCTCATTCTTTAATTAGGCTATGTTGGATGATTTGTATAGTTTTGAGTGCACAAATCAGGGGCCGCGGAGCGTTTTTGAAAGTGGGGGGGGGCTGAGCGATCACTGATCACTGGCCTTGGGGGCACCCTGCGAGGGAGTGGAGCGACCTAGTGAGAGGAGGGTGTGGGACATTTTGAAATTTAATGTATTCAAATCATGTTTTAGTGCATTGTAGAAGTATGATTTCAATGTTTTTTGTTTGAAGTATTTTTTAAATAATGTAGGGCCTATATGAGTGATAGGAGCAGGTGATTATTATTTTTGTTATTGCTCCACCTCCAAAAACTGGACAGGTTTGGAGGGATCTGGACCAAAAGCAGGTGGTGTAGTTGGGACATGTTGGCGGGTGTGGGCAAGTTGGGCCGAAGGGCCTGTTGTCATACTGTATCACTCTATGATTACATTATACCTCCACTATGCATGAATGCTTCAAAATCAAGTGGTCAAATTTTATTGCCATATACTCAAGCACAGAAACATTGAAAATAGGTGCAGGAATAGGCCATTTGGCCCTTCGAGCCAACACTGCCATTCAATATGATCATGGCTGTTCATCTAAAATCAGTACCCCTTTCCTGTTTTTTCCCCATATCCCTTGATTTCTCTAGCCCCAAGAGCTAAATGTTCCTGAAAACATCCAGTGAATTGGCCTCCACTGCCTTCTGTGGCACAGAATTCCACAGATTCACAACTCTCTGGGTGAAGAAAGTTTGTCCTCATTTCAGTCCTAAATGGCCTACCCTTTATTCTTAAACTGTGACCCCTGGTTCTGGACTACCCCAACATTGTGAACATTTTTCCTGCAGTTACAGTAAGTGAAAATCTAGCAGACAAGCAGGATGCTTTCTCCAACCACGTCTATTTGAAGGCCACTATCTTCCACCGCTTCTACCCAGTGCTTGGTACCTACTTCCAGCAACCACTGGTTGTCCTCCAGGATGCACCGAGCCTCAGTCTGGTCCACGCCAGTGACCAGGGCAAATTCGGCGCAGGGACTCTCACGGCAGCGGCGCAACGCCTCCGACGGCCCGGGACTCTTGCACTGAGCCTGCTCCATGGCCGGAGCTGCAGTGAGCGACTTGCCAGCCCGGCAAACACTCACCAGCCCCGTCTGCATCTGTCCCCGCCGCTGCTTCTGCTTCCATCCCTCCGCCCCGGCGCTCCAACACCCATGACCAGGTTGCTCAGAGCACAGCAGCGCCTCAACCAAAGCCGGAGACATTGAAACATGTCTAGCCAAAAAAGTGGGGGGGGGGGGGGGGGAATGCAGCCCCCCTCCAGTCCCCCTGGTTCCACGGCCCATGCAAATAGGTTTAGAGATTTTAACTCATTTCATTCCTCTGATCGTTTATCCTCTGATAGTTTTATTGCCAGATGCAGCAGGGTGAAATGAAATGCAGTCCCCAGGAACTGCAGATGCTGGTTTACAAAAAAATATACAAAGTTTTGTTCTCCAGTGATGCTGCCTCACCTGCTGAAGTAACTCAGGGGTCCGGCAGCATATCTGGAGAACATGGACAGGCGATGCTTCGTGTCGGGGACTTTTTTCAGACTGATTGCAGTGAGGGAGAAAACTGGAAGGGAGGTGAGGGGAGGGACAAAGTGCAATGAAGTTCCTCGTTTACACGAAGCCCGCAGTATAAATGATATGCATACTGGTATGCCAAATGCAACAATAAATACAACGATTAGTGCAAAATAGCAGAATGGGACAAGATTGCAGTGCAAAATCGAAGTTGTGCAACAAAATATTAAAGCGCAATAATGGAATAACTGAATGTGGTAGAGTTAAGAATAAGATTACATGGCAGCACCTCCAGGAATGGGACATGAAACAAGTGATTGGTCCAGGAATCGTGGAAATGGAGAAGAAGCTATATTTCCATCTGAAGGGTATTGCATAAATGTTGTGAAATCAAGACACTGGCCTCTGAAGGGGAATTGGGCCACATTACTCTTTAGACCATTTAATTTCTATTCAATTTCAAATGAAAATGATACCTTCACTTTGAGTAATTCCTTTGTTTCTTAAGTATGTAGCTGAACTGGACCTGGAAAACACTGTACAGGTGTAGTGAAAGTTGCAATTGAAAATAACTCATCCTGCTGAATACTGGAACTAGAATGTTAATGTAAATGAAAACAAATGTGAATGAATGGGAGCTGCACAAATATCTTTAGTCCGACAGAACAGATTTTTTTTTAAATGACTGCATCCCTGAATTAGTCTATGATTGTGCAACATGTCTGATCTTTTGATGTTTAATAGTAATTTTTATGGGTCTAAGCCATCATTGACCTTTAGTTGGATTAAAAATACATTGGAACATCCCTTTGTGTCTAACCAATACTCTATCCACAGTTGGATAATTACTGGCTGACCTGATACTAGTTTGAAAACAAACAGCATAAGGAGTACTCTATCGGATACTGGTTTTCCAACAATTCCAATGTTTATATTCATTAAATCTAGGTGTAATTGAAGAAAAAATGTGTTAATATTTGTCTTTCAACATGTCCCAAAAATGCCTCTTCTAATTGCTGCACTTCATAATATTAACCCAATTAAGTATGTGTTTGCTGTGCTTTTAAATGCTATCATTAAAACAAAATATTACATCTAATATCAAGTGTTGTCCCATTCCACATCCAGCGCGCATATCTCTGCAGCTAATTTGTGATGTTTACTATTGCTTTATGATTTTAGCTGAAAAAAAAAATAATTCCGTTGTTTCAGCACATTGTTAATTATCCAACTTGGTGAAACATAAACTTCTGAAAATTCCTGGCAGGTATTTCATTGTCAATGCAGTGCAAAAGTCAGTGATACTAGTGTAATTCCTGTTGGTAAAGAAACGGAAAGAAAAATAACTAGTTCATTACAATTAGGAGCAAAAAAACAGAAAAGGGACAGTTTTGTGTACTTTAAAGTCAGGCAATTATAGAACAGAGAACAGTACAGCATATGACCAGGCCCTTCAGCCCACAATATCTGTGCTGAACATGATGCCAAACCCTTCACTTATCCACCTGTACATAACTTATATCCCTCCATTTCCTGCATGTCCATAGGACCATCCAAAAGTCTGAAGAAGGGTTTCGACCCGAAACGTTGCCTATTCCTTCTCTCCATAGATACTGCCTCACCCGCTGAGTACCTCCAGCATTTTTGTCTACCTAAAATGTTGTATATACCTCTTCAAAATGTCCCCAAGATCCTTTGAGGCAATTTTCTGAAATCTCATTTAATATTTTAGCAGTTTGCTGAAATTGAAAATCCATCTAAACAATATTTCAAATAAATTTTAAGTGAACTGCAGAAATCTTTAAAATAACAGGAATAGTAGATGGGATGGATATGAATGTTGTTCTATTGTGAGTCAAGTTTAGAAATATTCTAATCATAAAATACATTTACAATGATATTTCTCTAAAAAGCATTTTGAAATGCTTTCCTTAAACTCTTTGTCCAAAGCATTGGCAGTTGTATTTACTCCTGCTTTCATTGTGTTTTGAAGCAATTTGAATGCTGCTGTTTTGTACTCAAATCTTTTGTGACTTGATCCTCGGGAATAGTAAATGTGATGGATACAAATTGTGTTTTTTTGTGAGTTAGGAACAAATGTAGTTTATGATTCTAATCATAAAACCCGTTAAAAATGTTGCACCTTGGTTGGGCAAGTGGCTGCACAAATTCATTCCAAGAGTTCTCCAGTGGTAGCTGGATGTCAGGAGAAGATTGGTGAGTGTATGGAAGAGAAAGGAATTGTTGCTAGATAGAGAGAGAGCAGATGGAAGGAACCTTAGGTTTAGCACAAACAACTGCAGAACCACTTACTTGCTTAGGTTACACAAAAAAGCTGGAGAAACTCAGCGGGTGCAGCAGCATCTATGGAGCGAAGGAAATAGGCAACGTTTCGGGCCGAAACCCTTCTTCAGACCGAAACGTTGCCTATTTCCTTCGCTCCATAGATGCTGCTGCACCCGCTGAGTTTCTCCAGCTTTTTTGTGTAACCTTCGATTCCCCAGCATCTGCAGTTCCCTCTTAAACACTTACTTGCTTAGATTTACTGTGGCTTTCCATTTATAAGTTTTAGCAGAGCAGTGTGCAATGACTTCATTTGTCCTGCGTACTTGCCATAAGAAAATGCAATTCATACCACCTCATCAATTGAAATTAAGGACCAAAGGTGATTTACCTCCAGCACAGAACACGGGTTAATTTGAACACATGCTGTAAGGCTTGCTCTGTACATGTACAAGTATGTGTATACTAACATTGACCACACTTCACCACATAACAACCACCAAAGATTTTAGAGTGTTTCATGGAGAGACAAGAAGATTTGAACAGAAGGGAAAAACTCCACAAAATGGGTTTGTTGAGCATTCAATTTTGAAATTAAGGAAACAAAAAATAAATTTCCATTGTTATTTTAAAATCGTACAGGTACTCATTATTATTATTAGTTAGAAATCAATAATAAAAAGATTACAACTAAACAGGATCCAAGTAAAATGTGGTTGCTCCTATTTTTTATAATATTCTACTGCAGGGTGTAGTATGGCAAAGAAAACCCATGGCAAAACAAGAAAGGGGAGAAAAGCCCAATTAAGACACGTTGCTGTAACTGGCAATTTGTAGCACAGTTGGGAACATTCTTCCTACACACTCCACTTTCCATTAATTGAGAAATTGTGTTTGCTCATAGCTGGAGGAGCTCATTAACCAGAGTTGCCCAGGGGATTGTTTCATATTTATTTATCACTTTTTTTTTTAACTTTCTGGCCAACGAATGCAAATTGCATTAGCATCATCTATCAATTCCTTGGTACGTTACCAAGTGCTGAGGAACTTCCAAGAAATGTGCCAGTTCATTTTTTTTCCCCAGTCTAATCGGAGCCTTGCACACTGGCAGCAGCTGACGGTTAAGGTAAAGTTCTGAGAATAGAAAACTAACCCTGTCAGAGCTAATGCATTCTACTATTACATGAGATGAGACCCAGCATCACAAATAATCCATACCAGCCACTAAATATGCCACATGTGTTTTTTGTGTCAAAGTACAGTTCATTCTGGAGAATTATTTTTTTTCCTTCCTACCACGAGAAACAACCTGACAAATAGAGGTGGCGGTGGAAAGTTGTTTTTCAGACTAGTGGTGTGACTCTGGGATCGGGGCTAATCCCACTGCTGTTTGTCATCGATATCAATGATGTGGTTAGAAACATAGAACAATAGGTGCATGAATATGCCATTCAGCCCTTTGAGTCTGCACTTCCATTCAATATGATCATGGCTGATCATCTAAAATCAGTTCCTCATTCCTGTTTTTTCTCCATATCCCTTGATTCCTTTAGCCCCAAGAGCTAAATCTAACTAATTCTTGAAAATATCCAGTGAATTGGCCTCAACAACCTTCTGTGGCAGAGAATTCCGCAGATTCACTACTCTCTGGGTGAAGACGTTTTTCCTCATCTCAGGCCTAAATGGCCTACCCCTTATTCTTAAACTGTGACCCCTAGTTCTGGACTCCCCCAACATCGGGAACATTTTTCCTGCATCAAGCCTGTCCAATCCTTTAAGAATTGTATATGTTTCTATAAGATATCCTCTCATCCTTCTAAATTCCAGTGAATACAAGCCCAGTCGACCCATTCTTTCATTATATGTCAGTCCCGCCATCCCGAGAATTAACCTGGTGAGCCTACGCTGCACTCCATCAATAACAATAATGTTCTTCCTCAAATTAAGAGACCAAAACTGCACACAATACTCCTGGTGCAGTCTCACCAGGGCCCTGTACAAGTTAGATGAGAATGTACAAGTTAGTTTGCAGATGGCATCAAAAGAATCTGTATCGGACTTTATTTCAGCACAGATTGAGGAACCATCTTCCAGAAGTATATAAAATCCTGATAGGAATAGATAGGTTGAATGAACAGAGTCTTTTTCAAGGATAGGGAAATCGAGAACCAGAGGGTATAGGTTTAAGACAAGACAAGAAAGATTTAATGGAAACCTGAGTGGTAATTTCTTCAATTAGAGGGTGGTGCGTATATGGAACTAGCTACCAGATGTTGAGACAGGTTAACAGACCAAAATGGCAACAGATTGGGAAATATTTTGCAAGCCGCAGAAAAGGTCATAATTAAATATAGCCATTTTGAACTATTTAAGTTAAGTGAAATAAAACAAATCAATGGCCTAACTGGCAGGCTGCTCGTCCATTTAGGAGCATTGACACCATGGAGTTCCCGATAACAGGAAAGTCTCCAACCCTGCAGCCTACATAAACAGTGAGTGTAGAACCTGAAGCCTCTTGTATCTGGAAATGCAGTCGTCAGGACAGCCTGCAAGTGAGAATGAAGCGGGTGATTTTGATCCCACCCCAGCATCCCATTGGCCAATTTATTGTCCCTTGAAAACAAGATTAAGAATTTAAGGGCAATATTATCTAATCGACTTGAGGGAATGTTAAATACTGTATTTCACAGAGACATGATTCAGTCCCAGCTCTCCAGACTCAGCCCTCCAGCTGAAGGTTTCTCAATCCATTACGTGAATCGATGGAGTCATTGGGACAGGTGCATGGGAGACAACATAATGGCCAGTTGCATCACGGCTTGGCTCATCAAATCGAATACCCAGGAACAAAGGAGATTACAGAGGATAATAGACATTGCCCAGTCTATCACAGGGACCGACCTCCCCACCATTGAAGGGATCGATGGGAGGCGCTGCCTCAAAAGGGCAGCCAATATCATCAAAGACGGTGCCATTCAGGTCACACTCACATTTCACTACTGCCATTGGGAAGAAGGTACATGAGCATCAGATTCAAGAACAACTTCTTCTCAGCAACCGTCAGGCTCTTTAACACTACACACTCACATCAGTAACAATGATCTTTGTTCTTGGTTGGACTTTGGTTTTGCACCATTATGGTTGCCTAATATTACTGTTATTAATTTATTGTATTATGTTGTTATGAATCACAACATGAGAAAGGTATTTGGACAGGCACGTGGATGGGAAAGGTTTAGAGGGATGTGGCCCAGGCATGGGCAAATAGGGCTAGCTTGGCTGTGGTAGTTTGGACAAGATGGGCCGAAGGCCGTGCTTCCATGTTAAATGCCTCTGTCACTAACTTGATGATACAATTGGTCCTTTCAAGGAACCGTTACTGCTGCAAGTCCTACCCATTTTTTTAATTTAATTTTGACAAAGTTAATACATTGCCACTGCAGTGCCACATAACATTACTGAAGCTCTCTGAGCATATCTCAAGAAGTAATCCAATCCCATAGATGATGTGATCAGCATTAACCTATTGAGTTTCTTGTCAGATTCTGGGTAGGTTCATAAATCTGATGTTTTGTAATTGAGAAGCAAGAATTTTTTTTATTCCATGTCCTGGGTTACAAATGGTCGGTATTCTCAAATGTTAATGTTTGTATCTTGTATTGTTGACCATTTTAACACAAAATACAAGAAAGTAGATTTTATGTTATTGATGATCTGGAGGGTCACAGGGAATGGAGAAGACCTAATTCATTTAGTGGAGTTTCCAGATGACTAGTTCACTTCAATTTTTCTTCTAGTTTCATTTGTGCTGAAACAATAAGGTGATCTACAATGTAAACATGCCAGAGTATACAGCTTAAATTAACATGCCAATAAATTTCATACAGTGCCCTCCATAATGTTTGGGACAAAGAACCATCATTTATTTATTTGCCTCTGTACTCCACAATTTGAGATTTGTAATAGAAAAAATGCACCATGCAGTTAAAGTACACATTGGCATATTTTAATAAAGGCCATTGTGAAGCAAAAAGCAAAAGCATCCGATGATAATTGCTGTCTTTTTATGCAGTGCCTCCTTTAGATCCCTTGTTTACTCCTAATTTCATGAGGTGGGGGTCAACTTTCTTAGGTGAATAAAGTTTAGGAATTATTGCATCATCATCTACAGATGGTCCAGCTTGCATTGCCATCCCATTCAAGGAAAGCACCTCATCACAAAGTATAAGGTAGATAAAAATGCTGGAGAAACTCAGCGGGTGAGGCAGCATCTGTGGAACGAAGGAATAGGCGACGTTTCGGGTCGAGACCCTTCTTCAGACATCACAAAGTAATGTTGTTCTGGGAATAGCCCATCATCAAAATTGCAATGCACATGTGATAATTAGCCTAAGATAGAAACAAAAAGCTGGTGTAACTCAGCAGGACAGGCAGCATCTCTGGAGAGAAGGAATGGGTGATGTTTTGGGTTGAGACCCTTCTTCAGACTTCAGGTGTTCTTTGACTATCGGCATCTCCAACAGTCAACATTTTTAACCCTGGTTTTATGTCCATCCAACCTGCTTGGAGGTTTGGTGACACCAGAGTAGCAGATTTTCCGGAATATTGGATGTTATTCCAATTAATACTCTTAACATTCTTCTAATTTTTTTTAGATGATACTTAGTAGTGTAATAAATTTCCCAGCGATCCAGGAAAGTTTGCGGAGCATGGGAAATGGGACCCGGTAAGTTTTAAGGGGCTGCAGGAGACAGAACCCAGTAAGCTTTTAGCGAGTGTGGAGACGGGACCCTGGTAAGTTTCAAGGGAGCAGACAAAAAGAGGATTCTCTGTTGTACGGGCTGTTCTCAGACTTGCATTCGGAGACAGATATCAAGTACTGCTGGAAAACCATCAATTCCATGAAGGATGCACTTTGCTCTGGCTGAATCTTGTTGGTTCAGCGAGATGTCCGTAAGGGAATGGTACTGACTAGCACAGCCCAGACTGCGGATGCATGTGCTGAGGGAAGCTTGGGGCAGCCAACCCGAAGTTTCTGTAGAAGAGGGCCACGGGATAGGGTCCTCCTTGCTAGACATTGAGGGCTAACTCCAATGGAGGACACCCTTCAAATAAGGGAAGGGATATTGCCCCATGAGGGTCACATGGGTGGCAAGGCTGTTTTGTGCAAAGACAAGTGCTGACACAATTCAGCATGATTCAAGCAAATGTATAGACACTAAGAATTTATTGAGCTTTTTCCCAGTATTTGTTTTGTTTATATGTTTTTATTGTGAGTCGAGTTTAGTTCTGCAATAAAGAACAGAAATCAGAAAAAATGAAATAAGAAAAGAGATCAAAAACAAGGTAAAAGAAGTTCAGGAATCAGTACCTAGTGAGCCAGATGCCAATCCATCAGCATTCCTGAATAATCAGAAAATGAATGAATGCAATATTATTGTACCTTGTATAGGGTTCAACGGGTGATTGCAGTTTGGTATGTTAATATTACGCAGCATCACTTTAAGGTAAATTAAATACAGATTTACATGTTACAAAATCTCTTACGTGGTGCAATGTTTTGATTGAAATTAAAATATATGCTGTAAACATAGCAATAGATAAGGATGTATTCAAACATACTTAAGTCTTTTACGTGTGCACATCCTGGGAACAAAACCTCGGGTACAGTTTTGTCATCCTTTTCTCCACCAGTCCTTTATTATAAATTCCTAAGTTTACATTTATAACGTTGAATGGCCGTACAAATGAGGCACACTGAATTTACACCCTTCTGCCAGAGATGATGCTGTGATGCTATGGTAAAGTATTTTCCTGTTTTACACGGCACTGCAGAGAAATTGCAATGCTACAACAAGCTCGTTGCTATCCTCAAGCTGTTGTGGGTACATTGACTTAACTGCAAGCAATGTACTACTTGTAGATAAAATGTTCAAGAAGGAACCGCAGATGCTGAAAAATCGAAGGTGGACAAAAATGCTGGAGAAACTCAGCGGGTGCGGCAGCATCTATGGAGCGAAGGAAATAGGCAACGTTTCGGGACGAAACGTTGCCTATTTCCTTCACTCCATAGATGCTGTCGCACCCGCTGAGTTTCTCCGGCATTTTTGTCTACTTGTAGATAAAGATGGGTTTATGAATTCCAGATGTAAATTATATCATATTTAACGCCCTGGGAAAAAATATCCCCATATGGATTGTTTTGACAATATTAGAGGGGATTGCTACTAATTTCAGTCTGTAGTAACCTTCAGTAGTATTCTATATGTACAGGAGACGAATAGTCACTGAAAGTGAAGTATTTACTGATCTTGTCCAGGTATAACAGCAGCATCTGGCTTGGATAATTGTGGGTAGGTAGGTTAATTAGTTACTGTACATTCTCCCAACTGTGCGTAAGTTAGTGGGTGGTAGAATCTGGGGGGAGTTGATGGGAATGTGAAGAAGATAAAATAGGATTAGTGTAAAATAAAGGCTAACATTTCACCCGTCGTACTAATTAGCTGCTGAATAAACCTTGCCTTTCCATTGTATGCCATCTAACAAATGTTTGCCTGACTATTTAACCTTTCAACGTAGTTTTTTTTTGCAGACCTTTTGTCCCCCACTCCTCATTTGCTTTTCCTCCTACCTATTTGGTGTCAACTAGTTTGGTCAGATCCACCTCGGTATCATTGTCCATGTTGAAAAGATGTATTGTTTCCCCACCATTGAGCCCTTTGGTACCCTACTAATTACAGTTTGCCAACGTGAAAATGTTCCAATGCCTCTCCTGGTGTTATTTTGCCCGTCTTTTCCCCACACTAATATTTAATCCATACATTGCAAGCTCTAACTTTATCCAGTGACTGTTACGGTATCACCGTTTGAAAGTCCAAATACATTACACCTGTTAGTTTCCCTTTGATCATTACATCCTTGAAGAACCCTAATAAAATTGATTTCCCTTTCATGAAACCATGCATAACATAATTATGATTTTTTTAATGTTCTGCCAGAATTTCCTCAAAAATCGATTCCTGCATTTTCCCTGTAAGGTATGTTCAATCAGGGGTCTATAATTGGCTGATAACTGTCTCCATTTTCTTCTTGAATTGGGTTTTTTTTTCCCCAGTCCTAAGATCTGACCATAGCAGAGGGTTATTATTAATTCATCCGTCATCTCTACATCTTTAACAAGTCTGGATGTTAACCACCAGGTCTTTTTTTTAACCTTTTTTTTAACCTTTTTAACCTTTTTCTATGGTATGGAAACTTATTATCTATTTTATGTAACGCACTTTGGTGTCAATGCGAGTTGACTTAAAACGTGCTATATAAATAAAACTTACTTACTTACTTACTTACTTACTTACTTACTTACTTACTTACTTACTTACTTACTTACTTACTTACTTACTTACTTACTTACTTACTTACTTACTTACTTACTTACTTGTAAATTTGTCAGCCTTTAAATGTTCCTGACATTACTTCATTAGTATGACAGTTGTTTTAAGTTTCTCCATCCATTTTACACTTTTTTAGTAATATTGGGATGCTTCTGTTATTTATAAGAAAAGACAAAAATATTTGAAAAAAGTCTCTACCAACCAGTCCTTGATTTCTCCTAGTATCCAGTATTTATCTCTGTTCATCCCAATGCACTTCACTGTACGATAAGCTACATTTGAAGTGCAATTACCAGATAAACATAGAAAAAAACAGCAGCCAATTTGTGTGCAGCAAGTTTCCATAAACCAGCATAAATGTAACCAGATATTTCACCTAAAGCTGGTTAAAGAACAAATATTGGCAGGAGTGCCAAGGATAAATTCACTGCACTTTCTTGAAATTATTCTCTCAGATCATTTGCAGCGACAGATGGGGTCTTCTTTAACATCTCATCTAGTTGACAACATTTCCAATAATGTAAGGCTCTCTCTGAACTGTCATAAGCCTTTAGTAATTTATACTGGAATCTGCCAAGCCTTCTTCAGAGTTGGCTGGGAGTTCTAATACTATTAAATATATCTCATGCCAGTAAAATAACCAAGAGTAGCATGGATGTTGCCTGACCCGCACCCTCCAGCGCTTCACAATTACAATTGAGAATGGTTAATTGTTGAGGAAGGAAACAAAAAAACTATTTGCTTTTCCAATCTTTTAGAATTATTTCCAGTGAAAACTCTTAGTGTTTTGCTCTAGATTTCGGCCT
The DNA here is from genome assembly GCF_028641065.1 of Leucoraja erinaceus. Classification (NCBI taxonomy): domain Eukaryota; kingdom Metazoa; phylum Chordata; class Chondrichthyes; order Rajiformes; family Rajidae; genus Leucoraja; species Leucoraja erinaceus. The sequence goes on along the minus strand of NC_073398.1, from coordinate 29,793,634 downwards.
CTGCAGTTCTTTGTGTCTCCGTCTTAAGAGTAGAATTATGTTTAGCTGATTTTCTTATGTCTTTAATTTATAATCTTGGAAGCCACAGTTTAAGAGTCTGACATTCAGCATAGATCGGGGAATGAAGCTGGACTTCTTGGTCTGCATGGTTTGTTGCTACAATTGATTGGTGCATTAATTCTATTGTGAAGCTTTTCCTGTTTTGTAACGAGGTAGTTGACAAGAACTCAGTCTCACTGAGAAGTTCAACCTCAACCCCCTGCTGTTATTAAAATCATTGTAATTGCCATGTTAGAATACAATAAACAAAAAGAACCTTCAATAATTGGTTTGTATAATCCTGCTTAAAGAGCAGCTTTGGCATGTATATATTTTTAAAACATTCAATAATGTTGCGCCTCATTCTTCATAACAAAGCCAAGATAAGCTTATTAAGCAGATTGTTACAGTTGTGATTGCAATTTTGTTGGCAGAATTATTTCAGGAAAATAATTATTTGCTGTAGTGGTCTTGTATAGATTTTCAGGTGTTGAATTGGTTCTTGTGCAAATGTCTCAGAGGATACAATTGAATTGAGAATGTGTAATTGTTGAGGGAGGAAATGAAAAGAATATTTTTCTTTTCCAATCTTTTAGAATTATTTCCAGTGAAAGATTATGCATAAATAACTTATGGGGAAATAACAGCCACTGTAGTTTTTAGTCCTTATCTCAGATTGTGATAGTTGTGAAGCCGTGTTCGGCAAACCTAGACTTGCTCCTCAATCCTGTTCATGATTAACCTGTACCTTTCTTCTATCCATGTGCTGTAGTTTTGTATTCTTTCAATACACTTGTCTAACGTCATCTCTCAGTCATGGTTTTAATTGTATTATATTGTACTGAGCATTTCACTCTTGAAGTGATCAGCTTTCCCTCAATATCAGCAAGACAAAGAAAATTGTGACCAACTTCAGAAAGTGAAGCAGTACTAAGTAGATATAGTTAAAAAGTTTCAAGTTGTTAGGAGTAAATATCACCAGCAATTTGTCCTGCACCAGTCATATTGAACCAATGGCCAAAAAAGCACACCAACTCCTTTGCTTCCTGAGAAAGCTTAGGAACTTTGGCATGTCCCCAACAACCCTCACCAACTTGTACAGATGGCTGTAGAAAGCATTTTATCAGGATGCACCAAAGGAAAGATTGGGAACAACTCCATCCAAGAGGGCAAGAAATTGCAGAGTTGTGGACATAGCCTAGGCCATCACGCAAACCAACCTCCCTCCTGTTGACTATTTACACTTCACTCTGCCGCGACAAGGCTGCCAGCATAATCAAAGACGAGTCTCACCACGGTCATTCCCTCTTCTCCCCTTCCCAGCTGTTATCGGGCAACTGAGTGATCCTATCACCAACTAGAGAGCGGTCTACTATCTATCTCATTGGAGACCTTTGGACTATCTTTAATCGGACTTTACTGGACTTTATCTTGCACTAAATGTTATTTCCTTTCACCTGTATCTGTACACTAGACGGTTTGATTGTAATCATGCAGTCTTCATTAGCACACAACAAAAAAACTTTTCACTGTACTTCGATACACGTGACAATAATAAACTAAACTAAGCAATTGGGTGCTACAAGACTTCAAGTAAAATAACAAGAAGGGCTACCTAACAAATAAAAAAAACATAAACTCATGCAGATGCTTAGCAGGTCTGACAGCATCGGTGGAAGTAAATGGACAATGTTTTGGGCTGGGTCCTTCTCCAGAGTTTCAAGATTCCAGCATCTTAATGGGCCTGTCCCACTTACGCGACTTTTGCTGCGACTGCCGTTACCCATCATAGGTCGTTACAGGTCGCTACATGTTGAAAATCCAACGGCGACCAGAAGAAGGTACGACTCTTTGGACGGCTCCTCATGACCATACAGGCTTCACCCCACGACATGTTGCCAGGGTGTCGCCTGTTTGGTTGTGAGTGGTCTCCTCAGTCGCCCAAACAGTCATAGCGTCTTTTTCGTCACCGCTGAATTTTCAACAAGTGGAAAATTTTTGGCGGCTTGCAATGACCTATGACGGGTGCCATCAGTCGCCCAAAAAGTTGCGTAAGTGAGACAGGCCCATTAGTCATTTGTGTCTCCATTCTACCTTATAAAGCAACAAGGTGGCCACTGATTCATGAGAATCTTGGATGGGTTGGTGAGTGAGGGGGAAATAAAATGCCACCTGAGAGGTGTTATTTCAGCAGAGTGTTTAAAGTACGTCTGAAGATTTCTGTAGCACCCTTGTCGTTGAGGCCCCTCTGCCTCTCATGGATTAATTCACTTCATGCAATTTAATAACAGTGAAGAACGATTTAAGCAAAGATTGAATGAGGAAGTATAAATAACGTCACTTCACATGCACAAGCTTGTATTCTGCATAACTGGACAAGAACCTTTGTTCATGGGTATAAATATAGTGATTTGTTATTTATCCTTTCTTCATCATTTGCAAAATAGGAGGAGTTTTACCAGTGAGTCTCGAGGCTTTAAACTAAGTTACATGTGGAGTATCTTCTTTTAAGCCTGAAATGGAATTCCACCTGTTTGCAAACTTGTGGATTTCTTTGGCTGCCTTATCTCCATCATCTGGTCTAAAATGGGAATGTTTGCTGCTGATTCAGCTCCATTCATTGTTTGCTAACAGCTGAAGCATCCCGTGCATGAAATGTAGCAAGACGTGGGCAACAATCGGTTCTGAACATTGCCTTCATTGAAATCTTCATGTTGAACACCCTGGGATGGCCATTGACAAAAAACCTAACAGGGCTAACTACTTAAATGTTGTAGGCACAAACGTAGGGCAGATGTCTTTACTTTAATCTTTATACTTTAGAGATACAGCGCAGAAACAGGCCCTTCGACCCACTGAGTCCACGCCAACCAACGATCACCCCATACATTAACAATATCCTACACACTAGGGACAATTTACAATTTTACCAAAGCCAATTAACCTACAAACCTGTACGTCTTAGAAGTGTGCGAACAAACCGGAGCACTTGGAGAAAACCCAAGCGGTCACACGGAGAACGTCCAGACTCCAGACGGACAGTCCCCGTAATCAGGATCGAACCCAGGTCTCTGGTGCTGTAAGGCAGCAACACTACAGCTGGCCTCAATTTCTCCATTGATTACTCTGCTCTTGGGTGGATGAAAGTCATTGTGTTTGTCAAGGAAGGTGGATTCCCCTGAAGCAAAGTTTGCTTTGAAACTGCATAGCTGGTCGTCTTTTCAAAGTGTCAAGGAAATTCAACACATCCCACTTGGAATTCCCATTCTTCTTCTGTTTGGCTCATGCCAATCTCACACAAAATAACATTTGGAGTCCTAGTGCTCCATCTTCGTGCTCTCTATAGAAAATGCAAAATCAGTCAGGGTTTGTGCTATTCAGGAGTAGCCAGTGCTTCTTGCTGGATCACATACATGGTGTCAGAAGTGGGATTCAAACATACACCTCCATGTAGACGAGGTCCAGACACGCTATGTGATCCCAAATCATCTTTAATCAGCACTTAAACTTTAACAGCATGAAGGATGGTTAGATGCCAGAACATGCCAACTACTGTTCGAACTGAGTAGTGCCAGAAGCAAGTGTTAATATAAACATTATAGCAGGGTGGGGTTAATGATGCTAACTATGTGTGATTGGTTAACATGCGTAGTCAATCTACAGTAGGTGCAATCAAAACAAAGATCTTTTCAAAGATCTTGTCATCATTGTTGTGTTATGAAAACCACAGAAAATATCATGTACTCTCAAGATCACATTTAATAGAATAATATTGCTTACATATATAATTATTGGACTTTGCATTTCGGCAAAGTCCCAGCTGAGAGGAATACAGCAAAATACTGAAAATATTGGGGGTGAAAATGACTTCAGGACAGTTTGTTAGTAAAATGAAGGAAATGGTAACAGAATACATACAGCTGAGTGAGTATAAATTTATGGATGAGAAATTGTGTTCAACCAATTGATGACTTCTTTGACAAATTAACTAGTATGTTAGATAACAAGGAAGACAATGGATGTAGCAAATTTTGTTATACAAAATTTAGTCTGTGAAGTGCCCCATAAAAGATTACCGCATTAGATAAGCACCTGTGGACTTGAACGTAATAGGTTAAGTCCAGGGGGTCAGATATGGGGCTTTATGTGTGGGCCAGATATATTGTCAGTGCAGAGGGGCTAGGAGCAAGCCCAAGTGTGCATCCAGAGTCAAGGTCTGGAATAGTACTAGGTGTGCAGTCAAAGCTGGGACAATGGGAGTGTTCAGCACTGGGAACCTAAGCAGGTAAGCAGCTATGATCAGGGTAGAATAGGGGGGTAGGTGTAAGGCTGGACTCAGGGTCAGGAATGAGAGACGGTATGCAACTGGAGTCAGGGTCAGGAGTAGTACCAGGTGTGGAGTGAGATCCAGGTTGGTCAACATGCACCAAGTGTTTGATTATATTCTGATTTCCATACATGAATATACTAAGATCATTCATGTGCTGCACCTGTTGATCGGAGCTTGGCTCTACTGTGGAATGTAATTGGGAATGTAGTTTAGCCTAACCTTATTCATATCTAATACAATTTAAAGCATAGATATTGTATTCAAGTGTAAGTTACTCGCTACATTATGCATCAGATAGCACAATTTCAAGCTGAATAATGCAAAAGCTCCGTACCAACTATTAACTTGGAAATACTGGGATGAAGTCATTGTTAGGAGTCAATAGTATAAACCACAAGACTGCGTTTTTAGAAGATCTAGTTTGGGTTATTTTAAAATTAATGTACTTATAGCCCTTGTTTAGTTTGTGGTTCAGAGTGGGAAGAGGTGGAGAATTGCTTAAAAATACATTCATAATCTTTACAAAAAATGCACCAGACTCCACAATTATTGATGTTCGATGATAAATGAACAGATTTATATCATGCAGTTTTTTAAATTAAACTCACTCCTGGTCTTGTGCCATCAACTCTATATTTGATTTATTTTCCAGTGCGAGAGATGAATTATTTTTGTAATGGGTTTTCCTCTTTCATGGTGGTATCATTATTCTTGGTAAAATACTGATGTTGCATTGTTGAGTTTGAGAAGGAAATGGACAGTGCCAAACTTATTTTGGTGGTTCATTCATGTAAAAGTAATCTGGAAATAAGTTGCTCATATTGCATTCTCTCCCTTCAACCAAAGGGCACATAACAAGGAAATAGTGAAAAGTGAAAAAAAAGCTATTCATCAATGTCATCAAATGGCAGAGAAATATCTGAAATTAAAGATGAAATAAACAAAATTTCCTAAAATTCAACCACTTTTATTTAGGCTGGAAGCACGATGATTCATTTGTACAGCACAGCCGTAGACTTGCCTACGAGAGATTTTTTAAAGATGAAGAACATTTATTTGTGGTTCTATGATGGGCTAGCACTGCACACTAACTTGTGATATCTGCACAAAAGTTACCAAGTCACCTCATGTATTGCGGTTCCTAATTAAATGTGACTATAATTGGTTTGTTGAGTAGCCGAGGCAAGTTTTTTTATCTTTTCCTCTTTTATGTATGCACCCTACAACCACTTACTTCACAGCTTATTGGTTGTGGCACCGCAATTTGAACATCAATGCAAAGGTTAAAATAATTTATTAGCTATTAGTAATTTATAGTCCCTTAAATTAATTGAACTGAGTCCAAGCTTATTGTTAGCTTTATTTTCTTCCTTTTCAATTCAATTGTTTGGCATTGTTTCTACTCTTTCTTTTCATTCTTCATTATAATCTTGGAATTTTAAAAAAACAGACATGACGTTACATCCTTAGCTCTGCGTAAACTGTTATAGTAAACCTGGTTGCAGTGAGCCTGGTCAGTAAGCAAAATGCTTGATGTTCACGTTTACCACCACTCCGTGCTCTCAGGATCATTTCAATGCTTTCTTCAGTATTAGGAGCTTGACTGAAGTTTTGAATCAAATGTGTGCTTGATGAAGAAGTAACGGAGTCCTTAAAATCATTAACGATTGAACACAGACCCATCTCCACTATAAAGGGTTATAATCTCTCAACACACTTGACTCAGCCTGACACTATCTATCCTCTGGATCAAATAATGTTACAATATCAATTAGACCTGTGCCTGTTATATTAGGTCATTGATCACACTGTCAGTAGCAGAAAGTGTGATCATTGCTCTACTTTAGAGGATAAAGTTTCAAATGTAAATATTCCAAATTTCGAGGCAATGAATTTCATTCGCACCTGTAAAATTGAAGTTAAAGCGTACATCTAGTTCTGCATCTGAAATTTTGAATTCACCATAGATGTTTACAGTGTGAAAAGCGAAAGTACCTACAATACTTCCTCCAGCATGATTGCTCTGTTTCGAATGCTCACTGAATTCTAAACTTTCTCTTCCTCTCTTTCAGATTCATTCAGGAGATTGAAGGTGCCATGTGGTCAGGCTCTGGTAAGCAGTGTCCTCTGCGAGAGTTCCTCACCATGTACATCAAGAACTTCTTCCTAAATCAGGTTCACCTAGATGTTAACAAGGAGATTGAGGCAGCAACCAAAGTCGCGGATCCTTTGAAACTACTGGCCAGCGCTGATACTATGAAAGTGTTGGGAGTGCAACGACCCCTCCTTCAGGTAGGAACCTGGTATTGCATGACAGACGCACATAAAACTTCAAGTCAAGAGTGTTTTATTGTCATGTCCCAGATAGAACAATGAAATTCTTACTTGCTGCAGCACAACAGAATATGTATTCATAATAAATAACATGATAAATGAGAGAGAATAAAAAAAGTTCAGTGGTTATATATACACATGCTCACATATGTTTATATATATATATATATATACACATACACACATACTCAAAAAAACAAACAATAGCAATGCAATAATAATAATAGTCTATTGTAGTTCCGAGCTTATGAGGTTGGAGTGTTTAATAACCTGATGGCTGTAGGGAAGAAGCTGTTCCTGAACCTGGACGTTACAGTTCTCAGGCTCCTGTACCTTCTTCCCGATGATAGTGGTGTGATGAGTGTGTGGTCAGGATGGTGTGGGTCTCTGATGATGTTGGCTGCCTTTTTGAGGCAGCGACTCTGATAAATCCCTTCAATGGTGGGGAGATCTGAGCCGGTGATGGACTGGGCAGTGTTCACAACTTTTGCAGTCTTTTCCGGTCCTGAACGTTCAAGTTGCCGAACCAGGCCACGATGCAGCCAGTCAATATGCTCTCTACTGTGCACCTGTAGAGGTTCAAGAGAATCCTCTTTGATATGACGAGTCTCCGTAAGAACACGTGTATTTTACATGCTGTTTACAGGTACGAAACATTTACAGTGAATATCTAATGTTCTTTGGATTAGGATGTACGTTCAAAGTGTACTCTAGTCTTCTCAATTAACCAACCTCTCCCTATAATAAACATTTAACTCTGCAGGAATAAAGAAAAGCCAAATTGTTGGAGGAACAGTGGATCAGGGAGCATCTGTGAAGGGAATAGACAAGACAATGTTTTGGATTGGGGCCCTTCTTCAGATCCCGTGTTCTTTATAGTTCAGAAGAATGAGAATAGATCCCTTTGGAGATAACAAAGTTCCTACAGGGGTCAACAAGCCTTCGTTCGAGACTAAGGAGTCTGGAACCAGACATTGTAGTCTCGGAATAATGAGGAGAAATTTCCTCACGCAGATTGGTGGTAAATCTTTGGAATTTTCTATCCAATGAGTTCATTCACATACAGGTCAGTACATTTATAATTTAGGAAAAGTGTTTTTGCATTATGAGGTTCTCAAATTGCATTAAGTACCCAATTATGATTTGAAACTGACCATTACAAAATTCAAGAATCACTTGATAATGCTGGATAATTAAGATCCTGGCTGGTTAGGCTAAAGCCTTACTTTCCAAGTTGTAGTTTTCTGTTTTGCTGTGAAGGGATAATTTTCAGTACTCGTGTAATATGCTGTCAAATTTATTGGTTGTCCACTGTGATAAAGCAGTCTGAAGAAGGGTCTCGACCCGAAACGTCGCCTATTCCTTCGCTCCATAGATGCTGCCTCACCCGCTGAGCTTCTCCAGCATTTTTGGCTGCTGCATTCAAAGGTGCGTTATATTTTGCACTGCTTTAGTTCAGGCCATGAGAAATAGGAGATTAAACCAAAAGTATACCTACATTCACTGATATTTTTCATCTCTTGGCAACTGACTAACATTTAGGTTGCTTGGGTATTGGCTTTATGCTATGCTGGTGCTCCCAGTTTCCAAAACGTAACTCACAATAACACCCATCAGCTTGGCAGCTGTTCATAAGATCTGACTGGCTCATCTATTTTAGGAGTGTCACAACTGATCTCAACACCTTGCAGCCGGCCATGCTTGCAAACTACTGCTGGTGTTGAGACATCCGAACCTAAAAAAAAGTAGATGATGCAATCACTTGCATCGCATCTCTCAGGAGGGAACGGGCAAATATGCATGTTTTTGTAATGGGCTTGTCCCACTTAGGCAACTTTTTAGGTGACTACAGGAGACTCTGCTGTCGCCACATGGTCGCCACATGTTCGCGGGTGGTTGCCGGGTAGTCGCCTTCATGGTCGTGAGGAGTTCCCGCATTCTGGGAACTAATCGCGGCCTCATTAAAGTCGCCGCGCATTTTTCAGCACATTGAAAAATTAGCAGTGACCAGAATGAAGCCGCCATGGAGGATAACGAGAATTCTCGTGCCGTAGGTGGGTTGCCAGGAGGTCGAAGGTTCTCGTAGGTTGTACCCGGCGCTGACTGGTGAATTTCATTGGCTCATTGGGGGGAAAAAAACGTAAGCAGTAATTTTCAGAACCAAGGATAACCGACCGATAATGTTAAATGTCCACCGAGCTTCTGTCGCTTCTTAAAAGTTGTCCCCACTCCTTCTCCATCCCTCTCTCCCCCCTCTCCCCCCCCCCTCTTTTAAAGGACTTACCGTACACTGTGCTTCACCATGATGAACAGCCATCTTAATTATAGCGCTATTCATCGTGGTGTGCGTCTGTATCACATTGGCTTTGCACCGTGTGAATTTCACTCAGACAGCGCTCCCCCCGCTTGCCCTGTCCCCCGCCTGCATAACGGGCTGGTGAAGGAAGCGATGTGTGTGTGTGTGCTCCACTCTGACCGTCGCTGTTCCTTTTTTTTTTTTTTTTTTTTTTTATTTTATTTTATTTTTATTAGAAGTACGGTAAATTACAATTCTACACAACACATATATCTTGATACATTTTTTGTACCGCTTGTCATTTTTTTTTTTTTTTTAGGTAGAGCTTTAAGGAACTCTGGGTAGAAGTAAGGAAAGTAAAGAAAGTGCAAGAGAGTCGTGCAGTGCAAGAGTGTAAGGAAAAGAAAGCCCCTTAGGAAAGAAGTTAGAGAAGGAAGTAAAGTGAGAAAATAGACCCTAGAAAAGAGAGAAAGAGAAAGTAGAAACAATCGCTCTATTATAACATTAAACTCAGCAGAAAGGGGACTACCAACCAAGTCTGTTTTTGTTATTTTACCTCCCGTTACCAGGTCCTGATTCCGCTTATTTATATATTTGTTTTTTTTTAGATTACTATTGCACCTCATACTTGTAATAGGTCCAGAAACATAGACCACGTCTTTTGGAATTAGTCTGCTTTACCTGCTAGGAGGAATCTCATCTCTTCCAGATGTAATGTTTCAAACATATTTGATATCCACATTTTTATTGTTGGTGTCGGCGCATTTTTCCAGAATTTAAGTATAAGCTTTTTTCCCATTATTAGCCCGTAATTAAATAAATTCTTCTGAAACACGTTTAACAGTTCCAGTCGCCGGTTTTTCAGGCGTCTGAAAAATGCCCAAGTGCAGCTTTCTCCATTACTCAGTGCTAAAATAGTCACACAAGTTTATTTTGCAATTGGCCAGTTAATATAAATTAGAAGCATGTTTTGCAGCTCGTTAAATCTCCTGTTGAACACCTGGTCTGTCAACAGATCAATACCCATGGATAAATAAGTGATACAATTGATGCTACAATTGAGCCGCATTAGAGTATACAGAGCTCATTAAGTCTTTTTTTCGTGAACTGTTCCAATTCAGTCACCTATTGATCCATTGCATTAACTTTCAATAAAGTAACCTGTTGGGTCGTCTGTTCTCGAGAAGCTATTATATTACACGTGATTGTTTGAATTCTGGAAGATGTGCATTGTCAAGTTGGTGGCTTATTTCTGCTCATAAATTTGCACTGTTGTGGCATAGAATCATCAACTCGCCAAAATTACTCAAACAATTCCACAATCTAAAACAAGAAAATAGATTTTGCATTGTGAGCACATTTAAAATGCTCATGGACAACTGAAATCGACCGAGTGTCAAATCTGTCTTGGGCGATCACAAATAAAATTGCTTGTCATTGTACCGGAGCAGCCTGACATATTTATCAATGATGTGGATGAGATCCGCCAGGACAACTTGCTGCAAACCTCCCTGCAAACCCATCTGAGACTAATCAATCCACATGATTAGATTCCCAGTTTACCACCCTATTGCATTCATTTCTGTACATCATCAACATCCAGTGCCTACAAGACTGATGTACTGCATTACTTGGGCAACTCCAAACACGCCACTCAAACCGGCCCCATAGGAGAAGCGCCCACATCATGGGACTGGAAACTGGAAGTATTCTGAGCTAATTCTGCTACCACCATCATCTATTACAACAAGTGATGGCTCCCACTGATTGTCGCCGGAAGCTTGCGGACGATGACAGCGATGTCAACATTTGAAACATGGAAGATGGGCACGAAAGAAGAAGAAGCCACTCAAACCTGCAATCTCTGTCACCAGAAAAAGCAACTATTTCCAGTGCATGGAAACGCCACCACTTGCATGTTCCCCACCAACCTGCACATCATCCCAACGTGCAATTATAGCACCAATCCTCCATTGTTGGGACTTCTGAAACTTCCTGGAATTTCCTATTCAACAACATTGTTGGAGTACTCACATTGTCGCAATATAAGAAGTTGTCTCACCATCACCTCAAAAGTAATTCAGAATGGGCCCATATTCCCGCTTTGCTAGAGACATCTATATTCTGAATAAAATAGGAATAAAGAACAATTTTAATAAATGATGTAATGGTTCAGTATCCCCCTGAGAAGCATGTAAGGGATGGGGGTGGAGGGAGGGCGGAGGGGGGAGAAAGAAGAGGGGTGGAAGGAGGAGAGAGTGGAGAGAGGGGGAGGGGAGAGGGTGGAGGGGGGGGGGAGGGGGGGGGGACGGGGGGAGGGTAATAGGGGAGGGAGGCTGGAGGAGGGGGGTGGCAGAAGGGAAGAGGGGGTGAGAGGGGGGGGGGGGGGTCAGAGGGGGGAGTTGGGGGAGAGTTGGGGGGAAGGGGGGGGGAGGGGAGAGGAGTAGGGTGGAGGGAGGGCGGAGATGAGGGTGGAGAGAGGGAAGGGAGGGGGGGGGAGAGGGGGGGGGGGGGATGGAGAACGCAGGGAGGAGGGGGGAGGGAGGGGGAAGGGAGGGAGGGGGAAGGGGGAGGGAGAGAGGGGGAGAGGGGAAGAGGGGGTAAGGGAAAGAAGGGAGGGGGGGGGGAGGGGGGGGAGGGGCGAGCGAGCGGGCTGCGAAAAGCGGAGAGAGCCTGGGGAGATAGAGAGAGCTCTAGTACAGGGCCCTACTCTAGTACAGGGCCCTACTCTAGTACAAAGCTCTCGGCATCTCTAGGAAAACCAGAGCCGAGGTGCGTGTGTAATCCATTTCAGCGGCTTCATTCCAGAACCCTGTGAGGGGCGGGGCGCTGCACTGCGGACGGACGGCCAAGTGCGAGTGGACTGTAAGTCAGGAGGCAACAAAATATCGGAGTCGGAGGTTAACGTAACTCGTCATCAGCTTCAATCCAGAGCACGGTGGGGTGGGGGGAAGGGCGGCTGGTCCTCAGGCATGGCGGAGCGCTGCTGATGGCAGGCCTGTCGACTGTGAGCGAGAGGAGCCATTGTGACGTCATCCAGCTCATTAGATTTTAAAAATATGTCAGATTGGTGAACAATTTTGGTAAATAAACTCGGGAAACAATAAATCAAATTTCAGATGAAGCGTTTTCTGAGATCATGAGGTAAATCTCTACCGGAATATGTAAAAATTTCACCGTTACAGCGACAGGTTCTCGAGGAGAAATGTTCAAGCAAGCAAACCCACAAGTAAACATCCAAGGTCAGAGGTTTATAATATAGATTATTATCTCCTGCACACAATTCACAAATCTGAATCATGTGTTGATCACTCAGTGTCAAGGACTTCCTGACACATGGAATGAAACCTAAGTGACCAAACATGAAGATTTAAATGGAATACTAATCTTTATAATGGCTACACATTTTTTTAAAGACCCTGTATTGATAAAAAGTTAAAGTAAATTTGATATTGTGGCTGTTTGATGTTGCCGTGCAGCACTACTTTTACTGGAAAGCTGGCAAAGTAAACTAACTGAATGAAATGGTAGTAACCATTGCAAACCTGATAGCTACTTCAGGTGACTTGCAGCAGATGGTTTACCAGCACATCTGAATCGTCTGCTGCCTTTGAAGCCATTTCTACACTTCTGTTGCCACGTGAATGTGAAGCGTTGTAAGAGTCAGACACAGTGTACTATATATGTAATCAGATATATGTGGAAACCTTCCACTGAAATTATTATACATTTAAAATCCATTCCACATTAAGGAGGATTCCTCATGGGAAACAAACAATCTCAATATTGTGGCCATATCAGAATCTGGTGTGAAGCTTCCTGATGTAGATGAAATGGGGGGAAAAGAAGCAAAATGCTTTTGGATTTTGTAAATTTAGTATTAAGAACTATGCCAGGGGAGATGCACTGTGGATAAGATAAGATAACTTTTATTGTCATTTGAACCTAATTTCAAACAAAATTACGTTTCTGTAGTCATACAAACAAGAAAAAAAACCAAGACACACAATTAACACAATTTGCATAAACATCCATCATAGTGAATCTCCAAGCACCTCACTGTGGGATCCTATTTTGATATTATTGATAAAAATAGTTTCCAATGCTCTCAAAATCCACAAAATAAATGAACTACTTGCATTGATGTGTAGCACTATCCTCATAAAAGAATGTCATCTGGAATCAATTGCTTTTAGTGTCATCATAGTTCTTTTGTAAATATTTAGTTGAAATGAGTGCTTACATGAATGTTTACATCAATGCCTGTTACTGCTCAAGTCTGAGTTTATCTACTGTTGAAACTGTCACGTCAGATTCAGCTTCCATCCTTGAGACTCTGCACATCTTCAAAATGCATCTGCCTCATTGTTCCTATCCTTACGGCTTGATTGCCTCCAATTGGCCACCAGATGGCGCCAGCAATGGCTGCCTCACCAACTGTCTGTCTTGTCCCTTCCTCGTTTGTTGTTTTTTAGTGTGTGTTAAATGCATGTTTTAGTGTTCTTTAGCTTGTTTTATGTGGGGGAGGTGTCGGGGGAAACTTTTTTTAATCTCTTACCTTGACGGAGATGCAATTTTTTTTCCATATCGTATCTCCGTCCACACTGTGGCCTAACATCTTGGAGTTGGCGGCCTCTGCTGGGGACCGACTTCAGGAGCTCCAACCGCGCGGGAGCCTGCAGGACTTACCATCGCGGAGCTGGTGATCCCTGTCGGGGATCGACCTCAGAGCTCGAACCGCAGGAACCTGAAGACACCATCACGGAGTTGGCGATCGCTGTTGGGGATTGCCCTCGGAGCTCCAACTGCGGGAGACTGCGGACTTTAACATTATGGAGCTCGCGGTCCGTCGTTAGATACCAACTTCGGGAGCTTCGACCATCCCAACACGGGAGCTTCGACTGCCCCGACTCGGGAGCTCCAATCACCCCGACACCCCGACTCCCCTGACCGTGAGAGAATAAAGAGGGAAGATTAGACTTTATTACCTTCCATCACAGTGAGGAATGTGGGGAATCCACTGTGGTGGATGTTTATGTTAACTTTTATGTAGTTGTGTGTCTTGTTGCTTTTTTTGAGTATGGCTGTATGGCAATTCGAGTTTCACTGTACCTTAATTGATACACGTGACTAAATACTGACCTTTGAACCTTGATTCCACTGACTTCAATTCCCAATTCTGTTGATCATGTTAAATCTGTTCATGCTCTCACCCTTTGCTATCACAAACGTTTGCACCTCACCATTTTACTAAATCTTGTCTCATGTCCGTCCACGCTTCCTTCAAACATTCCAAAATTCCACCCATCTCTCCTCCATTTCTCTCTCATCAGAATGCTCTCCTTTATATGGGTTCAATATCAATTTCAATAAATCCAGGTATCTAGCCTTTTCTAGTAATATCTGGTCTGTTCAGCTGTAGGTTAACCACATAGTATTAATTCAGTTTCTCTCTTCCTCTACTCCCATCATCGGTGGTCACTCAAAACGAGTATGACTGTCCTCTCCTCTCCATAGGGTCATCTACTTGTGGGCCTGCAGATGTCTACAGAGGCCGATCCACGATCCACACACCTTGGTGCAACGTGGGCAGTGGAGACTGGCGGTGGTTAGTAACACTACTTACACCGCCTGATCTTATGGGTATTTCCTGCAGCTTAGACCTGCATGTCACAACCTTTACACATATTTTGCTTTTTTTCTCTCATTTCTTTCATTCGCCTCATCAACTGCTTAATACCGTTGCAACTATTGCTTCATCCTTCTTCCCTCCCAGTCATCTCAACAATTTAAAACTCAATTGTTTTCTCACTTTTCCAGTCCTGATCTTCTTATCGAGTCCACATCACAAGATTAGAAATTGTTCGGCCAGAGTTGAACACACTTCTTGGCATCTGCATACGATGGCATCTTGCGCTTCTTGCACTTTCTGTGCTTCTTGTGCATAGAGGTGGAAAGATTGGTGGAAACTGGACTGCAACCTGAATGCTCTTTCCTTGATTTACGATGGGGAAATCATGCTTGACTAATCTTCTGGAGGTTTTTGAAGATGTAACGAGGAAAATGGACAAGGGGGAGCCAGTGGATGTAGTGTACCTGGACTTTCAGAAAGCATTTGATAACGTCCCACATAGGAGATTAGTGGGCAAAATCCGGGCACATGATATTGGGGGTAGAGTGCTGACATGGATAGAAAATTGGTTGGCACAGATAAAAGAATGAGTAGGGATTAATGGGTCCCTTTCAGAATGGCAGGGGTGCCGCAAGGCTCTGTGCCTGGACCGCAGCTATTTACAATATACATTTTTAGATGATTTAGATGAAGAGATTCAAATAAACATTAGCAAATTTGCAGATGACACAAAGCTGGGTGGTAGTGTGAACTGTGAGGAGGATGCTATGAGAATGCAGGGTGACTTGGACAGGTTGGGTCAGTGGGCAGATGCATGGCAGGTGCAGTTTAATGTGGCTAAATGTGAGGTTATCCACTTTGGTAGCAAAACCTGGAAGGCAGATTATTATCTAAATGGTGTCAAGTTGGGAAAAGGGGAAGTACAACAGGATCTGGGGGTCCTTATTCATCAGTTCATGAAAGTAAGCATGCAGGTACAGCAGGCAGGGCAGAAAGCGAATGGCATGTTGGCCTTCATAACAAGAGGAGTTATGGAGCAAAGAGGTCCTGCAATTTTTCTGCAGTTGTATAACGCCCTAGTGAGACCACACCTGGAGTATTGTGTGCAGTTTTGGTACCCTAATTTGAGGAAGGACATTCTTGCTATTGAGGAAGTGCAGCATAGGTTCACAAGATTAATTCCCGGGATGGCGGGACTGTCATATGCTGAGAGAATGGAGCGGCTGGGCTTGTATACTCTGGAATTTAGAAGGATGAGAGGAGATCTTATTGAAGCATATAAGATTATTAAGGATAACATGTTCCCGATGTTGGGGGAGTCCCGAACCAGGGGCCACAGTTTAAGAATAAGGGGTAAGGCATTTAGAACGGAGATGAGGAAACACTTTTTCACACAGAGAGTTATGAGTCTGTGGAATTCTCTGCCTCAGAGGGCGGTGGAGACCGGTTCTCTGAATACTTTCAAGAGAGAGCTTGATAGGGCTCTTAAGGATAGTGGAGTCAGGGGATATGGGGAAGGGCAGGAACGGGATACTGATTGGGGATGATCAGCCATGATCACGTTGAAGGGCCGAATGACCTACTCCTGCACCTATTGTCAATTGTCTATTGACCCCTCCAGTTCTGATTAAAAAAAAAGGTTTTTGGCATGAAACATTAACACTGTTTCTCTTTGCACATTTCTGCTTCCAGCATTTTCAGTTTTTATTTCAGCGTTCCAGCATCTTAGATTTTCAAAATATGGAAGAAAAATATAATTATTGGAATTGTTTTTATTTAGTAACAGCTGGGTTATATTGCAAACTAAAATTAAGACGTGGCAGACTTATTAAATTACTTATTCAATTAATAACAGTAATGGCAGTAGAGGACATGGATACCAAGTCTCTTATTCCACGTTAGACAGCAATAAATCAAAGGCAGGAACTTAAGTTAATGTAATCAAGAAAACAAAGCTTAAAAATAACACCAATAGCACTTAAGGCAGCCAACTCTTCAGATGCTGATAGTTTTCACCTGGTTTTAAAGGAAGTAGCTGATTAACGTAAAGCTGTTTCATTCGTTACCTTCCAAAACAATGTCTGTGAGTAAATTATTCTTCCAAACTGGAATTAACTATTTAAGGAAGATATTGGACTCGCGCTACACCAGAATCAGCCTGTGGGATGGCTCGGTCCCGCCCGTCCATACAATCCTTGCAACTCCTCTTCTGTGTCATTCAGCCACTCTGATGTGAAAGGCCTGGAGCTGACTCTACTCCTGAGTAGGAATATCCAAAGACAATTTCAAAAGAAGTATGAGGGAAGGCAAAAGAAGCACCATGAAGGATGAGAATAAAAACCCATAACAGGACTCAAACCTTCCATTCCACCATGGCCCTTTCCTGTATCTGCCAGGTGCCAGGACTAGTCCTGGGTGCTTGCACCTCCGTCACCAGTTCTGAAAGGAAATAAAGTCCAGAAACTCAGTGAGGAGCTGCCAAAGGGCTATTTTGACCTGGTCTGATGTTCTGGGTGCAAGTCCAGTTCTAGGCCCATGTTCAGCTCTAGATCCAAGTGTACCACATTGGTGTATAACTGATTCCATATTGGTACAAATCTATTACTTCAGTGGAAGCACAAGGAACTGCTGATGCTGGTATCTTGAGCAAAACACAAAGTACTGGAGGAACTCAGCTGATCAGGCAGCATCTGTGGATGAAATGGACAGACGACATTAAGAAAGGTCCTAACACAAGTCATAGTCTATCCATTCCCACCACAGATGCTGTGTGACCTGCTGAGTTCCTCCAGCACTTTGTATTTTGCCCGATCACTACAGTGTGGCAGCAATAAAAATGAACTGAGGAAACATATAAAGAACCTTGGAGATATTTAGAGAAGCAGCGGAGAGGATAGACTATTGCAGGAATATGGCATCCAGGAGAGTATATCAACAGCGAGGAAGCAATGAGCAGTACAGCAGCAAGTTGATGAGAAACAGTAAGAAGCGCAGAGTTTGTTTTTGAAGCTGGCCAAAAGTAGCAGATTTGCACTTAAAATAAAATGTTTTTCATAACTGGACCTTGGAAATGTTTTGTGAATCCAGTCCTCTCCACCAAGAGTTTCACACTGTTATAGATATTTTATATTTTAGCTCATTTTATGATTACTGCCCTGGCAAATAGATACACAGTCTGAAGTCAAAATGTGGACATGTATGGAAGGCAGAGGAAGAGGGGAACCACAGCAATTAAAGTGCACTCTGATCCTACTTGCCCTGGTCTGGTTTGCAGGCAATAATAAGCATGGATAATAGGAAAGCGATTCTTCAAGTCTCCATTGTGGATTAATTCTGACAGATTCATTTGTGGAATATTGAATACAACTCTCCGTGAAACACAACTTAATGTGTAATTCATGCCATTTAGTTGTTGATTTATTTTTATGCGGTTGAAGTGTTGGACAGAAGTTGTAGATAGCATTTATCATTTATTTAAAGTACTGTTCTTTAAATCCAATAATTAGCCTGCTGTGTAAAACTACCACCTGGTGCAGAACAAAGTCATGCAAGCAAGTAGTTGTCAGATTTGATCTCTAATCACCGTGTTGGATAATGGTTCTGACACACATGGACCTAAGTAGGTATTTCAGTCAGGGCCGTAGACTGCAGGATGAGAACGACCCCCCTATAAATAAAGGCCCTGGCTGGTGAAGGGATTTTAAAGAGCAGGGTGGAATTCAACCAGATCCTTTCAAGATTTGGTAACATAAATTCCAAGGAGTGCGTACATGAATATCAAACATGTTCGGTATGAAATATAAATAATTATTCATTTTTTCATGTACGCTGTTAAACCCAGGCCCCATCTACTCTCTTCATTGAATGTAAGAGTTCTCAATTCACATATTTAATTTCCTGACAAAATTCTATTTAATATAGATCATAGAATAGGAACAGGCATGATGTCTGTTGCAAACACAAGGCTAAATGAAACCAATCCCTTCTGCCTGCACCAGATCCTCATTTCTCCATTATCCACTTATTCATGTGCCTATCTAAAATCCACTTTTATATCTGCTTCCACCCAAACCCTTGGCAGCACATTCCAGACACCTACCACTCTCTATAACAAAGTCTTCTCCACACATTTATTTTTTTTAATTTTCTCTCTCTATCTTAAAGCCATACCCTCAAACACTTGACATTTCCAACATGGGAAAAAGATTCTGACTGTCTACCCATCTACTCTTTTCATAATTTTATAAAATGCTATCAGGTCTCCCCTCAACGTCCGGCATTACGGAGAAAACAATCCAACTTCGCAAAATAACAAATACCCTGTAACCCAGGCAAAGTACGGGTGAACCTGCCACCCTCTCCAAAGGCTTCACATCTTTCCTGTCATGAGGCAATCAGAGCTGCACACAGCACTCCAAAAGCTGCAATGTGACTTCTTCACTTTTATGCTCATTGCCTCAACCAATGAAGGCAAGCATACCAATGCCTTTCTTGCCACTGTCTACTTCTGTTGTGACTTTCTGGGAGCCGTAGATTTGAACCCCAAAATTCCTCTGTACATCATTGCTTTTAAAAGTACTGCCATAAACTGCACTCTTTCCCCTTATATTCACCTCCCAAACACCTGACAATTGCCCAGATTAAGGTCCATCTGATATTTCTCAGTCCCTATCAATAACTGATCTATATCTTGCTGTATCCTTTGACATAATTTTTGTGCCCTCTGCATATTTACTAACAAACCCATCTCTGGTTTTGTCCGAGTCATTTATCACAAACAACGATTGCAAAGTCAACATCATTAAAATACAAATTATCTGGTCAATAGCATTTGCTGCTTGTAATAAATTGCTCTGTGTTAAATATTGCCGCAACGGTATAAGCATTGAAAGAGTGGCAGCATTTCAAAAATACTCGTGGTCGAAAAGAGCTTAGTGCCACCCAGAGGTTGTGAAAAGTGCCATATAAATACTGGTCTCGTGTTCATTTCTTTACTTATAACGTACGTTCATCCAAGCACTTAGCGGCTGGCTAGTATAAAAGTTGCTTTCTCGTGTGGGATGGAACTTACTGTTGCAAGACATTCAATAGCAGTGAGGTGTGCAGCAGTCATCTGCAGTCTGGCTTTGTCCTGATATTATCTGCTGAGGGTTTGCATCCAAGTGTTACTCTCCTCCAGTTTTCTGACTGATCATTTTAATTACGTGTGGTTCCAACAGGCTGCCTGAGCAAGACACAAATTGAAAGCATAAATCTTTATTTTTGTTTTCTCAGTCTTCATGCTTGCGAGCAGAATTGAGAGAACAATGCATCTGTCATGCTTTAGTCTTTACCTTTGCTGTCCAGTTGACCTACTCAATTTCTTGAAAGGTTAAATGAGGCAGTGGATGTTACACAGTAATGCTGCACACACATCTAAGTATTTCTTGGAATTTGTTTTTAATGGTTTTTATATTCAGTTTTGGGTTGCTCAGCTGGAAGTGGGAGGCACATCTTTTTCATTCCTTATCTGAATATGCAGATTTTTTTTGTTGTTGCAGGAAATCAGCACTGTAAACTCTTAGATTCACACATTACCTTATCCGATGTTATTTTTCTTATTGTATGGCTGCAGAGCCCATGAAAGGAAAAGGCACACTGAGCCTGCCTCCAACCTCAGTCAGAATACAGTGGGCAGATTGTAGCAGGAATCAATGGGTGGCAGACATCAGCATCTCTTTCCTAGTTCAGGGCCACCAAAGTCGCTTGTACCTCCTCATTTACTGCTATTGATGTAAATGACAACCACAGATCAATGCTCCGCCAGCCCTGGGTAATTGTGAAACGACCAGCAGACTACATTTTCCAGCAATGTTATTCTCTGTAAATATCATTGTTTAGTTTAATGATACAGATGGAATTAATACTTAAATTTTGGAAAAATACATCAATACCAACGCTTAAAATGTGGATTGCTAGTATGTTGGACACCGCACATCTTGAGGAAATGCGATTCCTCCTAATGGATAAATCAGACCAATTCATAACGAGTTGGTCTCCATTTGTCGTCTTTTTGGAATCATATGGTGCAACACAATTGTAAAAGCGAACTGTTTCAGGACTGGACGAGGGATGGTCAAGATTATAAACAATGATCTTACCTTTTTTTTGTTTTTTTTTTTCTTTTTCCTTTTTTTTATGTCTTATTCTCTTTTTTCTATTTTCTTTTCCTCAACTTTCTTCACTCATTCGTCTTTTTTTCTTTTTCTTCACACGCTATATATCTCACGCCTTTCTATCCTTTACTATCTAATTTATTTTTCTTATTCTCGTCTTTCTTTATTATAACAAAAAAAATAAGAAGCTGTACATAAAATGTATTATGAAGATATATATTAGGCACTTTGGTGCCATATGATTGTACTTACTTCTGATAAAATAAAATATTTTTTAAAAAAAGATACAGATGGAAACAGACTTCTTGGCCCACTGAGTCCATATCTTCCACCCCCCGTTCACACATGTCCATGTCATCCCTATTGCTGGGTGAAAATATTTGTGTGAAAGACAAGTGAACATTTCATGGGGACAGAAACTAGCCTTTTTAATGAGCTAGGGGTATGGGCTGCACATAAACAAGGAAAGCTCGTGCCATCCATGAGATTTTCCTTTGATCTGGCCTACCTACTTTTATAAACTATTGTACTCTCCACAGGTCAGTTATCTTGATTTGCCAGAGTTATGATTGTAAGCTAAGTTTTTTTTGCAGATCTATAAGTCTGAATAGGAGTGAGAGCCTTATTTGACAGCATAATCTTTGGAAAACAGCTCCCCACAGTGCTGTTAGGATTAGAATGGAACAAGAACAAACTACTGTTGTTCCCAGTATTTAAGGCATTTGGGTTTTACAAGTTATGTTTAATATGTATGCATCAATAAATTTGATATTACACGATGATAACTTAATGTCAGCAAAAGTAATAAACTTTCATGTTTAAATGTCGCCAGATACTCGTATAACATAGAAAGAATGTGCCTTGAACAATGTACAAGTTTTTGAACAATGCGCGAGTACTTGTCCCACACAAGTCATCTCCCATCCTTTTAGTTAATGCCTGACCATTTAAATACCAAGGCAGATCCAAGATTGCTCTCTTTTTAAGCATAGTCCTAGTAGGGGGAAAGTTTAAAGAAGATATGCGAGACATTTATCTCACACAGTGGCAGGTGCTCAGAACAGGTTGCCATGGGGAGAGGTGGAAGCAGACACAATAGTGACGTAGAGGAAGCATTTAGATAGACACATGAATATGCAGGAAATTGAGGGATATCACGAGTTCAATATCAGGTGCACCAACAGTAAAATATCAGGTGCACCAACAGTTTTGCTAACAATCCAGTAAAATTATACTGTACAAAAGCGCAATCAAACATGAGTACGACAATTGTAATGTAAAAATAGTATGTAGGAAGGAACTGAATAATGTACAGGCAGGTGGGGTTGGTCTATGTAACTCAGCTGGGGGCAGGCAGCATTTCTGGAGAGAAGGAATGGGTGAAGTTTCGGGTCGAGACTCTTCTTCAGTTTAATTTGGCTTCACAGTCGGCTTAGACACCATGGGCTGAAGAGACTGTTGCTGTACTGTGCTATGTTCAGACTTTCGCTGGGAAGCTGACCCAGAGCACATCCCCACTACCATCCTTAAGCAGCAACGATTTACAGATGCTGGAACTCTGATACAAAAACAGAAACTGAGTTTCGATGAAGGGATATAGACCTCTTTGATATCCACAGCATTCCAAAATTCAAGATCTCTCTGAAACAGTTCAACGTCAAGTTAATAATGTTAAAATTAATTTCTGAAGTTGTAATTATTTATGTCGACACTCACACACGCATTCATTCATTTTAATGGCTCCAATGTTAATTAACCAGGTCAAGCTAATAGTGGACACAATGTCATGGAGGAGACTAACAGTGGACACATGTCCCGTACTATGAGCTGAGAAAGCTGTGGACGTTTACGCTGTGCCGTTGAGGACTCCACTGGAGTTCCACAGGTGGCCCACGGCTGGAATTCTGCTGAGCAGAAGGTGACGCGACAGCCACTGCTGAGGAATAGCCTCCTGCTGGCAGGTACATGTGCATTGCAGTGGAAGATCAGCCCCATTCTTATGCTGCTTTCTCCCTCATTGACGTACCAAAATTCCCCGGGAAAATGTCATCAAGCATAGTACAAACAGCTAAAAGTACAGCATCATTACTCAAGTGCAAATCATTGTGAGATCAAATCTGATTTTTGTGCATTCATAATAACTAACAGACAAGAGCACACTGAAAGAGAGAGAAAGTTAATAAACTGACAGTACCTGGGCACTTACAATAACTGTTCTTCAAAGAGAATTGATCTTGTCTTTCAAGGAAACTGTTCAAAGACCTCTTCACATGATAATGTAATCAGATGCTTTTATCTCGTTTACCACCTGAGCACCTTGAACAATTCTCCTCACTCCAGTAGGACTGTCCTTTGTCATTAGTAGAAGTTCCATTAAAATGAGCACGCAATTTGAATTTGATGCATGTCATTGTGTATCGTGCAGAAAAATGCCTCAGAATGTTTCAACCATTAGTATGACTTTTTATCCTTTTCTAATTGCAACTAAGTTGATCAAGTTTGAATGTGTTCATTTGTTTCTCAATTCCTCACATATTGGGGTTTCATTGTTCTGTTTCAGTACGTACAGCAATTAAACACTCTTGATTAGATCAGACAGCGCCTATGAAAGAAGCAGAGTTAACACTTCAGTTTAAACAGGTCGTGGAGATAGCAGAGGGATGGATGGGACAAAGGGAATATTTCTGAAATGTTTGCACAAAGGGAACAGATGAATGAAGACCGTTAAAGTGAGAGAAAGCAAACAAAGGGATGTTGTGAAATGCACGTCATGGCAATAGGTTAAACTTGAAATCAAAGGCAGAATGCAAGAAATGGCAGTAGATTGAGGACTGTTAATATTATTGATGGATTTAACGTTGAGAAAGTAAAAAATGACCTAATTTGTTATAAATGGGCGAAGTCAAGTTACCTGGAATTTTTTAAATTAAATTTGAGTCCAAAGGCTGCAAAATGCCCAGATTGAATCATGAGTTTTAACTACAAACTCCAAATAAGCAACTGCTTGTTGCATTCTTTGCATTTATTCATTCAATCAACAGTCCAGTGATATTACTTTTGAAGTCAACCATGTGGTGACATACATTGTAATAACATTGTTTTAGCAATGTAGTGCTTGCAATGTGCACTGCATCAATATATACACATGACAATATTTTTTAAAAAGCAGAACAGAAATATTGATTGTTTGGTAATCTTTTAATATAACAAGATATAGTTTCTCACGAGATATCAATAATGAGATACCAGCAATGGGGGGCATTAGATAGCTATAATCTTGCACATTTTGAGGCCACTAAAACCTGCCTAAATGTCTGAAGAAGGGACTCGACCCGAAACATCACCCATTCCTTCTCTCCAGAGATGCTGCCTGACCCGTTGAGTTACTCCAGCATTTTGTGTCTACCTGCCTAAATGTGTTCGACATGAAGCCTGGAGATGATCGTTGCCTTTTTTTCATTTAAGGAAACCACACAGTGTAAAAGCAAACTCCTGGAGAAAATCAACAGGCCAGGAGAGTCTGTGGAGGCAAAGATTGATCATCTATTGCTTTCCCTTCATTGCTGCTGCCTGACTATGAGTTCCTCCTGCAGTATTGATTTTTGCTCTGGATTCCAGCATCTGCAGTCTCTTGCTTCTGCAACCACTCGGGTAAAATGTTCCCTGCCCTTGTGCTGATCCTTATTACCCCTTTGTGGTTTCATTGGCACGGATGAAATGGGACGAGTTAGTTTGTGAGCGAGTTCTAGTAAGCTATCTCTGCAGTACTGTTGCCAGAGCTGAGCTTGGTGTTGTTTTCTCTGATGCAACTGGCGTACATTCCAGCAGGAGTATTGGACTGTAAGTCCGGTGGCAAGGCGGCATGGTGGTGTAGCGGTAGAGTTGCTGCCTTACAGCGCTTTCAGCGCCAGGGACCCGGGTTCGATCCAGACTACGAGTTCTGTCTGTACAGAGTTTGTACATTCTCCCCGTGACCGTGTGGGTTTTCTCCAAGTTGTTCAGTTTCCTCCCACACTCCAAGGACAGATGTATAGGTTTGTAGATTGATTGGCTTTCTATATTTAAAACATATAAATTGTCGCTGGTTGGTGCTGGCTCGGATGACCAAAGAGCCTGTTTCCGCGCTGTATCTCTTAACTAAACTATATACAGAAGTCTGGACATTTTATTTTTCAAGCTAGAATTGCTGAGGTCAGATTTAACACCTAACTATACTAAAATAGTTAGAATTTTCATCGGCACCAACCCTGGAACCTCCTTTCTTCCATAGAAGTACATTTACGCACCACGGCATTCTGAAACTAGAGTTCGTGATTTGAATACTGTGGCAGATATTCTTGGTTTGAGTATGGTTATAAAATAGTAATTTGCGTTCAGCTGTAAGACTGGAAACCATTCAGTAATCATAATGAATTACTTCAATTCCGAATAAGTGGCAACTTGTCATATTAATTGTCTAATTCGTTGATGGATGGAGGCCTGATGGTATCATCCATAATTCAATCAAACATTTACTTTTCTTTTGCAATTAGACCCATTAGCCAAGACAACAACCCTTGATGTTTGCGCTCTTGCAGGATTTTTGGTTAAAGGCATATTTTGATGATGCTCTGCTTCTTGTATGAGCTGATGATATTCTCTGACTATCTGGGCTGTCACAAAGGAAATAGCCACCTGTCAAGAAACTGAAGGACTGTTTGTGTCCGCAGGAAATGGTCCTATCAAGAATTGGTAATTAGCAAAAAAGGTGAAAATTCACTAAACTCATCTTAGCCCAAGTAAGTCATTGTTCAATGTGTGTACACGTCTTAGGATGAGATGTTTGGTCCCCAGTTTGTGTCAGGATAGCTTCCCTTAGCTCGCAGGATTAAAATGGCTACAGTTATCTAATGTTCTGCTCCTAATGAGTGTCCATGGACTTTGGATGACAGTAGAACTAGACTTGTTCACTGAGAATTCTGCAATCATTTTGGCTTCTAGTGCTTGCGTTTAAAATTTAATAATGGCATCTTAATTGCCAGGGAATATTAATTGGCCTTAACCAGCAGCAAAGTTTAAATTTTAGCCTGATGGTTTGCTTTGTGAAGTTGACACACAATGTACTTCAGCATGTACTATTATGGTCTGGTTACGAGTATAACTGTTAATTTATCGTATTGTTTATTGTGTATTTATTTTTGTTGTATAATGTGCCTGCAAAGCATTTCACTTTGCTGTTCCTAGTGCATTTGACAAATTAAATGCTCATGACATGATGCAAATGACATGGAGATTTAGCTGATTTGAGAATTTACGTAGGGTGTACTGTATGTATTGTATTGGGGTGTTCTGGTACTTGGCGTGATGGAGCAATGTATAACATACTTAATCCAGGAGAATTTGGGAGATATGGTTAATACAGGACATGGTCCCCAGGTTAATCATGACATCATGAACTTAACACTTGCATTTCACAATAATAAACATCTATCATGGTGAGGAGCATGATATGTATGTACTTTGTAGTAGTTGAGTCTGGAGATAATGGTTTCAGAAATGGTGAAACCATTATCAGGGAGTCCCCCCACCATGGGTACCATGTAATCTCGTGCTACCTTCTCCATGGTCGGATAGTCAGCGACTAAACACGTCTTCCCCACCTGGTTTGCCAGGTGAGGAGGGGCCTGTGGACCCCCAGCAGGACCAAAAACAAGACCTGTCAAAGGGCAGATAAGCTTCTAGCGAGCCAACGGCCATCCACACTTCAGTAGAAGTTGCGATCACTGTCGTACACGGCATTGTGAGGAATGATGATAAAGCACACACACCAAAATCCTGTACATCCAGCGGCGGAAGTCCGCAGGAACAGGAGGACAGCGACGTGTGGTGCGTCCGTCACTGTTCCTGTTGGAAACCAGCACCACTGCGTCGCTAATGTTTTCAACGATGATGAATAAATGGTGATTTAAACTGATAGATGTTCTCCTTTCAGCAGAAAATGTCAGTGATGCTTATTTTCATCTTGTTTGTCTGACATTGTTTTAAATAACTGGATAATCAACAACCTCCAACCGGGGATCTTTTAGTTTGCTTAAGTGGAAACATCTGCTTTGCATTAACAACCTATGGGAGGTACAAGAATCGTGGTCAATTTTAAATTTACTTGTGTGAAGAATTAAAATTAATTTGTAAAATGGCAATAGGCTGCATTTTGATCTTTGAATGACTTTCTGTCTTCATAATCTTCTATGCTGTCGTGCAACCGGCAAAGCATAGCTTACGGCTCTGCATCGATGCTTTCTATTGGGAAATGATTCTGCTTTGCATCGGGTTTGGCTGGTCAGTGTGAAGAGTCAGAGGTGGAAATGATGCATTCTGTGACCTCCCCTGTGAAAGAAAGCAAAAAATGGGTAGCTTTTCACTTGTGGCCCATTCTATGTACTGTACATGTTTGGAAATAATAATGGGGTGGGTATGTGAAATAATATTCTGGGTCTGAAGAAGGGTCTCGACCCAAAATGTCACCCATTCCTTCTCTCCAGAGATGCCTCCTGACCTGCTGAGTTACTCCAGTGTCCATCTTCGGTTTAAACTAGCATCTGCTGTTCCTTCCTAAACATAATATTTCTGGTAATCACACTATAAGAACGATGTGTTAGCGCTGGAGAGGAAGCAGAGGAGCTTCACCAAGATCCAGGATGATGCTGGGATGTAATGTTTCAGTTAGGTGAAGAGACAGGAGAGGCTAGGTCCTTTTTCACTGGAGCAGAAGAGACACGATTGAGGTATAGAAAATTTATGATAGGGTAGACTTCAGGAATCTGTTCCCCTTATCAAAGGTGAATAAAACGAGAGGACATGGATTTTATGGTAAGGAAGTTTAGAGAGGATCTGAGGAGGGCTTTTTCACCTAGAGAATGGCAAGTACCAGGAATGCACTGCTGGAGAGTGATGGGACCAGAATTACTGAAAGGCTTTAGGATAAGCACTTAGAATTGCATGGACATTGAAGGCTTTGGGCCAGGTGATGGAAGATAGAATTAATATGGATGGGCGCTAATTAGACAACATGGATGTGGTAGGCGGAAATGGCCTGTTTCCATGCTGTATAACTCCATAAACAAAATGGTGGAATTTTAAAGGGGTTGGAGGATTGAAAGACCGTCAGGTACATGTATGTCACAAGTCAAGTCAAGTGTGTTTAATTGTCATATGTACCAACAACAGAACTCTTTATAGGTGGCAGCATAATATGCCTGTAAACACAATGCTCAGATAATATATAATAACCAAAAATCAATAAACCATTATCCTCAATAAGAGTAAAAAACCCTAAGTTCTTAGTGCAACTAAAGACAGACTATGGTTCATAGTTGGGGATAGTATGTGGTGTTGTGCAATGCTTAAGACAAAAGAGCAGAATTAGGCCATTCGCCCCATCTACTCCGCCATTCAATCACGGCTGATCTATTTTTCTCTCTCATCTCCATTCTCCTGCCTTCTCCCCATAACCTTTGATGCCCTTACTAACCAAGAACCTATCAATCTCCGCTTTAAAAATACCCAATATCTTGGCCTCCACAGCTGCCTGTGGCAATGAAATCCACAGATTCATTACCCTCAGGCTGAAGAAATTCCTCCTCATCTCCATTCTAAAGGTACATCCTTTCATTCTGAGGCTCTCCCTCTGGTTCTAGATTCTCCCATTACTGGGCACATCCTTTCCGCGTCCATTCTATCTAGACCTTTCATTATTCAATATAATTATGAAGATTGTAGGATAAGCTGTTGGCTGAAAAATAAGAGTTCCTTTGCTTTACAACCTGAAGCTTGGAATACAGGGGGAGGAGGTATATCATGCTAAACCTTAAAACATCTCAGATTAGGATTCAGATAGAGCACTCTACCTAATTCTAATGAGCACACAGGGAGAAATGTCAATACCTTGAAAAAGATGCACGGCAGATTATTAATGATTGGATCTTCAGTATTGTGCAAGACTATATGAGCAGAGGCCACACTTGAGGCAGAGATGTGTTAGTGAAGTCATAAGGCAATTTTAAGGTTATAATTATTCTATGACACATAGATGAGGAGACACATTTACAATTGACAAACTGTTAGTGTTACGGTAATTGGCAACAGAAACAGATAATTATTTTCACACATTTTTTTATGATGCGGTATGGTTTGCCTGAAAAGAGCATAGGAACAAAATTCAATTGTAACATTTAAATGAGATTTGGATAAAGACTTTAATGAAGTGAAAATGTATCCCATGGGATAAGACTAGGGGACCAAAAGTAATTGGTCTTTCAGCTCTGTGAAGTATCATTTTGTTGTTCATACTGGAAACAGCCACCCAGTGCCTAAAGTGAGGTAATTATGCCAACAATCCAATTATTTTAAGTGTCCAACAATTAACAATTTTAATGGTATATCTTTTCATTACTTTTTGTTGATTTTTTTCATGGAGTTTTTGACTAACACTGGTGTATCTGGATGAAAGAAGAACTATTTCAAATGTGCAGGACAATGCTTGTACCCAGAGTTAATCATTTATAACTGTCTTTTTTGAAAAGCCAAGAAGAAATTCTGATCCTGAGCCACGAAGGAATAGAAGTGATACGGAACATGGAGCTGCAGAAAGATAATTGGATACAAAAGGAAAATTTAGATTATCATAAATACTAGTTACAGATAAATTACAAACCAGGGAAGTCCAGTCAAGAGGTGGATTTTTAACATGTGTGATTTACACGGAATGGCCTTGCTGGTGGGTTTAGAGAGCCAAAAAGGTATTAAAGGTAAGTTATGATCGGTAACTGGGTTTCCATTGACAAATGAATTAAATGAGCAAAATTGCTTTGTTCAGCTTCAACAATCATTTTGTGATATTTTGGTTGTAAATTCTATTTATCCCAATTGCTGTTTTTTAACTCAGTTGGAGCAAATTGTTCAGCCTTCCGAGTGCAGTAGTGGCAGAGCATTTAATTCTTGATACCCAGATCCAGTGTTTGGCATTTGGTTATTTTGTAATGTAAAATGTCATTTTCCCTATTCTGAAAAATTGAGCAAACATACACTAGATAGATAGATAGATAGATATAGATATGCCATTTATTGTCACTATACATGTAGAGTGAAACTGAAAGCTGCTCGTACTCAGTGCATACATACAATTTAGCACAAAAAACAAGAAACAGAAAAAACAAAAAACAGAAGGGAGGAGGGGGGGGGGGGGGGGGGGGGGGGGAATAGGTGCACAAATTCTGCGGCGCTACATACATATATACATATATACAGATGGAAGTCCGTGTTGGGCGGTGTAGTCAGTGCATGTGTGGATTTGAATTTATAGTAGATATAATTCTCGGAAAGCAACTATCCCTGAGCCTGTTTGTCCTGGATTTGATGCACCTATAGCGCCTTCCAGAGGGCAGCAGGTCGAACAGTCCAAACGCAGGATGGGAGCTGTCTTTGATGATCTTCTTTGCCCTGCTAAGGCAGCGGGAGGTGTAGATGTCCATCAGGGAGGGGAGAGGGCAGCCAATGATCCTCTACGCTGTCCTGGTTACCCTCTGAAGCCTCTCCCTGTCTGCCATGGTGCAGCTGCCATACCATGCTGTAATGCAGTATGTCAGCAGGCTCTCGATGGACGAGCGGTAGAAGATAAAGTACTACTGTACTTTACGAAAATATCTTGACATTACTGGGGATCATCTTGGCCAATAATGTCTCAAGGCAAACTAGTGTTCAATGTTTAAGAAGGAACTGCAGATGCTGGAAAATCGAAGGTAGACAAAAGTCTGAAGAAGGGTTTCGGCCCGAAAGGTTGCCTATTTCCTTCGCTCCATAGATGCTGAGTTTCTTCAGCACTTTTGTCTATCTAGTGGTGTTCAAGTTTGGTTTTACTCTTCTAATATCCCAGTTAAACTCCTAGCGTCACACTGTAATGGTGTGAAGTTGTTGTGACATAAAATTGCCCTGGACATTTGTATATACATGCTCAAATTACATAAACTCCCCCTCCTATTTCTCAATCTGATCTTTCTGTCCTGGGCCTCCTCCATTGTCAGAGTGAGGCCCAGCGTAAATTGGAGGAACAGAACCTCGTATTTCACTTGTGTAGCTTACACCTCAGCAGTACCAACATTGACTACTCGAACATCAAATAGCCCTTGTTTTCCCTCTCTCTCCACCCCCTACCCCTTTCCAGTTCTCCCACCAGTCTTACTGTCTCCGACTACATTCTATCTCGGTCCTATCCGCTCCCCTGACATCAGACTGAAGAAGGTCTCAACCCAAAACATCACCCATTCCTTCTCTCCAGAGATGCTGCCTGTTCTGCTGAGTAACTCCAGCATTTTGTGTCTACCTTCAAGAGATATGTTAAGCCGTGTTTTTTAATGGTTAGGTTTATTCTTGTAATGTCTACTGAGGTGCAATTAACGTTTTGTTTTGCATTCTATCCAAACACATCAGATAATACTATGCATGAGTACAATGAAGTCAAACTCAAGTGCACAAGATGTAGCAAAGGGAAAGATAGAGTGCAGAATATAATTGACATCTGTGTGGCATATCAGTTCCACAGATGCAAATTATACATTTTGTAATAATGGAAGTGATTGAAAATTGAATCTAGCATATTTCAGTCCTTGTGTAAAAGTGATTAAAATTAAGTATCTGACCTGGCAATCAAATTAAACACTCTGTGAATCCCCCTCACTTCCCACATAGGTTGTTCTCTCATTCTTTTAGCTAAGAACTTTTTCAAAATCAAATTGGTTCCACATGGTATCAACAGTGACAAGATCATCCCACCAGAGAGTTAAGTGTTGGAGTCGAATGTCACAGCCTCTGTTGACAATTTGACCTTGTCTATTCCTTGGCAACCTTCAACTCTGCACACGGTTTGTTTGTGTGGATTCATGAAAGGAACGGCAAGGAGGAAATCTGCTGATAAGAAAAAATCCTGTTCTCCAGAAAAATAAAACTCAATTGTTTGTAGAGTTAATTTTAGACAAATGACTTATGTCACTCGGCTTTTACAGTTTTTGAGATGAGAAAATATATAATTTCGCTCC
The DNA here is from genome assembly GCF_028641065.1 of Leucoraja erinaceus. NCBI lineage: Eukaryota > Metazoa > Chordata > Chondrichthyes > Rajiformes > Rajidae > Leucoraja > Leucoraja erinaceus. The sequence continues at coordinate 29,761,779 of NC_073398.1, read as the reverse complement.
ATGAAGTGTAATTAGGCTCATTTGTGAGGGATTGTAATTTAGGAATTAAAACATAAAACTGGTACATTTGTGTTTTATTGAAGGTAGCATAATTATGGATTGAACATTTAAATCTGATAAATGCAGATTTTACTGCCTTCAAGTAGAAAGCAATCTCTTTAAATTCCTCTTCTAGTTTTCATATAATGGTTAACACACCTTTTGAAGTGGGAAAATGTGGCAATTTCAGCTATTATGCAGTTTCTTTGCAATTGCATGTTTGATGTTCATGTGTTCTCTTCTTTCATAGAAAACATAGAAACAGAAAATAGGTGCAGGAGGAGGCCATTTGGCCCTTCGAGCCAGCACCGCCATTCATTGTGATCATGGCTGATCATCCACAATCTGTAACCCGTGCCTGCCTTCTCCCCATATCCCTTGATTCTTGAGTCTAACTCTCTTAAATTCATCCAATGAATTGACCTCAACTGCTTTCTGTGGCAGAGAATGCCACAAATTCATAACTCTGGGTGAAAACGTTTTTTTCTCATCTCAGTTTTAAATGGCCTCCTCTTTATTCTTAGACAGTGGCCCCTGTATGTTTGTATAAGATATCCTCTCATCCTTCTAAATTCCAGTGAATACAAGCCCAATATTTCCTCATATGACAGTCTCGCCATCCAGGGGATTAACCTCGTGAACCTACGCTGCACTGCCTCAATAGCAAGGATGTCCTTCCTCAAATTAGGAAACCAAAACGGCACACAATGCTCCAGGTGTGGTCTCACCAGGACCCTGTACAACTGCAGAAGGACCTCTTTACTCCTATACTCAAATCCTCTCGTTATAAAGGCCAACATCTCTACAAACACTCATACATTGACCTCTGTCCATCATTAATATCAATTTAATTTGCTTTTAAAAGTATTTGTTCCTCAGCATTCTTGGTGTTTTTAACAAATTGTTCATAACAATGCCTAGTAAGTGAATGCCAGGAAACTGAAAGAAATGTATGCAGTGAATAATTGTTTGGGGTGGTGATTTGGCCACATTGCAATTAGCAGCTTTTTCCTGGATCCTTTCTGGCCGTGGTTGAAATTGCATTCATCCATATAAGTGGAAAGTCGTGCGTCGTGCTTTTGGTCTGTGTCTTTTAGATGGTGCGAAGGTTTTGAGGAGTCGTGAGGTTAAACACTCGTCACTTGATGTCCAGGGCCTCACCTGCTCTTCCAGCTACGTGGCTGGTGATCCTGTTGAGTTTCTGATCAGTGGTGAAGCTCAGAATGTGGATGGTGAGGTCATGACAATAGTAATGCCCTTTAATGTTGGGTGTCTGGTTTAGAGGTGGTCTATATATTACTTGCTTTTTATCAGCCCATGTCCAAATATTGTCTTGATCCTTCTGCATTCAGACCTACACTGGTCCATTTTGCTGAGATGTTGCAAATGGAATTGAACAGTGCAATCATCAATGAACATCCCTACTGCTGACCATATGCAGCAGCATCTATGGAGCCAAGGAAATAGGCAACATTGCCTATTTCCTTCGCTCCATGCAAGAGGGGTGGGGGGGAGAGAGGGGAGAGAGTGGGGGGGAGGGAGAGTGGGAGGGGGGGGGGGGGGAGAGAAGTGGAAGAGTGGGTAGGGAGGGAGGGGTAGAGGGGTAGGGGGAGTGGTGGAAGAGGGACAGAGAGGTAGGGGTGAGAGGGGAGGGAGGGGGGAGAGAGAGAGGGGGGGGAGAGAAGTGGAAGAGTGGGGAGGGAGGGGGGGGGGGTAGGGGGAGTGGTAGAAGAGGGACAGAGGGGTAGGGGGTGGGGAGAGAGAGGGAAGGGGGGGCGGTAGAGAGGGAAGGGGGTGGGGGAGAGAGAGATGGGGGGGGGAGGAGGAGGGGGAGAAGTGGGGGGAGGGGTGAGGGGAGGGAGATGGAGAGGGGGGGAGAGAGGGGGGGGGGAGGGGAGAGATGGGATACCACCTCCAGTTTAAATTCAATTTGGAATATGTTGGAGGACCAAGAAACACAGAACCAAGAACCAAGACCACTTGAAGGTCTTTGCTAAGCACATTGCTCTGAAGAAATTCTGCAAGGATATCTTGGGGGTTGAGCTGATTAATTTCCAATGTCATCCACCATCTTCCTTTGTAACTCAGCAGGACCGGCAGTATCTCTGGAGAGAAGGAATGGATGATGTTTCTGGTCGAGACCCTTCTTCAGTCTCAAGAGAGATGCTGCCGGTTCCGTTGAGCTACTCCTGCATTTAGTGTCTATCTCCAATCATCTTGGCCTGGCTCTGTGGGAGTAGGAGTGGGGGCGGATCTGGATCCACAACTGCTGTGAGCCCCAGGCCAAGCACGGCGATCATTTGACTGCTTCTGCTGTTGGAGGTGAGACATTGCGTCTCACAGGCCAGTGGCACGCGAAGATTTTGTGCTGGACGAAGTCCACACTCCTCCACGCCACTCCACACTCCTCCACACCACTCCATGCGCCCGTCCCGCGCTACCCACACGCTAGCAGGCCCATGTGGGACAGGCCCTGTATTCTGTAATCTGGTGCACGAAGTATGCTTTTTCCTCAGTTCATTGTGTAAACCTCAGTGGTTGGTGAAACATGAAGTATTGAACTGTTCTTTTCAGATGAGCAACGAACAGATTAATAGTTCCAAAGGAGGTTATTAATCTTTTCTGCAAATGTATGAAGATACTGGAACATAAATGAAGCTTGTTTTATTGTCGCATTCTTGGTGTAATAAAGTCGTCGGTAACAAAATGGAAAGGAGCATGGATATTTAAAGTAGCAATTTGATTAAATGAACATCAACACACTTAGAGAAATAGGAAATTTGTTCTCATTTTCCACCCTTTGTTAATCATAATCATATTAATCATTATCATAATCATTCCTTATTAGCCAAGTATGTTTTGCAACATATGAAGAATTTGATTTGCCGTACAGTCATAACCAATAAAATCCACAAAACACACAAAATACATTTTAACATAAACACCCACCACAGTGACTCCTCCACATTCCTCCTGTGATGGAAGGCGGAAAACAATCTCTTCCCTTCTTCGTTCTCCCTCGGTCGGGGGCCTCGACCCTTCCGTTGACGGTACGATCTTGGCTCCCGTAGCCAGCGGACGGGCCCTCCGCATCGGAGCAATCATGCTCCCGCATCGGGGGAGATCTCAGCTCCCCGCGCCGGGCGATCGGATCCCGGGTCGGGGCTAGTCAAACCTCTTGCAACTTTGGAACTTCCTGTCATCAGTCTCGACCTGAGACTGCGAGCTCCTCGATGTTGGAAAATGCAGGCCGCAGTTGGAGCGTCTATCGCAGGCAAGGGATCTATCGCAGGCTGCAATGGTAAGTCCATGACCCCGCGGTGGGGTTCAAAGTCAGTCTCGAGCAAGGCCTCCAGAGCGACTGGAGATATGATCTGGAATTAAATCACATCTCCGGCAAGGTAAGAGATTGAAAAAAGTTTCCCCCGACTCCCTCGCTCACCCCCCACATAAAATAAACCAGATAACATTAACACATACTTTTTAAAACAAACGAAAAAGACCAAAAAAAGACGAAAAGACAGACAGACTGTTGTCTGCCATCGCTGATGTGCCACCCAGTGATGTATTACTCATTAAAGTTGAAATCTACTGAGAATGTTTCTATTTCTCTGGCAGGAACATGGTATGGGAGAGTTAAAGCAGGTGAGATGCATACCAGGAAGTTCCCATTTCCTTGCCTAATTTATTAGCTGGCATGGTGATTCAATATCATATTATTCACAAAATATCGCGCACTTCAATCTGAGGCACAGCATGGCTTCCACATTTCAATGATTCCTCTAAACTGCCTGTGTCCATCTTACACACAAATGAGCTTGCTCTCAGACATCAATAGGACATGTTCGAGCACTTCTGATTATTTAACCAAATTATGCTGTGGTTAATGAGAAATGCCAGCCTGTAGTAATTCACGTGTCGTGAATGAAACAATCTTTATTGGCAAATACAATTGTTAAACACCCGCGCGCTAAGTCAGAGCTCTAGCGATCTCTGTGCTGCTGCTGTAGGACACACCCGTGCACTGATGACGATATTCACTCCCACACTCCCACCAAACTCAGTCACGTGACCATTCCACCACTAATGACGAGGGTTCGATCTATAAGTGGCTCAACCACCAGGTGGCGCCACAATCCTAGCTTTATTGAAGCAGAAGGTGCTAATTGAGTCTGGGACTATCCCAACATTTAAGAAACAATTGGGCAGGTACAAGGTTAAGACAGGTTAGGAAGGATATGGACCAAACGCAGGCAGGTGGGACTAGTTTAGCTCGGACATATGTGGGCAAATCGAGCTGAAGGACCTGTTTCCGCACTATATCACTCTATGGCTCCTCATTTCGTCCAATTAGTGAGCTCTATTCCCTTCCAGCTTCCAAAAACAAAGCCATCATTCTTCAGATGTAGTTACTTTTAACAACTCTTCCCAAACAATCTTTAAAAGCTGAGAATTAAAACCAAAGGAGTGACATATACCAGTTTATACAAAGATCGTCATGGAAATTGAAAACATCTCAAAGTATCTCTACGATAGCTCAGTGGAAGAGTTGCTGACTCACAGTGCCAGAGACCTGGGTTCCATCCTGAGCTCAGGCACTGACTGTGTGCAGTTTGCATGATCTCCCTGTGGCCACAAGGATTTCCTCCGGCTTTGCTGGTTTCCTCCTAGATCCCAAAGACGTACGGGTTATAGATTAATTGGCTTCTGTGGATTTCCCTTGGTGTGTAAGGAGTGTGTATTGATGGTCGGCAAGGTCTCGGTGGGCCGGAGGGCCCGTTTCCATAGTATATCTTTCAATCAATTCACCTCAGTTTCTCTACTACAATCCTTGCCTCCCATACAATCATTGAGCAACTGGGGTGGGAGATTGCAACTTTCACGTGGTCCGCCCTGTTTCGACGAATGCAATCAACCCGGCGTGCACAATCAAATAAGATCAAATAGAACAAGTTGTCCTACAACTTTCGGCTGTGCACGCCTTTCGCAAGAAGAAGAAGATTGAGCAACTTGGAAATAATAATAGTGGATTCCAGAAACGTTCAGCAAATTAGGCAGCATCTCCAAGGAGGGGCACAGGACTTCACAATTTTAGTACCAAAAAAAAAAGTTTAGCATATGATAACATTGTGGGTTTTCACAGGCCGAAAATTCTATCATCATCTGTTCTGATTTCTGCACCTTTCCCCCTCTCTGATTCCCATTGTGGTTCTTTCACTAATAAACCGTCTTCTGATCCTCCTTACTTCTAAGTTCTTGACAACAAACAGAAACTTCTTGACACGATGTATGTCAGCTTCAAGCCCACTTTCTTTGAGAAACTCAGTCTCTTAAACTCCAAATGAAGAAAAGGGAGTCATTATGTGGCATGTCTCATGATGTCCGAAAGTCCCTGAAAGCTAATTCCTAGGAAATATATTCTATGTTGGCAGGAGGGAAGTCCACAAGCCAGTGTGAACACAGCCAGCTCCAACAAACATTAACGTGAAGATAATCAAATCTATTGTAGTTGATATAATCAGGATAAAGAGCAACCAGGATACGAGGGATAACTCCCCTGGGCTTCTTTAAAATAGTGTCATTGAATTTTTTGTGTCCACCTGAGAAAATAGATGCTGCTTTGGTTATACATGTTTTCTGCAAATGTTGCTCTACCTCCATATTGTACTTGAACATCATCCTGGAGTTGTATGTTCTGCTACTGAAAGCCACCATTTTCTAACTCTGGCGAGAGTGAGTCACCAACAGAGCCTCTGCTGGTTATTATTTTATCAAAAACCTGGAGTCAAACCTTACCCACATAAAGTCCTGACATACATCTGGAAGTGATCTCTCTCGTTGTTCCTTTCAAGAGACCTTCCAATAATACTACGGCCTTAACTACTGCATGATACCACCCGAGAGATAGTCACAGTGAGTCTAATGGTTTGTCCATCATCGATGAGGAAAACATTAGCAACTGCTAGACTTCCCACGGATTTATATATAATTGATATTTATGTTTTTTCCATTGCTTCTCTTCAATCACTTTCTTCTGAATAATTTTGATGGTTGGGAGTGATGGTGAGGGACTTAAATACAATATCAATAGAAGCATTGTTTTGGGATGTGACATTAAATTACTATCTTTTCAGTCATGGGGCCTTTTGTGCAATAGACAAATGCATTAAAGATTATTCAGAATATGCTGGATGCTAGTCATAGAGAGTCATAGAAACAGGCCCTTCAGCCCAACTTGCCCACATACGCCAACATGTCCCAGCTACACTTGTCCCACCCGCGCGGGTTCGGTCCCTTTCCCTCTACAGCTGTTCTTTCCATGTACGTGTCTAACTGTTTCTTAAACGTTAGGATGGTCAATTACCGCATCTGGCAGCTTGTTCCATATGCCCACCACCCCTTATGTTACCCCTCAGATTCCTATTAAATCTTTTCCCCATCACCTATATCCTCGATCTATTCCGCTCATGATTTTATACATGATTTTAAGATCACCGCTCATTCTCCTAGCACTCCAAGGAATAGAGTCCCAGCCTACTCAACCTCTCCCTATAGCTCAGACCCTTTAGTTCAGGCAACATCCTCATAATATAAATACATAAATACATAAATGTGCATGATATCCTTGTTAATGTTTCAGCATAAACACTTTGTAATTCTTAGACATTGCGCGGTGCATCGTGTTGTGAGATGTTTCTACTGTTCCCTGAAGCCCTCTCAGCCTCATCCCAAGCAAAACATACATTTCTGTCTGTTGTATCCAATCCTGAAAATCAGAGTTGTGCAGTTGGTAACCTAAAGTTGGATTTGAACCCCCAAGGAGCCAGCAGGTGTGATTGCTCTTGCATTCCTGCTGGTTTCTGAACCAGCTCCATCGTGTAAACTGGGGAAAAGCGTGACCTCGGGCAGCACATCATTTTTCAGATTTGAGACCTGAACATATTTCTAGCTGGAGCAGAGATGATTTGTTACAAAAGGTAGGCACCTTTGGGAAGTCAGGGCCAGTCGAATGTCACAGATTAGTTTTTGATCACCTCTGTGTGCTTCACATTGTATTTGACAGGTGTTTATTCCCCCAAATTAGTTTAGGTTTTTATACCGGTTCTCGAATCTCACAGGAGTTCATTTGATTCTGGCTTGAGAGTAGAGTGTGACTATACATCATGATTTGACTGGGACAGTCTGGACGGATGAAATGTTTTCCTGCTGTATATCACTGTTCAAAGGTAATAATTCATCTGAACTCTTTTGTGATGTAAATGTCATGATGATGGTGCTTTTTGAATGGAGTGCAGGGACATACTTGATGTCATTAGACGCAAGAGAATAACTATCCTTCTGTGAGTTTCATTGCTGTGCACTCTACACAAAATGGATAATACGGGAAAAAAGAGATCCAGGTATCATTAGCATAAAGCACCTGGACAGCAGCAGAATCTTGATCAGTAAAGATTCATCTGTCTGCTCTCTAATCATGTGGTCTTGTTTCAGTGCAGAGATTTGATGGACAGCTAATTTACAATCTATTTCAAAGTTGGCAGCCTATGAAAATATTTCTGCTAGCAGCATACTGCAAATACGAGGGCAGAAACAAACAAAAATTAGCCAGAGGCAACAGCATTTCGAACATTAGCCAGTCAGTCACATTATTATCGGATCCAAATCGCCTGAGAAAGTAATTGCCATTTGGGAGTAACTTACAGCCCGAAGCGCAAACATTTTGTAATTTCGTTAGAATTACGTAAAAGTTCCCCAGTCACTGATTTTAAGGGAGATGTTTAAACTGTTAACTCTACGGGTGTTTTTTAAAAAAATAATTCTGGTACAATTTCCTTCCCTTCATATTAAGATACTCACCATCTTTTCGCTTGCCAGAAAAAATAAATTTAGATCCAGTCTGGATGACGTACCTCTATTGAGTCTGAAGAAGGGGCTTGACCCGAAACGTCACCCATTCCTTCTCTCCAGAGATGCTGCCTGTCCTGCTGAGTTACTCTAGCAATTTGGGCCTACTCTCTCTTTCATTGCTTGCTGAGGAGATACTAAGTAAAAATGGGTTTTGGGAAGGCTCAAATAAAGTTGAGTTGGGCTATTGTCCATATGCTAGAGCTGTTTGCAGTTTATCACATGTTGACATGTGGCAATGTTACAAAATTTTGAGATTTAAAAAATCAAGTCTGCAATTTATCCCATCAGATAAAGCATAAAAAGAAGTTTAATTTGACACCTAATTCACTTTCATATCTCAAGTATTCTGAAACAAATATAAAATAATCTTACTTGGATGGCCTGAAATTAAAGCATATAATTAGTTAGTTACCCAATTGTAGCTAATTCCAAACTTCAGTTACTAGATCTAAACATCTATCCATTTCTTAAGAAATGAATAACATTTGTAAATAGCCTAAGTGTCCAAATAATATTCACAAAGAATTCACGATAAAACATGATTTTTAAATCTCATTTACGTTAATTTATAGGCCAAATGGAAGGAATTTAGTGTTCAATTGCTGTAAATTAATGGCCATTTAAATCAGCTTACAAGTGGGATCCTGTGGAACGCGCTGGTTTAGAACGTTCACATTGCAGTAGATTTGTGCCCCCAAATGCCCCCCAAAAAAACTGCAGGATATAATGGGGCTATTCGCAACATAAAACTTTGTATAAAGGGATCTTAAGAAGCGCTTTTTAATGTAAAAATAAACAACCTACCTTCCGTTGTCCCCTGTATGAGATCCGACCCGTTGTCGGCGGTCGCGGGTTTAGAGGTTAATTTTTAACTTACTATAATAATTAAATAAACCCGTAAAATGTAAAAATAGCTCATGCGAGCGAAACTTCAAGCGATTTTTCATTCACAGCTGAGGTAGACTGAACAAGCTCGATTTGAACAGCCTAGGGAAAATCGCGTTTTAAACCCGCCCCCCTCTAAACGGCGCCATAATCACACACACGGGCTGGGACAGATCTGCAGGGACGCTTATGGTAGGTTTTGCAACATACCTATGACATGCCACCCTTAAAAATTTTTTGCTATTGGAAATGTACTGAGGAATAGGACTTTAAGTACAGTGATGATAAAAATCATTCTATTTTACTGTCCTGGGATAACTTAGTATTTTGCCTTGCTGAACATACAAAGTAAAATTTACTAATAAAAAATAGCGTGTGCAAATATGGCGTTTGCAAGATCTTCCCTGCTGTTATCAGACTCTTGAACCGACCTCTCATAAACTTAGAAGTATTCCCGATCTTTCAATCTACCTTGCAGTGACTCTTGCAATTTTTAACTGCACTTTCACTGCAACTGTAACAGTATATTGCTGCACTGTGTTTCCTTTCTCTTTTTGCACACCAGTTCTACTCCTGTATGATATGATTTGCCCGGATAGCACGCTAAATACATTTTTTCACTTGACAATGAAACGTAGAAACATAGAAATTAGGTGCAGGAGTAGGCCATTCGGCCCTTTGAGCCTGCACCGCCATTCAGTATGATCATGGCTGATCATCCAACTCAGTATCCTGTACCTGCCTTCTCTCCATACCCCCTGATCCCTTTAGCCACAAGGGCCACATCTAACTCCCTCTTAAATATAGCCAATGAACTGGCCTCAACTACCTTCTGTGGCAGAGAATTCCAGAGATTCACCACTCTGTGTGTGAAATAATACACCAATACCAATGTTGACACACTACTAATTGATAACCAACTTCCAAATATGAAGGTATTTTAGTTCGACATTCGTATGTCATTAAGCTGGTGAGTAAATTCACACCATTGGATTAATTGCAGGTTTGAGGTACAAAGGAAATGTGTAGGTAGCTTATTATTCATGAGCACAGTACTTTGAATTCCTGTAATTATTAGGCAGTGTTCCAACTGAGGGAGCTTCAAGTGAGGTGAAACTAGTCGAGTTTATTTTTATCTTTAAGTCTAAAACGGCTAGCATATGTTGCCTCTGAAATGCAATGTCTTCTGCTAAACAATGATTCTGAACACTGCTCGTTGTTCATCTGAGCTATATAAGTAAATTTTCTTCTCGTCTCAGACTAATTTCTGATATTAAGTTCTATATTTTGACATCAAACGTTTGTTGTGCCTCCTCTTTTAAAAATATTCTTAAATATACACTGTTTTCCTCAGATTCTTGATCATTTAATATCTTGGTACATGACAGAGTGTAACATTTTGGCTGTTAACTCTCCAGTTAGTACTGTGGCAGGCCATGCTGTATTGAAGGTGCTGTGTAAGATATTCTTATTAACAGACTGCATATTATGACAATGAAGCTTAAGAAGTATTGCATTGATACAGTGTCTTCCAGGACCTTAGGGTATTCATAGCACTTTATAGTCATTGAAGTACTTTTGAACTATATACCATGAAAACTTAGCAACGGGTTTGTGCACAGCATGCTCACCATAAATAGCAATAGGATATCGATTGATACGTTTAGTAATTTTGATTGAGGAATACATTTTGTCTAAGTCACTGAGGTAAACTCCATGCTTTTATTCGAGCTATTGGATATAAACTTGTTTTTTCTGCGGAGAGTACTTGAGCAAATCCAAGCAGCAGCTAATTGAGCGTTGAGGAGAAACGTGATTCCTTTTATGGTGGAATAGTTAAGGGCCTGTCCCACTTAGGCGATTTTTCAGCGTTGACTGCCGGCACTCGCCTGACAAAAAAACCAGGAACTGCAACATGGTTACTTTTGAACACAAACACCGAAACTGCATGAAAAGGCGGGGGAGCGGCAACAGAGGACTTTTGTCGTCACTGAGTCATTCGAGCTATTGGATATAAACTTGCATCCAAGCACAGCTAAATGGTGGAATAGTTAACTTAGGCGATTTTTCAGCGGACTGCCGGCACTCGCCTGAAAAACCAGGAACTGCAACAGCGACTGTCAGAGTGGAACACACACACACACACAAACACATCGCAAAGGCGGGGGCCACGGCAAGTGGGGGGAGCGCTGTCTGAAATTCACACGGTGCAAAGCCAAGGTGATACAGACACACACTGGGATGAACTGGACGGTTAAGATGGCTAACACAGTGTACGGTAAGTTCTTTAAAAGAGGGTGGAGAAGGAGTGGAGATACTTTTAAGAAGCCAGACAACTTTTAATAAGCCAGTGATACAGAGCTGTGAAGTTCGACGGGCATTTAACATAACTGGTCGCTTATCCGTGGTTCTGAAAACTCGTGCTTACGGTTTTTTCCCCCCCATGAGCCAATGAAAATGTAATTTCAGCAAAGGTAATTAACTAAAACTACCTTGACTACGTATAACTACAAGGCGACCCCACTACATCTGCACATACGACTATAGGATGATCGATTTTCTCCATGGCGAACAATTTTTGGTCGCAAAAATTTTTCAACATGTTGAAAATCGATCATCCTGTAGTCGCAACACCAGATCAGTAGTTGATACTTTGGTGTCCCGCTACTTTGATGCCGTATATTAGGAACATCTGTAAATATATCCAATTTCTTCTTTTTCTATATTGTTAATAAACATAATCCCCATAAAGATTAAATCCTAATGAATAAAGTGCTATTTTTTAATTTTTTACCCGATGTTTGATGCCCTCCACCCCCACCCCACCCCCGAAAACTGCATATTTTTCCCATAGTAGAGATGTTGATCTATGTAAAACAACATTCAAAGTTGCAAAAATTTTATTTTCGGGTTTCCAGAAACTTAAAAGTAGATACTTACTGAAGAATCACCCGAATACGAAATTTGGAGGGATATGGCCAGCTCAAACCAGCCCAGTTACGCAACTTGTATGGACGAGTTGGGCTGACGAGCATGTTTCTATAATGTATAACCCTTTAATTCTATCTTGAAGTGACCAGAGCGGTTTGGGAAGGCGGGTGGGTAGTTTATAAGTGGTGCACCCCATTAATTACTGCTTCATTCATTCAATCCTTCTTCATCGATGTCTGCATTCTGGAGTTTTGGAAATTCTGATCTTTATTTTTTTTAAACTACCTTGTTTTCAAGCTTCATATCTTCCAGCTCCAAGGAGCAAAACCATCCACACTGGCATTTATTCAGCTCGCTTCACACATGGATCAGTAAATAAATGCATCATCCCCACGGACTCCTATCAGACTAGGAGAATTTCAAGTTTCTTTGTACTGAATTCATTCATTTCGGTTTTCATTAATGTATGGCAGCTGACTTCAGCACCACCAAAATTCGAAGCATACTGGAAAGTGGCAGGATTTCCTCACCTATTTCAGCATGCATTTATAATATTGGTTCCGTTAAAGAAATGAGCCAATTGCCAGTTCTTATTTTCGCCAGGACCATTCATCACAAGGCCGCATCACAGCCTTAGTCCAAAACTGGAATTCCAGTGGTGAGCTCAGAATTACTGGCCTTGACACCAAGGTAACATTTGTTGTCCTACTTTGAATAATGGAACACAGTTGCGATGTGGAAGGTCAATTAACCCAACACCAGATCATCACTGTAGGAGATTCCTTTGCTGGGTCTAAGTTCTGGAAGTCCCCACCCAACGAGGTTTATAGTGCCTTCAACAGAGCAGCAGACATAAAACGCGATGACTTACTGTTGCACAAAACTTGCAATAAAGGCCCATGTGCAGTTTACTTTTATAACTGCTTGTTGCACTGGCATATTTGCTTTAAGTGACCCGAGTGCAAGTCAAGCTAGATCAATTTATATATCCGTATCTTCCAATCTATTATTATTTAAATAATAGTTGTCTTTCTGTTTTTCTTTACTTCACATGTATTGTAGCGGCAACTAGTGGTGAAGCTGTGTATTCAGAACCCTCGTCATTGGTCGGGACTGTCACATGACCGGGGGTTCGTTTGCGGGCTTTTCAGTATGTTCAGTAGCTAGTGCTCCTCACGACGACAGGAGCTTAGATCATTTATTCCTGACCAGGTACGCATGCAGTGCGAGTGTTGTTTCGCTAATAAAGAACATTTTGCTCTACCTGCCTGGTCTCACTACAGTATCAACTTTATAGGACAGCCACCAGTCTACTTATTCAACGTTATAATACATTGAAACCTCTTTACATCCTTGTCTCAACTCATTGCTCTCCCAAGTGTAACATTGTGTAACATCCAGAATTTTGACATTCGTTGGGAATAGCAGGTGCATAAGCATTGATCTCTGCACCACTCTGATGTGTATACTCTGCCATATAATCCTACTCTTAAACCAATTTTCAATCTGTGCCAGTATATTTTCCCCCAACAGCATGTGCTTCAATTTTGAACACTAACGTTTTGTGTGGAACTTTATCAAAGATCTAAATATACCTCATTCACTGTCTCTCGCTTATCTGTTCTACCAGTTACATCCTCAGAAAATGGCAGTAGATTTGTCAAAGAAGATTTTCCTTTCATAAATGCGTGCTGACCAAAAATAAAAATAGCAAATGATGGAAGCACTCAGCAGGTAGGCGGCATCTGTAGAAAAGTGAATAGAGTTAATGATTCAGGTCTGAGATGTTTTGTCACAATCTTTAGGAGAGCTCTCAAGTGACGCTCATGAGAAGGCATTTTCAAAGTCACCTGTGCTTAGGGCATTGTTACCAGATGCAAATTTGATGCCAGGGGATGTCCAGTTTTATTCTTTCTCTGATAAAACAAAGAACAAAGACTCTGACATCGGGGGGGGGGGGGGGGAGAGTGCAGTGGAGAGATAAGTTTTTTTGGCCTTCCATCACAGCTATGTGATGGATGTTTATGTAAAATGTAATTATGTTGTGTCTGGGGTCTATTTGTGTGTAATGTATGGCTGCAGAAACGGCATTTCGTTTGGACCTCCAGGGGTCCAAATGACAATTAAATTGACTCTTGACTCTTGACTCTTGAAATAAAAATAAAAACCTGGGTGTCTCCCGAGAGCATTCCAGGTAACATTTGAGAGTCAGTGACGAAGGGGGGCCTGGAGTCTCACATTGACCAGACCAAGTTAGGATGACACGTGTTCCATGATGGAAATATCTGAACCAAAGTTTTACACCAATCTGCTAGTTTTTGTGGTTGTCTTTACTAAAATTGTGTTTTTCAGGTTATTAACCAAATTAAAATTCCATGACTGCTGTGTTGTGATATAAACGCTGGTGTGATGGATTATTAGGCCAGACCTCTGAATTCAAATACACTAGTATTTTAAGGAATCTGTTTTAATATGTTAATTTAGATGGCCCAAAAGTTTTCAATTATTTATGTTAACAGATGTTGCCAATCACTTGAGCATTATCACATTACCCAGCTGCAGAAATACATCTCGACTCTTTGTTTGTGGGATTAGGAATTATGTATTGATGTGACCTAAGGCCCAGAAACAGCTACACTTTGCTTTGTTTTTCAGTATCATCTGTATTGCAATTAACCTGCCTCCATTTCATGTTATTTCAGAAAAGGTTTTACATCGGTCTATAACTAGTTCAGTTTGTTGAACTCTTACTAGCAATAGCAACTATATAATGCGTAATATTAACGCACACAAAATGTACAGTATAAACAAAACACAAAGTGGTGGAGTAACTCAGCAGATCAGGCTGCAACTCTGGAGGGAATGTAGAGGAGACATTTCGGTTCTGGACCGTTCTTTAGAAGCAACACTTTCCAAAAGGACTTCACAGGAGCAATTTGGCTGGTTCATGTCGCTCACCAGACCACAGTACACAATTCCCTCGCTAAAGCTGAACTCTGAGCTGAGGGGACGGATGCATCGTTTTTACGTCACAAATGTCATGTGACCTCAATTCTTTTCAGATTGCCCTCAATTGAAGATATGTGCTGATAGGTAGTTCGGATAAAATTTCTATCTTAATATTGATGAAGATATTTGTAATTAATACCTCCATATGTAAAGGCGTTTAATTGGTTTAACTAATTATCGTATTATTTATAGTATTTCATTTATTTTGAGCTGTTTAAATGTCTTTGATTGAGAGACACATAAAATCAGTTCAAAACCTTGGCAGTGAAGTATTGAAATATTATGATATACTGTAAGTAATAGAATCAGAATTAGGCCATTTGTCTCATCAAGTCCACTCTGCCATTCGATCATGGCTGATCTATCTCTCCCTCTCAACCCCATACTCCTGCTTCTCCCCATAGTCCCTGACACCCGTCAGTATATTGGTAAGGATATTGGACTTATGTTGCCACACAATGTGAATGTGGATGTGAGAATCATGTCTGGGTGGAAACAAACATAGACAATGAACTGGATTGAAACCATTCCCTGATCAATAACATGTTGATACAAAGCCACAGAAACCTGACAAGTGCCTCAAGGCATTGACGAAGTGGTATTAAGAAGCAATTTAAAATTTGTATAGGGGAAGACATTTTAAATTTCAGTGAGTTTGGATATAAGGCTGTCCGGAAGGACAATGTAAAGGTCAAGTTTCTATTCTTAAATAGTGTACATCATAAACAGAAAGTATATTGGAAAGTTTTCAGATTCACATTAGGTTGTTGCCATTAATTCCTTACTCACATGAAGGCTATAAAGGTTTTGTGTACAGTTATGAAAAATAGAAGAATAAATGCCATGAGAAATGCAAAACAACAACATTGTGCAAAACTGTAATGCAAAATCCAATCAGTACAAAAGAATATTGAAACATGAAAATGGAATACCCGACTGGGCCAGAGTTAAAAGAGCACATGGCAACACTTCCGGAAATGGGATGTGAAAGAGGTGATTGGTTCAGGAGTCAGAAGGCAGCATGGAAGAAGGTGTTCTTAAGACTGGAAGTCCAAGCTTTCAAACTCCTGTAACTTCTCCAAGAGGGTAGAAGAGAGAAAGGGGAATGGTTAGGCTGACAGGCCATTTTTCTTTTGTCAAGGCTTTATGAGAATGAGGAGATGGTGATTTTTCATGAATTTTCTTCAAGTACTTAACTTGTATAAAACCAAGTTGAAGGCAGACCAACCTGAAAGCTGTGTAGAAGTAAAATAGATAACATAAAAACAATGCAGATGTTCACAGACCTTGTATGATAAGGTTGTAGTGAAGATACGGTTTGCATGGGTTGGGTGGGGGGGGGGGGGGGTAGAGAGTTGTTGTGGTTGTTGTGGATTCATTAATCAAATGGCAATTACGAAGGATTGACAACTCCAAATTGCACATTCCCAGCAGCATGATGGTGGGTTGAGGGTTCAGCTTGAAAAATAGAACTCGGGGCATTGTTAAATAATCCTTGTGCAATTTGACATAAGAATAGGCAGGAGAGGCTTTACTTTGGGAAGGCTGTGTAAGTAATAGTTCTAAAGCAAACAAAGGAAACAGAGAAGAGTAATGGTCAGAAATTATGCTTCAGGCACTGCAGGTAAAGGGAATTCTAAAATACATGAGGTAATTAAACCAGAAGAAAGAAAAAAGAAAACCGAATAATAAATGACAGCATACAAACAGGTTTGTGTGTGTGTGGCCCAAATACCCAATGTTTATTAGAAACTAAAATAAGGACACATTCAACCTGACAAGTATGATATGGTAGCCATTCCAGGCTGCAAGACTGTCAAGACTAGATGTTATAATATTGGGTTATTATAGATGTTATAATGGGGAAACAAATCATCAAAAGTAACTATTTTCTATATTTAAAGCTTATAAAATTGAAAGCAAATTATTGATTTGTAATGTGAGTGGTAGGATATAGAATATAAGGACTGTGCACAAGTACTGTAATTGACAGCATGCCAAGTGCTCTGCTGGCGTCAAACATTTAACACATATATGGGTGTATTATAAGCAGAATAGTTAGATTTATTAAATCACATGGAAATGTTAAGACATTAAAGGAATGTGCAAAACCATGACAAATGAAATTCACTGTCATCGAATATGTGGCTATCCATTTTGGACAAAAAAATACATTCTCAAAGGCAAAACGATGGAAACTGAAGTTCCAGAGAAAATTGAGTCGAGGCATTTCAATTATTACTTCAAGAGTCAGAGAAATCCTGGCATATCTCAAATATGAGGAGTTAGAAATCATGCAAAGATCTAATTAGAACATATCTGGAGTAATACAAGCAGTTCTATTCATCGCAATGCTGGAAGGTGTTGCATAGAGAGAATATGTTATATTCCGGATGGCAGAATGAATAACAACTTGCACACTGGTTGCCTGGATCACGCGGGAGAGATTTATTACCCAGCATTCCCTGATTATATTGAACATCAACTCATTAACATACACATGAATATGTATGAATACATTACACTGCTCTCCTTGTTTTAAGTATTAAACCTAAGTACTCAGTTACAATTTTGTTGTTGTGAGACTCGATTTAAACTAGTGTTCATGAAATTCTAAATGATAACATAATATATTTATTTTACATATCTACACATTTTTGTTTTACTTGTGCAGTGATTTATTTAACTTACAAACTTAACCTGACCTCTAGTTTGCAGATCCTGCCTGATCGTCTAATAGTAACAGGTGTAACAGGTTTAGGTGGTGACTCAATTGTAGGCTTGTTTGGCTCTGTTTTAGTGCCCTGACTTTGACCAGAGGAATCTGTTTCTTTATCTGTCCTAACTGAACGTTGTGTTTCAATCATAGTGGTCTCTTCCAACTCGCTTTCAGATAAAAACTCAGGGATTAGGACTTCATGCTCAGTTTTTGGTTCATATTTGGCTGGAATCATTTGATCAACATGAACACTTTTGATCCTATCTCCAACCTCAACTAAATATCTTTTTGTTCCACACACTTCCACTATTTTTCCAACATCGACTGGACTTGTTGGGAGGAGTGGGAACACAAACTTGCTCATCTGGCTTGAAGTTCCTCTACTTTTTTGTGGGAGACAAAATTGAATTTTTGACTTCTGTTTTTGCTCAACTCTCAAGGCCAAATTGGGTTGAACTAGACTTAAGTGTATTGTTAGCCTTCTCTTCATCAACAGTTCTGCAGGTGAGGAACCTGTTGTTGGGTTGGTTTATTTCTGTAGCTAGCCACTATGATGGGCAGTGTTACTGACTGACCATTATGCTGAACTTTACAGTTCATTTGTCCGCATGTCTCCAAAACTTTGCCCGAGTAGGTTCTCAGCTTGACCTTACTCTCAAACAATGGTATCTGTGGGAACTTTGTTTTGTACTGGTCTCTGCTCATGACCGAACAATCTGCGGCCGTGTCAATACACATATCAATTAACTGTTCATTAATCAATAGTTTAGTTCGAAAGTCCTTGCCTTGGCTGGTTGTAGGCTTATCAATGTTGGTTGCATAAATGGTGTACAACCCACGTTCATTTCCATCTGAGTTCATTTCTAAGTTGTGAACTCCTTTCTGGTGTTGTCGCTTGTTTCCCGCAGGTTGTTGGTTTCCTGTTTTAAGCTTGGCCCGACATGCTGAGGCAATATGGCCTTTCTTCTGGCAGTTATAGCACGTGGACATTTTGAACTGATTTTGCAATTACATCCCAAGGCCTTGCCTTGTGCAAATCATCACAGAAGAGTTGGCACCTAACCTAATTGAAGAAATTAATGCTGAAGGAGGGCTTAGTGAATGTGGAAATACTGGGTCGGTGTCTGGTTAGTATGGTAGATGTCTACTGCAGTCAGGAATTTTGGCACCCTAGATTTGGAAAGTCGGTGAGATGTTTGAGCATCATATTTTAAGAAATGTTCAATCACTGTCAAAAATTGTAGTGCAGTATAAGTAATTTCGCAAGTTTAGTTATTGCTGTTATAGTTTACATTTGTTCACTTTGTCTTAAGATTATATGTATGTATATATTTTTTTCCATTGGTGTTTCAGAGTTATGCATCGTTATTGCAAAGTGCAGATGAATGTATTAATCTTCTGAATTGGAATAACAACTCCTCAGTCTCATGAGCACTTGGCAAAATCCAGTTCAGTTCTTGGGCGTATTCACGTCTTAAAAAATGTTTAGAGAGTCAGTGCAATTGATAATTGAGTGATGGTTACAGGCCATCCCAGGGAAGTAGCAAACTCAATCTCTGGAATGCTTCTTGTGATTGAGCACCACTGTCAAATTTAAATGATCACCTAAAGCAAAGTTTTTATCACTTGGGAGAGCTCGAGCTGCAAAAGTTGCACTGTCAAACATTGGAAATAGTAATGAAATATCAGACTGGAGTAAGCTAATTAGTTTCTAATTGCACATAACTACTACAATATACTGCAAACACCAAAAACACCCGTGTTACAAATTGATGAATGGACAAGGAATAGCTGTAAAATGTTTGGGGGGGTTTTCAGAATGCTACACAAATGTTATCATATATTTTTTTTGTGTCAACACTTTGAATTTTACTTGCTTACTTCTTTACAGTTTAGTTTAGAGATACAGTGCGGAAACAGGAGCTTTCAGTGCCTTCTTCATCGTACTTGTGCATGTCACGTAACTTTCCATAGACGCTGCTTGGTCCCCAGAGAGTTGTCAGCATTTTATTTGTTTTTTAATTTCACACTTTCAACATCTGCCATTTTTCGATTTTTTTTCCCCAGACAATTGATATTCAGATAATTCAATTCCCACAATGGCAATGGGGAATTTAAATGCAAGTAATTAAATAAAACTGAAAGTAAAGTTAGTTCCAGTAACAGTAGCCATGAAATCATCAATTTTCATAAAAACACATTAAGTTCACTCATTCTTCAAGAAGAGAAATCTGCCATAACCAACTTGTTTAAGAAAGAACTGCAGATGCTGGAAAAATCGAAGGTAGACAAAAATGCTGAAGAAAGTCAGCGGGTGAGGCAGCATCTATGTAGTGAAGGAATAGGCGACGTTTCGGGTCGAGACCCGTCTTCAGCCTGCTGTGGGGTGGGGGTGGTGGCGGGAAAAATAAAGGAAGTGGTGGAGGCTGTGGGAGAGCTGGGGAGGAGAAGGAGGGAGAAAGCAAGGACTACCTGAAATTGGAGAAGTCAATGTTCATACCGCTGGGGTGTAAAAACTACCCAGGCAACATATGAGGTGCTGCTCCTCCAATTTGCGGTGGGACTCACTCTGGCCATGGAGGAGACCCAGGACAGAAAGGTCGGATTTGGAAAGGGAGGGGGAGTTGAAGTGCTGAACCACCGGGAGATCAGGTTGGTTATTGCGATCAATTCTGAATCCGACCTTTCTAACCTGTGGGTTGCACCATGTTTGCACGTGGGTTTCCTACAGGAGCTCCAATTTCCTTCAACAGGACAGAGACATGCAGGGTGGTTGATTAATTGGCTATTGTGAATTGTTTCTAGCATGTAGGTGAATGACCGAATTTGGGAGGAATTGGGAAGAAAATAAATTGGGATTATTGTAGGATTAGTATAAATGGGTTGTTAATAGTCAGCTAGGACTCGATGGGCAGTAAGTAGGCAGCAATGTGTGGCTCAACGAATCTTTGAAGCCTTTTCAATCTTTTGAAATTAAACTACAAGATCTTCTGGTATCACTAAAAGAAGAGTTGGCAGATTCACTGATTGGCTTGGACAATATTAATCCATTTATTTTTATTCTCATTGAATTTGTGTGATACTAGGATTAACAAATTGCTGACTTGGTGACTCTAAAGTGATGACATTCTCAACTGATTGCATTCATGTTGAAGCACTTTGAGTTGCCTTGACGTTCTGCTTCACAAAGTGGGAAATGTACAATTTACACTTGTTCCTGGGTGAAAGCAGATTTTTAAAACAACATTCTATTTATTGCTTGTCATCTCAGACGCCATCAATAAATTTATTCTGATTTATTCAAATTACGAACTTAAACAAGTTGCAATTTGAGGATTGCATTTCTGAAAAAATATTTTTTTCAAAAAGTTATGCACATTTTTTGTTGTTGTTCAGAAACTATTGAGAAGAGAGCGAGGTATTCATCTCCACAAGAATGACTTTCTGATGTGAAATTCCGTTTTGATTAGTCTAATGGATAGACACAATTCATGACTATTCCATAAATAATTCAAAAACTATTTATATGCTTCAAATCTTCTGATTGTCGTTCCACATAGGAACATTTTGGTCTGTTAATGCTTTTAGTAAATGATTGCTATTGAAAAGTTTCACAGAAAAAAAAATCTGTATCATGTTACAACAAATGAATACCTGCAGGAACATAGTATATCATAACCTGCTCGTTAAATTTATTTTTAAACTATTTTGTTTAACCACTGAGACTTTCTTGCTCTGTGCAGTGAATGGGAAAAAATGGCCACAAATAGATTAAATACACCAAATACCCAGATGCCAAGAGGTGGTATTCTGCACAAATTATTGAAAAGGACAGGGAATGTAACAAAGATTAGTGCTCAGGTCTCAGCCATTTACATCTAATATCAATAACAAATATGGAATAGACCGTGTGAGTTAAGTAGACCCCTATGACTCTGAAGGGAACAAGTGTAATACATTTTCTTGATAGCAATAGAAAACAAGGCAACAAAGCCAGTTTTGGTCTCCTAATTTGAGGATGGACATCCTTGGTATTGAGGCAGTGCAGCGTAGGTTCATAGGTTAATCCCCGGGATGGCGGGAATGTCAAATGAGGAAAGATTGGAAAGACTGGGCTTGTATTCACTGGAATTTAGAAGGATGAGAAGCTATCTTATAGAAACGTATAAAATTGTAAAAGAACTGGACAAGCTAGATGCAGGAACAATGTACCCAATGATGGGGGAGTCCAGAACCAGGGGCCACAGTCTAAGAATAAAGGGGAGGCCATTTAAAACTGAGATGAGAAAAATATTTTTCACCCAAAGAGTTGTGAATTTGTGGAATTCTCAGTCACAGAAGGCAGTGGAGGCCAATTCACTGGATGAATTTAAAAGAGAGTTGGATAGAACTCTAGGGTCTAGTGGAATCAAGGGATATGGGGAGAAAGCAGGCACGGGTTACTGATTGTGGATGATCAGCCATGATCACAATTAATGGCTGTGCAGGCTCGAAGGGCCAAATGGCCTCCTCCTGCACCTATATTCTATGTTTCGATGTTTAAAACAAAAGAGTACAAAGGGATTTTCAAACTGGATGACCAGTAGGAAAGAAGATGACAAATGGAATATTGTGTGGTAGCTTGGAAATATTCATTTGGGAAAAGAATGAAAAAGCAGACTTTTTAAAAACTCAAA
This sequence comes from Leucoraja erinaceus, assembly GCF_028641065.1. Taxonomy (NCBI): domain Eukaryota; kingdom Metazoa; phylum Chordata; class Chondrichthyes; order Rajiformes; family Rajidae; genus Leucoraja; species Leucoraja erinaceus. Next base: position 29,739,612 of record NC_073398.1, on the reverse strand, counting down.
GAAGAGAGAAAAGCTAGTATACATTGCTATTGATCACAAATTGTGTGTTCGTATTCATAATTCTCATCAAGATTGCATGGTATAGATGGTATAGATTTTAACCCAGAAGGCAGATTGTATTTTGGCGTTCTTTACAATGGAACCGCACTATTTCAGAGTCAACCTGCTGCAAGTATATGGTCTTTGTTCAGACAATATTTTTTAGAGTATAATTTTTGTCAACCCTTTGAGATTAGTGTGTCGGAAAGATTTGCTGGGGTTGAATCCTAGGATGAAAGAGGGGATGGAATAGAATTTCCTTGTCTTCTGTGAAGTTTCAAAGAATAAGTGGTGCTCATAACATTCAACATAACATTCATCAGAACTTGGCAGGTAGATATTCCCTGGCTAGAACTAGTCATATTATTGGGTTGAGGGGTTGGTAATTGAGAACTAAGATCACGGGAAATGTATTCATTCACTGCATTATAATTTATTAGAGATCTCCACTTGATGTTCAGCTAATAAGAATATTAAAGACCAATATTGATAGATTTTTGGGCACAAAGTGGAAAGTGGAATAATGATACACTCACGGTCTTTTACCCAGAGTAGGGGAATTGAGAACAAGAAGACATAGGTTTAAAATGAAGGGGGAAAGACAATGGGAAGTGGGCGAAAGACCTGTTTCCACCCTGTATGACTCTCATTGAATCAAAGGATATTGAATGGAAGATTGGAATATATGTGGATGTGGGCACACATGGTTGGAGATATCAAAGTCGGACCCCAACAAGAGGCCACCAGCTCCACGATGTTAGGCCGCAGTTTGGACGGAGAAACAACACGGAAAAAAAGTTGCATCTCCGTCGAGGAAAGAGATTAAAAAGTTCCCCCCTCCCCAACCCCCCGAAATTACACAAAACTAAAAGTACACTAAAACATACATTTTACAACAAACTAAAAACAACAAAGAAGGTAAAAGGCGAGACAGACCGTTGGCAAGGCAACTTGTGAAGTTGACTCCAGGAATGTGGATTATAGTTCCAGGGATGGATTGAAGAAGCTAGTTTATTTTTTCCTTGGAGCAATGCAGTATGTTTGACAAAGCCACGTAAAGTTATGGATGGTTTTAATAATGCCATTAAAGGGAAATTGTTTCCAATGGCTAATGACCAGATAGCACATGTTTAATATGATTGATGAAAGAGCCTGGGGAAGAATAGGGTAGTGTATTTAATTAGAATGCACCAATACCTATTTGCGTTTCTCCCTTTATTATACAGTTTGGTGAATTTTCAAATGTCACTAATATTCCTGCTGAAGCCATTACCCTACGATGATATATGTGTGGCCTGGAGCCCTGCACCACCTCAAACAGATTGACAATATTCCACTTTCAACTTGGGCATTGACAATTGGCAGAGTATTTGACAATGACTGAGAATGTACGATTTTATCCAGAATCCCATTTTAGTAGTCAACAGCAGAAATTGTAATGGGCAATAATCAGGAAAGCCACAAAATCGATGCATAACTGAAGCTTATTATTAAATTACATTACAATTGACATTAAATATCCACCCTCAAATGTTACATAATGTTCTCTGATCTCTGCAGAGGCATCTTTTAATCTACCTTCCACTGGGACAAAATCTCCATCCACCTAGAGTCTCCTCTTGAATTAATCAACAACTTGCTTGGTTATAAAGTCATAGGGAGGGGAGCCTCTGGCCCACCAGGTCCACACTGACTATTGGCCATCCATTTACACTAATCATACATTATCATCATTGTTGCTAATGATGCTATTGTTCCCGGGATGGCGGGATTGTCATATGTTGATAGAATGGAGCAACTGTGCTTGTATACTCTGGAATTTAGGATGAGAGGGGATCTTAATGAAACATATAAGATTATTAGGGGATTGGACATGCTAGAGGCAGGAAACATGTTCCAGATGTTGGGGGAGTCCAGAAACAGGGCCCACAATTTAAGAATAAGGGGTAGACCATTTGGAACGGAGATGAGGAAAAACTTTTTTTACCCAGAAAGTTGTGAATCTGTGGAATTTTCTACCTCAGAAGGTAATGGAGGCCTATTCTGTGGATGCTTTCAAGAGAGAGTTAGATAGAGCTCTTAAAGATAGCGGAGTCAGAGGATATGGTGAGATGGCAGGAACGTGGTACTGAATGTGGATGATCAGGCACGATCACAGTCAATGGCGGTGCTGGCTCGAAGGGCCGAATGGCCTACTCCTGCACCTATTGTCTATAGTCTATTGTCATCAACTCTCCCAGATTGTACCACTCACCAACACATTGGGGGCAATTTACAATTAAGCCCCACCCATCCACATCGCTTTGGGATGTGGAAGGAAGCGAGAAAGCCCCAAGGACACCAGCTTGGTCACAGCGAGAATGTGCAAGTTCCACACAGCACCCAAAGTCAAATTGAAACTGGGTCTCCAACACTATGAGGCAGCGGCCCTCCTAGATGAGCCTCTGACTAGGTTCTGTTTTTATTTATTGAATCATGCCCATAGAATAAACAACAAAGGTTTCTACCATGGGCACCTTCTACTTTTTATCCCTCCAAACCTCAATTATTTCAATCAAAGATTATTAAGATTTTATACTTGATCACTGATTAACCTCTCTCTTTGGACCACTCCATGGGCTTAGGTTTGTCACATTATTTATCTGTTAACTAATATTGGATAGATAGGAATTTCCTACAAGTGAATATGGGGATGCCTGCAGTCATTCTCTTGTCCTTATCACAAAACCAGCACCCATGCCTCCACTTTTATCCCAGAAAGATTTCTGAAGCTGACCCAGATTGGTCATAACTTTGCTATTGTATTTTACGCAGAGCTGAACATTTTAACCACAGACAATACAGTTCGCTAACTAAAACTGTGAATCCCCCCAATGTAACATTGGAATGTCAACTCAGCTGATCCTATTGTAACTTCCTAGATGAGACTATTCCAATGTTTAAACATTTTGCCAATGTGTGCTGATTCTAATCTGCCACTAATTTCTTAACTTCATCATAATCTTGCCTCACCTATTACACTGATCTATATTCCAATTTTAAAATCCGCATCCTTGTTTTTTTAAGTTTGTAAAGATCCCAATCCCTGTCCTTTCCACCCTGTCCCTGCAACCCCTTTAAACCTCTGTGGGATCTCTGGAATACTACAGTTCTTGTTTCTTCCACACTCCTAAATGTAATCACTCCACTCTGGCAAGGCCTTCAGCTCTAAGCTCTGGAATTTGTTTCCTCAAATCTCTTATTCAAGTAAAATTCCTCTTATCTTTTTCTCCTCCACTAAGATTGAGGCCGTCAAATGCAGGTAAAGGTGTGATCATTCTGTTGGTAATGCTTTTCACATTTCACACAAGATTTCATTGACTGTCTCTAAGTCTAAGGCAAGCAATTTGTTATGAGAAATGAACATTCTCATTGTATGGAATCGATCCGAGTTTTCAAAAGGGAATTGGATAGGCACTTCTGAGAGAATAACTTACAGGCTTTTGGGAAAGAGCATGTCAGTGGAACTAATCAGATTGGTTGAGCATAAATCAGCACAGACTCGATAGACTGCTGTATTATAACAATTCTATGATTCTGTGAATAAACGTTTGGTAGAAAAATTGTACCTCGTAGGATTAAATTATTTGCCTGGGTTATTAGCATAGACAATAGAGTAAAAAGTAAGACTGATAAATTTAATGTGGGATTACTGATAGACATCTTCCAATATTACCATGGCAGGAGGATATTTTTTAAATTCAAGCAATTTTTTCATTCCCATGATAAGCATTTTGCAGTTCTGTCTCAGACCCATTACATTCATGAGAGTTAGGCTTTAAAGCTATCAATAATATTACCTGTATATCATGGGGATCAATATATTTGTTCATGCGTATACAGGAGAGAGTGATTCAATAAACTGAGATTAAAATGGAACTAAAATGAACTATACAAAATTGTACAACACAATTTGTTTGGATCTTAATTTAGTTCTGCATCCTAAACATATTCCCAGCCCCTTAAAATATTTCCCATACACTCAAGACTGCAATCAAATTCTATTCTAACTCAATTTACAAGTTTTCAGATGACACTGCCATAGCGCGCAGTATCTTAAGTAATGACAAGACAGAGTACAGAAAGGAGATAGAGAGCTTAGTAAGATGGTGTTGAGATTAAAAAGCCCTCCCTCAATGTCAACAAGACGAAGGAGCTCATTATTGACTTTGGGAAGCATGGTGGAGTACATGCCGCAAACAGCAACAAAGGTGCAGAAGTACTAACAATGGGGAGCTTCAAGTCCGTAAGCCTATATATTACCAACAATTTGCCCTGGAACAACCATATTGAAGCTACACTCAAAAAAAGCAAATGATAACACCTCTACTTCCTCAGGAGACCAAATGCCCAGTCCCACTGAGGGGATTTTTTAGGCGACTACAGGCAACTAGACAGTTGCCACATGGTCGCGGGGTGACACCGGTATGGTCATGAGTAGTCTCCTCAAGTCGCCCAAGGAGTTCTAGCATTTTTCTGGTCGCCGCTGGATTTTGAAATGTTCAAAACTTTTCGGCGACAGTGGGATTGACGCCAATGATCATAGCTTGTCTTCTCCTGACGTAGGTGCTGTTGTAGGTTGTCGCCATGATGACGTAGGTTGTCGGCAGGTGATGTAGGTTGTCGCCGGTGCTGACTTTGGTGAATTCCATTGGCAACTACCTACGTCAACCAGCGACGGGTACTGGTTACTGAATTGTCTTACCTTGTCGCGTGTGGACGTAGGTTATCGTAGGTGTGGTCGTAGGTGGACGTCCTAATGGGTCGCTGGTTGTCGGTAGCTTGCCGTACCTTGACATCGACTAGGTGATAGGTTGTTGAAGACATTGTCGTAGGGGGGTCTAGTCTCCAGTTTTTCAACGGCCTGCTGCGACTATGACAGTCGCCGAAAAAATTGCCTAAGTGGGACAGGCCCATTACCAAGTTCAGCATGTGTCCAACGACTCTTACCAACATCTACAGGCACGGTAGAAAGCACACAAGTGTACTAGTGTGTTGATAGCGCACTATCTACTGTTGCATTACAGTTTAATTTAGGAACAGCTTTGCCCAAGACCACAAGAAATTGTGGTTGTAGCCCAATATATCACACAGACCAACCTCTCAACCATCAACTCCATCTACACTTCAGGCTGCCTTGGGAAAGCAGATAACATAATCAAGAACCTTTCCCGCTGTTAACAGGCGGCTGAACAATCCTCCAATAAACTAACTAGGGTGTAGTCCCAATCTTACAACCTACCTTGTTGTGAATCTTGGAAGTTTTGTCTGTAATTGTATAACAGTGTAATATATTCTTTACTCTGGTATTTATCGCATTGCACTATCTATGGCTTGATTGTACTCGTATGTAATGGTTTGAGTTGTCTGAATAGCATGCAAACAAAAGCTTTTCCTTGTATCTTGCTACACATGACAATAATAAACCAACACCAGAATATTGAGCTCTATCTCTAACATGGATATCCTGTAAGTTATTTATTTGCTGCTGCTGACAACTGTCTAATACTACAGTCTTTCCTTTCTATGTCCCATTTCATCGTCACGGGAGCCTTTGCACAATGGCAATTATTCTGAGACAACTTTGAAAGCTACTCTGTAACTCCAAGACTTTCTTAGCTAATGATTTTTAAAGCGAGAATGCACTGTATAAATTTTACAACACGTATGTCCTCTGGAACGAGAAAAGGTAGATTAATGTTTTGTGAGGAGATCCTTTATCAAAGAAAAGCATCTCTTGATCTAAAATTCCCTCTGAATGCTGCAATGAAGTGGCTTGTGGCTACTCGGCAACTCTGCACAATGACAAGTCTGATATCAGTAGCACACGGTGAACAGAATTAGCATTCTGCCATGCTGTGGCACTGTCTGTTCAGGTTTTTACACCCTATGCCACGATGCTGCTTGGAGATCCCAAGAACAGGTGACTTTTATCTTATTATCAGGTTTACATGCTGCACAGTTCTTAATATCCTTGCCTAATATAATTCTTTCAGATCTTTCTTTGAAATGTTCTCTTGATCTCCAGCCTCAATTGCATTTTAGAGGGAGAGAGTTCAATGTTTATCAACTACATGCACTTTCTAGGGTGAAGGCCATTGGGTTTTATTAAGGATATGTGAGATGATCCTTTGATTGCTAAACGTTAATCATACTCTTCCCTGGTTTATGAAGCCTTTCTAGAATATGGTCATGGCCCTCTCATAGGAGGAAACACTTCCAGCAGGAGCACACACGGCTTTTGTCATCTAGTGAATTGAGCACATTTTAACAACTTGAGTGTAAACCAGTGCTTGTCCATGCTTTGCTCATTGTACAGTGTGAGCTTCTGTTCCCTTGCTGTGACATTATGCCTTCTGTTCAACCCCGTTCATTTATTGATAGAAAAGCACTTAGGTCAAATACGACACGGAGTATTGAGCAAAATTAGCGGTGGAGGTGTTTGCGTTTGAGCTTTTTATGATGTTCAATTTGGCGTCTCGAGAATGCAATTTTCAGGGAAAGCTCCACAAATCAATGAGGCAAAATTATCCTTTTAAATGACAATTGACTTTCAGCTTTCCTTCTCGTGATTACTTTGCAGATGGTGTCACTGGGTTAGGAACTCCATCAATTCAATTCATAATTACGGAGAAGAAACTCAGTCACTGTGATTAGTTCCTATTGCCAGAGGTGGCCACAGAGCTCATCTGCATGTCCCTAAAGTGAAAGCAAACTGTGGCACATTGCCATTCATGTGAAAGAGGATAATATTGTACAATCTGCTATCTGTTAATGGCTGACTAGGGGCAACTTCACCTGAGTTCTTTCCTTGTGCAAACTAAGGAAATTTGATTTGCAAAGAACAGTCAGATTTTAGCATGCTGGTGTTTGCACTCTATGGTATTTTATGAATGGCAAGTCTTCTGCAGGGATCTACCATCCTAGACTCTCTCTTGGGTAATCTCCAGGAATCCCACAATACTGCAAACAATAACTGCCAACTATAATTGCATTACTTAAGGCAGTTGGTTGATTTGAATCATGGATTATAATGTCAATCAATAGAGAAGTGAAGAGCGGGTGATGACTACTGAGGAAATGGAGCTATGGGGCACCATTCCTACCATGAACAGCTAAAGAAATTAGATCTAAATTCTTCTGTATTAACATGAATGATGAGTGATCATGTTGACATATCTCGGGTCCTGAGTGAATACGAGAAGAGGGATGTCAAATGTTTCCATTAGTGGGAGAATCTCCCACAAGGAATTGTAATTACAAGAATAGAGGTGGTCAATTAAAACAGGGGTGCTTAAGAGCTTCTCGCCAAGGGTGGTGCCCTGTACCCCAGAGGCCTGCTGCTCTTCCTATTTTCACATGTTCATCTGGGAAAATCAGTGAAAGCGATAGCTCAGGGACATATTTACAGGCAGGATTAGTCGGCCTCTCCCAAAGTCAACCAATTACGTACTATTAGCCCTTCCAATTGTCTTCTATACATTCATTCCAATAAGCCTTTACTTCACACCCTTATCTGTACTTTCATGCTGTACAACTTCCTACTGTATCTCCTGTGGTACGTGAATTCTCATGCGGCACAGAGGCCAGGCTATCTTTCTTATGGCATGCTTTCTTTGCAGTGTTTCCTTAGCCTCCTTTCCACTTTCCAATGCAGCTGATAAGGTCTCTGATGTTATCTGTAGTTTTAGTATCCTGATACTAAGAGTTCTATTTTTGTTCAATATTTCTATATGAACTCAGAAAACAGTTCTTTAGAAATTATTTTTAAACTTTCAGTTCAAGCACACTGCAATTTCTTTGCAATATTGCATTTAAAAGTTGCTGAAACCCAGATGATATCAACCACGAGTGAATAAAAAAAGTTCAGATAATGGGTCGCACTTTTACCATTAGGAAGCATAGCTTGGATCACTTGGTTGTGGTCTCCACCGTAAAGATAATCTGCGTTGCTAACAAATTATGTTAGAGAGTCATAGAGTCATACAACATGGAAACCGGCCCTTTGGCCCAACTTGTCCACACGACCAAGATGCCCCATCTACACTAGTCCCACCTGCCTACATTTGGCCCATAATCCCTCTGAAATGAAAGCCTTTCAATTTATTGTCATTGTTGCTACAGAGACAACGAAATGCATTTTTGCATCTTCACAGGGCGTCGCGGTGTTCCGTAACATTTGGCAAAGTGAAGTGTCTTGCCCAAGGACACAACGACAGTATGCACTCCAAGCGGGATTTGAACCGGCTACCAGCCGAACTCTTAGCCCATTGAGAATCTCAGCCTTTCTTGATGTTTGCCATGATCTTCCAAAATGGAAGATATTTCTGAGCTAGACCAAGTAAGAGAATCAAGGAAATTCATGAAAAATACGTTCTCCAGCGCAAGACACCAGAATGGCTTGTTTCCATTTTTAAAAAAGCCTAATGTCATGGTGATTTTGTGTTGGTTTACACTTAACAGGATGGAGGTGTTGTTTAAAGATTGATTAAAATGTCATTAGTTCTATATTTTTCTTTGTTTTAAGTTATTAAACATGCACGGAAATCTAATAGAGAAGTGTAGGAGGAGACCCTGCTGCAATTGCCAGAAAATAATTATCCATATTTGGGGGCAATAAACCAAGTCAAGAGTTGGTTTTTGTCAGCAATGTTGTATCAAATACATAAACTAGATAGTTGTTGCCTCACTTTTGAGCAGCGTGTTTCTATAAACGGATCTGAGCTGCATTTAAGCCTGCGGTCTGAGAGTGGTAAAGAATGAGTGGCTGAGCAAAGGTTTTGTCAAATATCTGGGGGAATCTTATAAAACTGAATAGAATTCAGGCCAAATGGACAATAAACCAGCACTTGTTTTCAATGCAGGATACAGATATAACACCCTTGAGCATTTAGAGCAGTACAGTACAGGAACATGCCCTTCGACCTACAATGTCTGTAACAGACATGATGCCTAGACCAACTCTTATCTGTCTGCACATAATCCAAATATCTCCATTCCCTGTGCTTATCCAAAAAAATCTCTTCAGTGCCACTATCATATCTGCCTCCACCACAACCCCTGGCAGCATGTTCAAGGCACTCATCACCCGCTGAAAAAAAAACTTGCTCTGCACATCGCCTTTAAAAATTGCCCCTTTCACATTAAAGGTATGGCTTCTAGTATTTGATATTTCCATCCTAGGAATTGAGATCTGACCATCTGCCCTTTATATGCCTTTCATCATTTTATATACTGACATCAGGTCCCCCACAACCTCCAGCATTCCAATGAAAACATCCAAGTTTCTCCAACCTCTCCGTGTAGCTAATACCACTAATCCAGGTATCATTCTGGTAAATCTCCTCTTCACCCTGTCTAAAGCCTCCACATCCTTCCTTTAATGGGGGTGACATAAACTGCATGCAATTCTCCAAAGATGTCTTAACCAAAGCCCTATAAAGCTGTCTCATGACTTCCTGACATACTCAATGAAAGCAAGCATACCATATGTATTCTTTACCACTCTATTTATGTTGTCACTTTCAGGGAGTTATGGACTTGGACCCCAAGATCCCTCTGTATATCCAATGTATATCCAATATCCTTATATCCACCTCCCAAAGTGCAATACTTCACTCTAGTTTGGATTAAACTCCATCTGCCATTCCTCTACCCATTTCGCTAGCTGATCTATATCCAGTTACATTTCCTAGCAGAATTGTAATTGTGAAGATTTGAGGATACTTTGAATTACATGGGGATGCAACTGTTTTCTTTCTTCTTGGCAATGGTCATGCGCAAATACTTTGTCCTTGTCGGTGGTCGAAACCTCGTTGTATTCCGCGACTCACTGCATTTCAGCATCGACTGCTTTTTTTAGGATTACTCATGAAATTGTGTATTATACGATCAAGAGCAAGTAGAATACTTTTTGATGCGGCTTGCAGTAACTTTTAATGGTAAGGTTCTACAACATAGTAAATATTGCCATCGATTCAGCATCATGAATTACACATTATAGAGTGGTTTACAAGAAGTTACTGCATACATGTCTTTTAGCTAATGGGAGTTGAATGAAAGTTAGCCCCTGTGCCAAGTGTTTGCAGCAACTAGAATACTTTTGATGGTAATGTTTTACAACCTAATGAACATTACCAATCGATTCAGTATCATGAATTTAGTATAGATTTAGTATAGATTTCCAAATGTTAGAGTCATAGTGATACTGTGGAAACAGGCTTTTCGGTCCAACTTGCCCACACCGGCCAACATGTTCCAGCTACACTAGTCCTACCTGCCTGCGTTTGGTCCATATCCCTCTAAATCTCTTTTATCCATTTACCTGTCTAACTGCTTCTTAAACATTTGGATAGTCCCAGCCCCAACTACCTCCTCTTACAGGTTGTGCCATACACCCACCACCCTATGTGTGAAAAGTTACCCCTCAGATTCCTATTAAAACTTTTCCCCTTCAGGTTAAACCTATGTCCTCTGGTCCTCGATTTACCTACTCTGGGCAAGAGACTGTGCATCTACTGCATAGATGCAGTTACTGCATATATCTTTTCAGTGAATGGCAATTGAATGTGTTAGCTATTAAGCATTGAAATTGTTAAACTGGATTGTTTGCAGCAAGTACAACAGAGGGTGGTGAGTGCCTGGAATTTGCTGCCAGGGGTGGTGGTTGAGGTATACATGGTAATGGAGTCGAAGAGACTTTTGGATAGGCATATAGATATGCAAGAAATGGAGGGACATGGATTATGTGCAGTCAGATAAGAGAAGGGCCTGTTCTTGTGCTATACTGCACTATGTCCTGTGTTCCATGACCTGTGTCCTGTAACCTGTGGTCCGCCTCAGGTCCAGTAATATGGGGAAGGTCATAAGTGAAGTCGCAGAATATGTTTGGGCCTAGGATACAGCCCTAAGAACACATCATCTCCTGTTGTTTTGAACATATGTCCTCCAACAATTAGAGCACTTTTACTTTGCGATGACTGAAAGCAGAGGAGAGTTTCCCGCTGATTTGTGGACTTCAATCATCCTGTGGAACTTGTGCACGAGGGGTTGGCGGTTTGTTGAAATGAGCTTGAAAGGACTTTGCTTCCAACAGTATCTCTGCCTAATCTGGAAAGGTTTGATGTAAAAAATGCAAGAATATTACATAACTATTACTTACTCCTTAAATCTTTTTCCTCATTACACCACCCCAAGTTTCATGAGTGAAATACAATACGCTTAATTAAGAACTATCCTCAACCATACAGGTAGTGCATTGTGCCACCTGGTGGAAACTTGGGTTAGAATAAATTTTATTCTCAAGTCTATTCTCAGATGCATATTTGAGATTAACCGAGAGCATAAGGAAAATAGCAAGGTTCCAACTGTGAACTGCTCCGTGGACGAACCTCTAAGGCAGATTGCACACCTCAAATTCTGCAAACCATAACGATAGATGACATGCAACAGAACGTATCAAAGTTCAGGATGCATAGCTAAAAGTTTGCAAAGGGAAGAAATGCTATTAAAATGAATTAAAATATATGTAATTAATAGCATGGCAGATAGGGAATTTATAAAATACTTCATTGCACATCAGTGGCGAGAAACTATCCTTGGGATCTCAGAGTGTTTTCTTGTTGTGAAGGAAGAAAAGGAAGCGAAAAAGATGAGGTTGTCACCAACAATGCTTAATCGCATTTTGCGAAATATTTTATTTCCAATTAACTGCTGTACTGGGAACTATTTGTATGCAACCAAAGAAGGCAATGGTTTACACTTAACATTTTTGCACATATTAAGATTTCCATAAAATTAATAAAATAAATGTGTGATCTTGGTTCACCCAATCCTTTAAGTGAAATATATTCAGTCATTAGAATTCCCAAAGTACCATTGAAGGAATTAATCCAAATTTCTTGGCTACTGTTCCTCCCTCAACAGCATCAAAAGATCAATTTCATTGCTTTTATGGAAATTGCGCTGATTGTAAAGCATTACCAAATTTGTTTACATATTTCCCAGTTATCGCATGCAAAACATTATGCAAAATGTAATTAAGCAGTGTTGGTGACAACCTCCTTTATTTCTTCCCTTCCATTTTTCAAAGAACCACTACCATACAACACCAGAGATCTGGGTTGGATCCTGACTTTGAGTGCTGTGGGAAGTTTGCACATTCACCCTGTGGCCACGTGGGTTTCCTCCGGGTGCTCCAGTTTCCACCCACATGCCAAAGACATGCGGGTCTTGTAGGTTAATTGGCTTCTGTAAAATTCCCCCAATGTCTAGGAAGTGAATGTGAAATTGGGATAACGTAGAACTAGTGTGGTCGGCGTAGACTTGGTGGGCCGAAGGGTTGTTTCCATGCTGTATCTCTAAACTAAACAATCTGAAACTATCTGAAGTATCTTCTTCACAGTATTGTAGTAACGTTGTAGGCAATATCTTGTTGCTCTCTATCAGAGACAATAAACAACCCCGCAGAGAACTACACAAGGGCAGTGTCAACAATGTTGGAGGCTCCCAGTGATTTATGAACTGTGATCTAATTTCAGGATGCGGGTGAACATGCAAGACCTATGTTGTGGTCGGGTAGTTTCATGACAACATCCACACCCTTAAATTGGAAAGCTGTGCTGTCTTCAGTCAGCAGTATCCGATTATAGTGTGCGCGGGCAATCAAGTAACAAAGAAGGATTGGTCCCAATCATATGGAGATGGCGAGTGATGCACTGGCATCATTGCAGCAATGGCTGTTCTATTTAAAAAATAAATCTGTACAAGCGCTAGGTTCTGTGAGCTGAGAGAGGTTAAGCATTTTCACCTGCTCCTTTCAGCTAAAATCCCAGTCAATGAGAATTAATGGAAAAGCACTTGACCCATTTCATTAACTCCTGTGAACCTGAAATCTCATCCTATCCAGGCTATCCCTACAGTTTTTGCCATACAACATCAATCTTCAGTTTCGTGCATTTTTTTGGCATGGCGTGGAGACCTTTATTGCTCACGAAGCATCCAACAGTTCATTAAAAATATGTCCATGACTAAACAAAAGGCTCTCTGCCGCACTGGTATCAACATGGTCCGATCCCAAGAATGTTTTTTCTGCCTCTTTAATTTTCTCCTTCCCATTCTTGAAGATCATTTTGGGGAACAAGATACCAAAGGTATTGGCATATTTCTGCAATTTCTGTAAAGGTGTGTGATTCACGGTATTAAGCTTATTAATATTTATTTATTGCAAACGTCACCTGCATTTACTTACGTGGATTTTCCAACAGCAATTTACTCAGGATACACAAGGATAAACCTTTTGTTGTTTTTTTCTTCTGGCTTTCGGGTTAAAACGTCATGGGTGCTACAATTGATTCTGCACAATTCTTTGGTGCTCTTCAAGGTTGAGGATAATCTCCCTCCATTTAAATTCCATGGGGCTTGATCTAGCATTTGAGCCCTTTGCGAGAGCGGTAGACTCTGGCAGAGTTGGGACGGGCGATGCTGGACAGTTGGATGTCATAGAGTCATGCAGCACGGAAATAGGACCTTCGGCTCAACTCATCCACGCCGGCCAGGCTTTTTGCCGACCCAGTTGCATTTGACCACATTCATCTCGCATCCCTCTTAACCTTTCCAATCTATGTATTACTTGAAATGTCTTTTAAACATAGCCATTGTAACCCCTCTATGACTCCCTGTAGCAACTCCTTTCACATACCCACCAACCTCTGCTTCACAAAATTTGATTTTTGATTGCACCTCGGGACTCTTTTAAATCATCTTCTTACACCTGAAAAATATGCCCTCATGTTCCAGAACAATGAGTATAAACCTACTATTGCCCAGCTAAACACAAACAATATGCCATTTAATCCTTAAAAGCTCACACTGAAAGTTCAAGTGTTGGCACCTGAACTGCTGATTATCCCTCCTAATTTTAAGGAAATTTTAAATTCAATATAATATTTTGACTTCCTATGTTTAAAAAAAAGTCCTGCCTACTTACGTGGTGACTGGTGACGCATTGAGTTTTTGTGGATGTGCGCTTCATCCAGTATAGCAAACATTATTTCCTTCCTTAGTCCTTCCTTAGTCAGTTTCCCCAGAGCAAGTTAACTGGTTATAATTCCTATGCCTATCTGTAGGACATTTCTATGTTCACATTGGTTCCTACAAAATAAAAATAACTCCAAAATGTATTAACAACATAATAAAAGGTCTTAAATACACATAAATAAATAAATGTAAAAACAACAAGTGCTGAAGTAACACCTGGGTTGTTGGGGAGGGTTTTGTAGTTATCTAAAAAGTTCCCCCTACTCTCCCTCACCATTTTCTCTGTGCCCTACTTAGACTAGCACCTATTTCTCCCTTCCCCCTCTGGTTCTACCAATAACTTCACCATTTCCAACTCTTCAATCCTTTTGTTTCATGCCTTCTGTCTTTTCATCTCCGGCCTTTGCCAATGAGATGCTTATCAAACCCCCACTTATATCAACCTATTACCTGCCATGCTTTGGTCTTTCCCTCCTCTCTTCCATCTTTCCACCTTCTCCTCACCCTCTCCCCACCCACCCCTTTACAATCAATCTGAAGAAGGGTCCCGACCCAAAAATGTCACCACAAACACATCTACGTTCTCCTGAGATGCTGCCTGACCCACCTAGTTAATCCAGCACAGTGTCATTTTTGTAAACCGGCATCTGCAGTTCCGTGTTTCTATATAAACACAAAAGTGCCATGAATACTCACTGGCACTGATTTAAAATGTTGGGTTGCACACCTCATTCGCACTACACCCACTCCTCCACCCCCTGCCCATTCCACTATTCCTCACTGCCCAAACCAATGTGTTCTTCATCTTTCTTGAACCCACTGTTCCTGATATTCAACCTTCATCTGTGCAACAAGATAAACATTTCTTCCAGGGTGATCTCTTGCTGCTGTATCTGTTTTGATTGAGCTTCCGTTCCTTCTGCCAAATCACAAGGTGAGCAGGGAATGTTTAGAGCTGTGCTTTCAAAGAATCCAATATGTTTGTTGCATGTGTTAAAACTGCTGTGGCTTATGATTAAGCTGCTCAGTGGACAACAATTTATATTTAATTGCTGTTATACTACTGCTTCATTGTTGGGACATTAATCTCAGTTACACTGCTGAAAGTGTAAGACAGTCATCATTGCCAGCAATATTTATGACATACAATATTCCAGACAACTATTGGAGAACAAGCTGCCAGAGGACGTAGTTGAGGCAGGTACTGTCACAATATTACAGTGACCAAGAGTGCTGTGGGAAGTGTTATTGAGTAGAGGAACTTAGGATTACAAGTACATTGTTCCCTGGAACTGGTATCATAGATGGTTAGAGTGGTGAGGAAGTCTTTTGACATGCTGGCCCTCATCAGTAAGGGCATTGAGTATCGTATTTGGGATGTTATGTTGCAATTCTACAAGACATTGGTGAGGAAACACTTGGAATGTTGTGTTCAGTTTTGGTCACCTTGCAATTGTAAGGAGGCCATTAAGGTGGAATCGGTGCATAGAAGATTTATGAGGACGTTGCCAAGACTCGAGAAATGGAGTAATAGGGAGAGGTTGGGAAGATTGGGACTTAATACCTTGGTCCGTGGGAGAATGAGGGGTGATCTTATGCAGGGGCGGAGATCGCTATCAAAACATGGGGGGGACACAATTCCTGTTTAATTTTAAGCCGGGCTGGGCGATGAAAGGCCCCACGAATGGGCCGATTCAGCCCTTAGAAAATGTCTGAAAACCCATTCGACTGGAGCCCTTAATGACCCAACCCGTTTAAATCCGATACCCGTTTAAATCTTTCCCATCCACCAATACATCCAATTAGTTCAAATGGTAATTGTACCCGCATCAGACAGCTTTAAGAAATTCTCCGTGAATACCTTCAGTAATACTTGAAGGTCAAAACACAATTGGTGACACATCATTTTAATACAATGCTAATAGAGACATTCAACAAGCGCTTAAAAGTGATAGTGACTGTCTCGCGGAAAGCGGAGATTTTAATAGATTTTTTTTCACCGAATTTCAAAATCCGGATTACAAAACATGGGGGGGGGGGGGGGGGATTGTCCCCCACCTCTCAAAACATGGGGGGGACGTGTGTGCGTGTGTGTGTCCCCTCCCCCTTCCCATGTTCGGTGCAAACATTGTGGTCAAGGGCCAGTTATTGTCCTCTACGATTCAATTTTCTATGTGTCTTAAATGTTTTTTAATGATAGATTACAATTTTATTTGTGTTCCTGGAGTTACTAATTGGAGCAGTCTTAGGTTGAACTTGACATTCCATCTTTAGTATTGTAATTCTGCCCATGGAGGGTGAAGTACATCGAGTGTTTAGCATTTGTTAGAGTGAATTAATTGGTAGTTTCCTTTATTTAGTAGATACTGGCAGCAGAGGTGGTGAGAGCAGGTACTCAGGAGGGTTGTTCTGGGACACCAGAACTAACTGTTGAGCCTTCCCGAGGTATCGTGGGCCTAACTCAACAAAACACCAATGATATACTTGCATCTACACTATGTGCTTGTTAACATGTAGGTAGCTGATTATTACATATGGAGTTAGTTATTATTGTCCTCAGCATAAGTTTGTATAATCAATTTAGATAGTACTTTGGCTTTGGGCATGGGTCTTGGATGAACGCTTATCCTGATGTTACTTTGTGTTTTGTGTTTTTTTGTAATTTTTAAAATTGTAATTGTAATAATAAAAACTGTGTTTTAATTGTAATTTATAGGAGCAAGCTTTTCTTTAGGTATTGGATCTTTTAAGTAAACAAGATCCTATTCCTGCTTCTAATTCATATGGTCTCATAAATAATGATTCGTAGAGATTTCTGGAGACTTTGATAACCCAAAAAGAGAGTTTTTTGAAATAGATTTTTTGTTTGCTTTATATTTATAGTGCTGTGCTGTGTGTTTGTCCAATACTTTGAACAAGGTAAACTACCATTTGGAGGATAAACACCTCACGTGGATTGGTTGGGCCAAATAACTTGTTTCAGTTGTATGTTCAACATTTTCTATATTTTTCTATATTTTGTTCTATATTTCTATACATTCTAGATTTTTGTATGGTAGGAATATAAAATGGTACACCATGACAAGAAACAAAGTCAGTCACTATTTTGAATGAGAGTCAGGTTAAGTATTGCCTTCTCTTCAGTGTTGATCGAGGTCAGGACTGATCTCCAATGTTCAAGCGCAGTGATCACTGTGAAGCCATCTCCGTGTGTCAGCTTTCAGGGTCGGCACAGTAGCGTAGCTGGTGGAGCTGCTGCCTCACAGCTCTGGAGACCAAGGTTTGATCCTGACCTCGGGTGCTAACTATGTGTAGAGTTTACACATTCACCCTGTGACGACTGTGGATTGCCTCTGGGTGCTCCAGTTTCTCCCACACTCCCAAAGACATGTGGGTTTGTAGGTTAATTGGCCTCTGTAAATTCCCCGTAATGCGTAGGGAGTGGATGGTGATAACAGAACTAGTGTGAACAGGTGATCGATGGTCGGCGAGGACTCAGTAGGCCTGTTTCCTAGCTACAACTCTAAAAATAAATATAAAGTTTGACCAACCTAAACTTTAGGGGGCTTAGTCTGCCTCCCAGAACAAACTCACTCCATCAGATTGCACAAATGTTTGTATGTAGCATGCACAGAATTATTATTATAACACACTGGGCCAAACAATCAGACCCACAGGCCAACAGTTACAGAGATGGTTGTCGGATCTGAACTATGTTTCTGGTCAGTTGCTGCAGAGTAGCACCGCAATTGCTGGAGTGCTGACCTTGTGATTTCCCTAGATACCGGTACGTCATCAGATGCATGAACCTTCTGCATCAGCCTAGCACTTTCCCCACGAGGACTGACTGCCTCAGTTGTGGACTGGCTGATCTTTTTTCCTTCTGTGTCCTTATTAAATTCACTTAACACATTCAGTGGTGTACACTGTGATGCTATTTACTTGTGTCAGCTTTTATTGTCTCTGCAGTCACTTATTTTGGAAGTCGTAACTGATCCCTGCATTTCTGTCCAAGTTTGACCTGCTTTGCTCTCCTATCTCACTCCCACCTGCCAATGTTTTTAAAAGTTAGTAACACTTACATACCCTTTTTAAAAAAAGAAAATGCCAGTTTTCCTGCATTGAAACCAGAAGTTTATTTAAACTTCCCAAATCCCTAAATGTACCTGTTCTCCCAGAGCTCTGTATATAATTAGCCAGCAACAATTACATTATCAGCATGTAGAAATACCATTCATGTGGTCTGCAGCAAGTGCTATTGATATCTACATGTGCAGGATTCACCAGATAAACTGAGTTCAACTATGATAATGAAGGTGAATGAACAAAATGCTTTGCAACTATAAGCAAACATGATAGCTGGTGAATGGTAATTGGATTATACTGCCCATCAAGTTTAAAATAAAAATCTTCTGGAAGAAATATTGGGTTGTACAATGGCACAGCAAGTAAAGATGCTGTCTCATAAGGCCATAAGGAATAGAAGTAGAATTAGGCCTTTCGGCCCATCAAGTCTAGTCCGCCATTCAATCATGGCTGATCTATCTCTCCCTCCAAACCCCATTCTCCTGCCTTCTCCCCATAACCTCTGACACCTGTACAAATCAAGAATCTATCTATCTATCTCTGCCCATCTACCTCTGTCTATCTCATAGAAACATAGAAACATAGAAATTAGGTGCAGGAGTAGGCCATTCGGCCCTTCGAGCCTGCACCGCCATTCAATATGATCATGGCTGATCATCCAACTCAGTATCCCGTACCTGCCTTCTCTCCATACCCACTGATCCCCTTAGCCACAAGGGCCACATCTAACTCCCTCTTAAATATAGTCAATGAACTGGCCTCAACTACCCTCTGTGGCAGAGAGTTCCAGAGATTCACCACTCTCTGCGTGAAAAAAGTTCTTCTCATCTCGGTTTTAAAGGATTTCCCCTTTATCCTTAAGCTGTGACCCCTTGTCCTGGACTTCCCTAACATCGGGAACAATCTTCCTACATCTAGCCTGTCCAACCCCTTAAGAATTTTGTAAGTTTCTATAAGTTTCTATAAGTTATAAGTTCTATATTCTCACAGCATCAAAGACTCAGGTTCAATTCTGACCTTGAGTGCTGTCTCTGTGGAGTTTGCACATTCTGTCTATGACTGCCGGACTTTCTCCTATGTGCTCTAGTTTCTTCTCACATTCCAAAGAATGTGTGGGATAGTTGTTTAATTGACCAATGTAAATTGCCCCAAGTGTAAGTGTGAGAGTTGAACTTGGCGAGGGTTGGTTAGAATGCCAGGAGTATAAACCATGGGATTAATGTACAATCAAGTACATGTCATATGTCCCAAAACGGAACAATGATTTCTTATTTGCAGCAGCATAGCAGATATGTGAACATAGTACTCCGTAAAGTTCAGTTTATATATTCAAAAAACAAACACACAATAAAGTGCAAAGACAAAAAGGGCTGCACGGTGGCACAGCAGTAGAGTTGCTGCCTTACAGCGTTTGCAGGGCCAGAGACCTGGGTTCGATCCCGACTACAGGTGCTGTCTGTACGGAGTTTGTACATTCTCCCCGTGACCGCGTGGGGTTTCTCTGAGATGTTGAGGTTCCTCCTACACTCCAAAGTTTGTAGGTAAATTGAATTGGTAAAGGTGTAAATTTCCCTAGTTTGTGTAAGATAATGTTAATGTGCGGGGTTCACTGGTCGGCGTGGACTAGGTGGGCCGAAGGGCCTGTTTCCGCGCTGTATCTCTAAACTAAACTAAACTAAAAACAATGCCCCCAAGTCTATGTAGTTTGGAGTTTATTTGGAGGTTCTAGTGTTTAATTGCCTGATAGTTGTAGGGAAGAAGCTACTCCTGAACCTGGGCGTTACAGTTATACCTTTTTCCCGGTGGCAGGAATGAAATGAGAGTGAGACCAGGCTGGTGTGGATCAGTGTTAAATGGGTGGTGGATAGTCAACATGGACTCGGTGAGACCGAAGGGCCTATTTCCATGCTGTATCTCTGTGAATCCAGGACTCTTTGAATGCCCTGGGCCGTGAACTGCTAATGCCAACTGAATGTACTCTTTCCTGTGCAGGTCGAATGTGTGAGAGGTCAGTTACTGTGTGAAATATATAAATCAAGCTGGGGATTTGTGCCCTCTTCCCAGTGTCTGGCTGAGAAGCTTAAACTGCCCAAGGCTAATACTCTGTCTCGTACAGCACTAAGTAGTTGATTTGTGAAGGCCACACACTGCTGCTTCCAGATTCCACCATGACATTATCCAGTCAGCATTTTCTTTAATATATTATCAGCTGCAAAATCCACTAAAAGATGAATATCAAATGAGTTACGTGCTGAGATGAAGTATAAAGAATCTCTAACTATTCCTGGGTGTATATTGTCTCAGGTACACAAAAATGCTGGAGAAACTCAGCGGGTGCAGCAGCATGTATGGAGCGAAGGAAATAGGCAACGTTTCGGGCCAAAACACTTAGTTGCCTATTTCCTTCGCTCCATAGATGCTGCTGCACCCGCTGAGTTTCTCCAGCATTTTTGTGTACCTTCGATTTTCCAGCATCTGCAGTTACTTCTTAAACACTGTATATTGTCTCACCTTTGCATCAATGTTTCCAGATTAGGATCATATAGCACAAAATGAGAGAATATTCAGCCCATCATGTTTAGCTCTTCAAGTTTTCAATCCAATCAAACACCATTTTGCTGAAAGGAAAGCCAGTTTGACAATCCAAAACTTAGACATGTGAGCCTTGAATTTAGTTTAGTTTACAGATATAGTACGGAAACCGATCCTTCTGCCAAACAAGTCCACACTGACCATCCATTACCCCTTCACACTCGTTCTATGTTATCCCAATTTCCCACTCCTTACACACAAGGGAAAATTTACAGAGGCCGACTAACTGACAAATCCGCACGTCTTTGAGATGTGGGAGGAACAGGAGCACCTGGAGGAAATTCAATTGCTCTGAGGGGTGTGGAAATGGTACTGATTTGTTCCACTTCAAGGCCTCACATACGACACTTGTTGGGACTCATTATTATATACAACACCTTTAGATAACCACCCTTTCCTGTTTGTGTCAGACCTGGCCGGCTCTGATTTAACAACTATCTCCAACATTAAGTAGAGCATGGCTCCTCAACTCCTGCCCAATGGGACCCAATTTTGCTTGTCAGGATTAGGTGTAGTGAGGCATGAAGTGTTATGTTCTCCAGCTTACATCAGGCTAACTTAAAGAAAAGCTGGTTACTGCACTTGAGCCTGACAGGATCTGACTGTACATGTTGGTTCTCAGGTTGGGTTCAAGTTGGCCATGCTTGAAATAGACTTGGGTCAGGTTTCAATTTTACACCTGAGCAGATCTTTAGTACGACGTAGTTTTCCAACGTAGTAAATTCACTTTTTACTTCCAACCCAAAAATATAAACTTTGTCCGCCTTGGAATGATGTGAAAATTACATCCTTCTAACTTAATCTTTCTGACTGTGCACTCGACTGGGAGAGAGATGTTGAGGATAAAAACTAGTGCAAGTTATGTTCAATTAATTGAGTTATATGCTTATCGGCATTCTTCTAGTTAAATCTGTTTTCATTTCCGTGGCTATTACAGGTTTATTTTATCAATCATTTCTTCATCCCTGTTGCTGCTGAACTAGAAACAATATTGTTTCTGCGTGGTTTGTGGTGGGTGGGGGGGGGGGGCTAGTGATAACCACAGAAGTGTATAGCATCAAGCACTGGGCCCACTTGGGGTCCTGTCACAGTAATGGATTATTGCTCTGTGCACAGCAGTGCAGACAGGTGATACCTCATGAAGTGGAACAAATCGGTACCGATTGCTGCTCCCCTCAGAGACACTGGCTTGGATGTGGGCTTCCTTCACTGACAGATTGATTGATATATTTGTGGCCAGTCCTTAATGAATAGTACCCATCACGGGTCAGTGGCAGCCACTGCTGAATAAGCCCTGTCAGAGCCGGGAGGAAAATGAATAATGTTTTAAAAATCTATCCTTGTGGGTTTAGGGGAATGCAGATAGCCAAAGAGGCCAAGGTCAATTACCTCCATTGTAATTAAGACGAAGTAAACGTTCAATCTTTTCCATCTGCCAACAGGTAAACTGAATGGCCATTACGTTTGTAAAATCACCATGAAAATACTGGCATGCGGTGCATCTTAAAAATATTGTAGAGCTTTTCTTCCTGCCTCACTGTAGGTATGTTTGCTGGTTTGTGAGTGATTTGTAGGCTGCATTACAAACTACAATACATTTAGCAAAATCATACAACTTTTACCCAGTGGTGTCTGAAATGTGTAGAAATAAAATAAGGAATGTACTTGTTGTCACTACCTGATCTTTGCAAGATCCAGACAACTTTCTACCTCCATTTTTTATGGTGTTCCTAGATTGCATGCTCAGTTTCTGCAGTTTTCATTTCACAAATGGGTATGCAAAATTAATAAGATATTGATCAGTGAAACCTGTTATCTTTTCAATATGTAGGAGTAAATCTCTCAAAAGCACTTGATTGAATTACTGTGCACTTGCTAGTCGGCGGTTCAGCAGCGGCCACACCTTCCTGAAGCGAATGCAAAAATATTAGATTTTTCTCTTTTCACTTGTTTTTCACCAGGCTGCTTGGTGCATGTAATAGTTACATTGAAGTAAAAAAAAAAAGATGGAATCTACAGTACCGAAGCATGTTGTTTAGCCCAACTAGTCTGTGATGGTATCATCCACCCAAACTTCAATTGTCAGCATTTTTTCTATTCCATTTTCCCACTGCTTTCCCCTTGTGTACATTTATTTTATTCAACTCAGCCACCCCATCTCGCAGCAAAATGTACCTGGTTATGGCTCTTGTGCTGAGATTCCTCACACAAGTCAAAATATGATCCTTTCGCCCATCCAATCCAACAGTTTCATAATTTCACCTCCCTGTGGTACGTGGGACAATTACCATAGAAGTTCTGCTTCTTCCTACTCTCCATGGCACAGTTGGAAGTATTCCCATTTTCAATTAGAAAATGATAAGCATGTTTGACTGATGTGACCTGAGCACAAAATTTACATCTGAAATTTCAGTGCAATACCAGCCGAATGCAGCGTTGTCTTTCAGATGAGATGTTAACCTGTTTTCTCTGGTCTATATAAAATATCTTATAGTTTTAAAAGAAAAGTAGGGAAGTCATTCAAAGTATCCCCGCCAACCTTTCTTCTCTTTCGCCAATCGCACAAAAGCAGATTATGTGGGGTTTTTTTGTGCAAGATTATTGCATGCAAATTTACTGTAATTTCCTCCAAGTGATTTTCCCATAGTTGGATCTCATTAACTGCAAAGTGTTTTAGCATGACTCAAGGTTTTGAGCGACATTATATAAATTCAAGGGTTTTTTTCTGGCATATCTCTCGCTCAATTAAGGTACAGTAATATGCAAATTACCATACAGCCATATAAAACAAGCAACAAGACACACAATTACATAAGATTTCATTGTTGAATCACAGAATATTTACAGCATGGCCATTTGGCCCATCAGGACCATAACAACACAATCTAAGACTACTCCAGCTAGTCCACACCCTGTCCCCACAGCCCTGAAAATTCTCTCCTATCAAGGACTAATCTAGCTCTTTCTTCAATATTGCAATTGAATCTGCTCCTACCCCAAATCATTCACTGCATTAAAAAAATTCCTCATGCTACTTTTAATTCTTTTGCTCTTCGCCTTCATTCTGTCCACTGCTTTTTGACCTTTTGCCAATGGGGGACAATTCCTAAGGTCATAAGTGATAGGAGCAGAATTAGGCCATTCGGCCCATCAAGTTTACCCTGCCATTCAATTATGGCTGATCTATCTCTCCCACCTTTTCCAATTCCCCTGCCTTCTCCCTATAACCCTTGACACCTAAATCTTCAAAGCCCTTATCAGCCTCCTATGTTCCAAGAGAAACAATTCACATAACTAAAGTCTCTCATCCCTGGGATCATTTAATTAAATCTCCTCTAACCCCTCTCTAAAGTCTTTCCATCTTTTCTAAAGCTCAGTGCCCAGAAATTCAATAGTGGCCTAATCAGTACTTCATTATGATGTGCTGTCTTTTGTACTCTATGTATCTTTTCAATAAGATGAAGATTCTGTACGCATTTTAACCACTTTCTCAATCCACCTTTAACAAACAATGCTCATGCTAGTTTGGATCCTCCACCTCTTTTGGAATTGCGCCTTCTCGTTTATATTAGCTCTTCTGTCCGAGGTTTGGGTTTGAGATTGTTGCTTGCTTTACACAAGGGTAAAGGTAAATTTGCTTTCTTATTTTCAGGATGATTTGGTTTCTCATTTTCTCCTGTCCTCTATGGGAATAGCTCACCGTCAAAGCACTTCTATGATACCCCATTCCGAAACACAATGATCATAAAGTGGTCAACACACTTTTGCGGCATCCAAATATTTTAGCAGACAAAATTCACCAGAGAAGAGATTGAATGGTTCAATACTCTTGAGTATTTAAGTAGCGCAGCAATCAAACATCAGACTGATAACCACATTTGTTGACAATATTCCTGCCCAGTATCCTCATTTTCTACTTTCCACAAAGATAACGTGTTGGTACTCGCTGTGTGTTAATAAATACAACAATAATTTGGTTCAGTGGCAAATTGACATTAATCCTAATGTTTCCCAGCCTGCTTGAGGAAGGTTGGCCAAAGGAATTATTAGCTATGTGGAGGTAAGTTGAGCATCTGGAAAAGATTTTCACCATTTAGTTTCAGTGCAACTCTTCCTACTTCACTTGAAATAAAACTAAAACTTTAATTTATGCACAAATGCTTTAGATTATTTACAGAAATAAGATCAGTACATGATGTACTTTATGGAGAATTATACAGAAATTGGGCAAGAACACACCAGTCAAAGCTAATTAAAAAGCAACTTTCCGTCTGATTCATTACAGTTTTCTTCACACTGACTGATAAAGGGATGTATTTCCAGACAGGATGATCGAGACAAAAGCACTGACATAATTAAGGAGATAGATGCTGTAAACTGGTGAACTATAGACTCTGCATAGGTGTACTTTGCAGGGCTGATTGGCTTTCTGTGTGCAAATGAATTGTATCACTGAGATCTCCCTGTCCAATTGTTGAATTCAACTACAGGATCAGAATGGGGTAAAGACGAGTACATTTCTGTTTCATACAGAATGTTGTTCTATTAAATATTTTTCTTAGAAAATGAATATGACTGACAGCAATCCGTTGTGTTTTTTTTAGTTTGTATGGAGAAAAACATAAAATAGTTCAACCAAATCTAATTACTTTATTGTATGTAATGCTACAAGAACAGTTCCAACGAGCCAGGTGGAGTCTGAACTCGGATACTGTCTGTGTTTGCACATTCTCCCTTTGACCACGTGGATGTGGCCCAGGTCCTCTGGTTTTCTCCCATACGTGTGGGTTCTTAGATTACTGTGGATGGCGGGTGGGTGAATGTGGGAAGAGAGGGAGACACGGGATTGTGGGAGACACAGGGGAATCAAGACTGATGAGGCTTCTTGATTGTTGTGAGAGCCAGCGTTGAATTTATGAGCTGACTAGCTTCCAATGTCATAAGGAGCTATTGAAAACTCACAATACCATGGAGTATTGGATAACAATTTGTATCTATGATTCACAATGTAGCGATCCTCTTTCCCCGACCTTATAATTGTGAGGTGTTGACAACCGGAGGCTGGGCTGAGAAGGACCTTCCTTCTGAACCTTCTGAATTTGTAGTCGGCAGGGCAGTACTCTGCATATCGCCAACCTGGCACTCCAGCTTATCAGACAATGAGACAAGTGAATGTCTGGCACTGACGGTATGATGGACTCCCCCGGTACAAGGATTTGGATGCAAATGTGTCTGTTTTTAAAGATTTTTCAGCATGAAAAAATTATATAATTTATTGTATTTTCCGTTTTGAATAATTCGCTGGGTAACGGATCTTACTTTTTTGTTCCTGTAGAGCACTGTGGTGGTGGAAAAATCGATGCAGGATCTGGTGAACCTGATGCATGACCTGAGTGCCTACTCTGACCAATTCCTGAACATGGTGTGCGTGAAACTGCAGGAGTACAAGGACACATGTACCCTTGCCTACAGGTGATGACCAATTCTGCAAATCAAACTGACCCTAATCCTTTCATTGTTTCCCATTTCCACGTCGTGACTTAGATAATTCCTTGTTTCATTTATTTGAATTTCACTGATTAAAATGCATTTGCATTGCTGCCTATCTGTCTTAAACCTACAGTAACACAAAACCCTGAACATTACACCTCCTTAGTTGATTCTTATCCCTCAGAATCCCCTCCAACATCTTTCCCACTACCGACTTGTCCTTGCTGCCCTTTATATCGTACACAGCACAGTACAAGAACAGGCCCTTCGGCCCACAATGTCTGTGCTGCACATGATGCCAAGACTAACTCTTATCTGCCTGCACATAATCTATATCCATCCATTCCCTGCATTACCATTTGCCTTTCCAAAAGTCACTTAAATAGCGGTCCAATATTAGCCACCAGGACCTAATTTGACGTATAGAGTCGTACACCATTTGAAAATTTGCAACAATTCACCTAATTCCTGCATTGTTGCTTAGGAGGTGCTGTGATGAACAAAAAACAGCAGTAATAGACAGAAGTGTGCCTGGAATACATGCAGTCTTCTCAATCCACTCTCACTTAAAATGGTAACTAACATTACCGGCTGCACTCACTGTGGCATGAAAAGGTGTGTGAAAGTACTGGTTTACCTCGAACCTGTAGTGCGGGTACAGGCCATTTCCCCCCTCCAGCCATCGTGACCCTCAGTTTGCATTGCCCATGCGGCCCATTCAAGTCAGATTAGTTATTCCCAGCTTGCACTCATATACCTCTCTTCCGTCTTGCTTCATGTGTACATTGTCTACTCTGATTTCTGACTGCTATCTTTTTCAATCATCTGCTCCATGGATCATATTATCACTGCCTTCTAAAGGACAAGATCCTGGAAGCTAAGGAATTGTGGCACGAGATGTGTTTATATTACAGGTGCACAACCTTTTATCCGAAGTTCCAAATAACGAAAAGCTCCGAATAGCGACATTTTTTCGGTCCTTGAAAAGAGGTCCTTGAAGATGTTCACCGAGGGCGGCCCGCAGAGGTGACAGCGGAACCTCCGGTCGGTCCTCGAAGAAAGGGGAACTAAATCCCCATTCATAAAAGAGAAGGTGAGGGTATATTGCGCGGGAGGGTTAATAATACACAGTGTATCATGAGTCTTGCGTGGGAACGTTTTAACTCAGCGGGCAGGGAGCAGCAGATTGTCGCTCCCTTCAGTTTCACCCCACCTACACCCCTCTGCTTCCCGGCCATGTGTGTGACCCCTTCCCTCCCCTCTCCAGCTCCCCGCCCATTGCACCGGCGCGGGGGCTTTGCACTGTCTTCACGTCGGAGCCAGCGCCAGTCACCGGAGACGTCACGATCCAACAGGACACCGATCCCCAGGCCCACTGCAAGCACGGAGATCCCAGAGACCCAAAGCCAGCAGCAGCCCAGCCCCGCTCCAACTCCAGAGGAACACGCTCTGCCCGTAGGGACAGAAGCTGATGGTGTGCAAAGTACGTCTTGGTCTTGGGGTTGCGGATGAGGGGGCGCAGCTCGGGCTGTGACGTCTCCGGCCACCCCCCTGTACAGGAGCTGAGACTGGGAACTGTGGGGTTGTTTGCAGTTGCAGAGGGAGGGGGTAAGGGCGGTACAGTTCCCAGTCTCAGCTCCATTCTAGGGGGTGACCGGAGACGTCAGGGCCAACGGGACACCGACTGCAAGCACGGAGATCCCAGAGAATCACAGCCAGCAGCAACTCTAGCCCAGCCCCGCTCCAACTCCAGAGGAACCCGGGTTGCGGATGAGGGGGCGCAGCTCGGGCTGTGACGCCTCCGGCCACCCCCCTGTACAGGAGCTGAGACTGGGAACTGTACCGCCCGTGCAGGTGAGCAGGAGAATGGGGTTGTTTGCAGTTGCAGAGGGAGGGGGCAAGGGCGGTACAGTTCCCAGTCTCAGCTCCATTCCAGGGGGGTGACCGGAGACGTCAGGACCAACGGGACACCGACTGCAAGCACGGAGATCCCGGAGACTCACAGCCAGCAGCAACTCTAGCCCAGCCCAGCCCCGCTCCAACTCCAGAGGAACCCGGGTTGCGGATGAGGGGGCGCAGCTCGGGCTGCGGGCGAACTGCCACTTGTCGCTGTAGCGGCCCATCGGGGAGCGGGTTCTTGTTGGTCCTGACGTCTCCGGCCGTCCCCCTGGACAGGAGCTGAGAGACGTCAGGACCACCAGAAGCCGCTCCCCGATGCGCCGCTACAGCGACAAGTGGCAGTTCGCCCACAGCCCGAGCTGCGCCCCCTCATCGGGACACCGACCCCCAGGCCCACTGCAAGCACGGAGATCCCAGAGACTCACAGCCAGCAACAACTCTAGCCCAGCCCCGCTCCAACTCCAGAGGACCCCGGGTTGCGGATGAGGGGCCGCAGCTCGGGCTGTGGGCGAACTGCCACTTGTCGCCGTAGCGGCCCATCGGGGAGCGGATTCCTCTGGAGTTGGAGGGACAGGGAGACTCAGCGGCTTTTGAGAATGGTGGGCAATCACTTCCAAAGTTCTGCCCACACAGTCAGTACACCTCTCCTACACTTGTCTCCCGCACTAAGATCATCTCACAGAGAATGATCCCAGCCTAACCCTCCCTATTCTCTCCTATTCTGCAAGAAAAAACTACATTGAAGACTCAAACTCACGATCGAGTAACTGCCGGGATCGAGGCGCAAACTCGCGACCTTGCGGATATGAGCCGAGCACTCTACCACTACGCTAAAAATCTTCCATTCCGAAAGCCGAAAAATTCTGAATTACGAAAAGTGCCTGGTCCCAAGGCTTTCGGATAAAAGGTTGTGCACCTGTACTGGCAAAAAAAATCAGCAACTAGGGTAACTGTTCGGGAGGATTTTGCTGGAATTGTAACAAAGTAGAGTACAAGTTGTCAGGACCAGCTCAAACCAGCCATGGAACATTCTCTGACACTTACAGATTTGCAGTGCTGGCTCGAAGGGCCGAATAGCCTACTCCTGCACCTATTGTCTATTGATTGTTGACTGTAGACTTTGATAAAGACATTTTATTCACAAAATTGTATTCGTAAATTGTTAAATTGGAACCTGTGGCCCGGGATTGGTTTAAGTCCAAAAACAGAGCAATTCCATCACATTCCCCAAGTTATAAAATTATCACATGGATGGTTTAATTTAGTTTATTGTCACGTGTACAGAGGTGAAAAGCATTTTTGTTGTGTGCTACCCATTCAGCAGAAAGACTACGCACGATTACAATGAAGCCATGTACAGTGTAGGGATACAAAATAAAGGGGATTACATTTAGTGCAAGGTAAAGTCTGATAAAAGACTGTCCAAGGGTCTCCAATAAGGTAGATAGCAGGTCAGGACCACTCTCTAATTAGTGATAAGATGGTTATGTTGCCTGATAATAGCTGGGAAGAAACTGCCCCTGAATCTGTTGGTATGCTTTTTCACACTTCTGTACCTCTCGCCTGATGGGAGAAGAGAGAAGAGGTGAGACTCGTCCTTGATGGCCTTGTTGAGCAGCGTGAAGTGTAGATGGCATCAATGGAGGGAAGGTTGGTTTGTGTGATGGTCTGAGTTGCATACACAATTCCCTGCAATTTTTTGTGGTCTTGGATGGAGCTGTTCCCAAACCATGTTGTGATGCATCCCGATAAAATGCTTTCTATGGCACATCTGTAAAAGTTGGAGTGAGTTGTTGGAGACTTCTTAAGCCTTCTAAGGAAGTGGAGGTGGTGGTGTGCTTTCTTGGCCATTGCTTCGATATGGCTGGTCCAGGATAAGTTGCCGGTGATATTTATTCCTAGGAACTTGAAAGGCAGACAAGATCACCCTTGTGTTTGATTCTATATGACAATATTCCATATGATTATTTTTTTAATGGTGGTCATCTTAGTTGCACATTTTAAAAACATGTTTTCATGTTCAAAACCTTTAAATAATCAGAATTTACTTTTCTGAGCTTTAATCTAGTTGTTTAACGCTGTTTTCATGTTACGAATCTCCAGGAGGACGTTAAATGGAAAATGTACCCAAATAATCTTTTAATCGCAACCAATAATACTCTGAACCTGACATTCTGAAGGAAGTACATTTTAAAGTGCCAAATAAAACCTACAAAGAGTGGCAATAGACCCACAGAGGCACAGAGTGGTTGGGATGGTGTTTATTAATTCTACAAGTCACTCTGAGGCAACATTACGTAGAAATTACATCGGTAACAATGGGGATTAGCCAGTGGAATTTAGAGAGAGCTCTCAGAAGGCCATTTCACCTGCCTGCGACTGTCAGTTTCACGAGCAATAGTCGGCAGCAGCAAGCAAATCACCTGCCCACATATTCATTCAAATGATGCGTGTATGGCAAGAAAATTGCATGTTTGGGTAATATTTCAGGTCAACAAACACCCAAACAAGAGAAAGATTACTGCCGAATACCAGGAATATTATTCCCTTTAGATTCACAATTGATTTGGCAACTGAGCTGTGATTTATTTCACAAACTTGAGTTCCAAAATTAAACCAAAGAAGCATATAATGAGCTCTGGTGATAATTTGCCATGTGATTATTCTGAAGTTTTACTATAATTTAGATGTTCATGGGTTTCATAAAATAGTAATTTAAACATTTTTGATTATTTTGAAAGTAGGTTGATTGAAAACATGTAACGATGGCAAGTGATTTGCTGTGGTGACTTGTTCCCAGCCAGATCAACTGGGGAAACTGCCTTTTGCTGTCTGCAGTCGAATTGCTCTACTTGTGTAGCGGGTTGCACTGCACAAGTAAATGGATATTTACTGTCGTTGCCGTTTTGCCACAGCTTGCCAACTCATCCGTCTTGTTTAAAGTACTTTGAAATGGCACTTTAAGCGATTCAGTGGCACTGAAGGACAGAGTGAAACATCAGTTTGAACGATTGAGGTACATTCATGCCTGGAGTTTAGATATCATAGCTGCATATCTAAAAGCCTTATTCATGCTTCAGATGAGAGAGAGTCCATTGAAAGGTCATTGATCTAATTTGTCTCACCACAGATGCTGCCTGATTCCACTATTTTCTATTTTTACTTCAGGTTTTCAGTATCTGAACTATTTTGCTAAAGTATTTGAGGCCTATTGTGCAAGGGCCATTTGCATTTGCTACTTATTATGCAATACATGGCCTGGTGAAGTGGCAAAAATAAAGGATAGCATTTGTTATGACTCACACAATCTCAGAGGTCCCAAAGCACTTTGCAAATGACTGAATATTTTAAATTCATTCGCTGCTGTGAATGATTAAACAATTAAGCAATATAATAGGTGTAGAGTAATTGTACCTAGGTAACATTCTCTTACCACAGCGAAAAGAGATGATAAGAAGGTCATACTGAAACCTATGCCTTATTAGTAAGTAAACAGATTTGTGGAAAGGAGATTAGAATACATTGAAAGAATGTGTCGGAAGGAATTGCAGATGCTGGTTTACACCGAAGATAAACACAAAATGCTGGAGTAACTCAGTGGGACAGGCAGCATCTCTTGAGGGAGTGAATGAGTGACATCACCATTTCCTTCTCTCCAGAGATGCTACCTGTCTCACTGAGTTACTCCAGCATTTAGTTTCTATCTACATTGAAATAGTGACATTATGTTTGCACTACATAACTGAATATATTAAAAAAAAATACAGTCTCTAGAGCTCTTCAGGGACCCTTAAGTTTACCAATGGTTTATAATCACTGTCAGCCAGATCAACAGAAACAATGAGACTAAATACAGTAGAGGGAACGGAAAACTTGTGCCACAGATGCACATGAGTTGAAAAGTTTAAATAAATTAGGATATGTGATTTTGCAGGGTGTGGAATTTGGGAATGAGCCCCAATCTTTTTTTAATATTTTATTTTATAATCATATGGCACTAAAGTGCCTAATATATATTTTCATAATACATTTTATGTACATCTTTTTTTTTTGTTATAATAAAGAAGAATAAGAAAAAGAAAAATAAATTAGATAGTAAAGGATAGAAAGACGTGAGATATATAGTGTCTGAAGAAGAAGAAAAAATAAGAATGAATGAAGAAAGTTGAAGAAAGGAAAATAGGAAAAAGAGAATAAGACATAAAGAAAAGAAGTAAGGAGATCATTGTTTATAATCTTGACCATCCCTCATCCAGTCCTGAAACAGTTAGCTTTTACAATTGTGTTGCACCATATGATTCCAAAAAGACGACAAATGGAGACCAACTCGTTATGAATTGGTCTGATTTATCTATTAGGAGGAATCGCATTTCCTCAAGATGTGTGGTGTCCAACATGCTTGCGATCCACATTTTAAGCGTCGATATTGATGTATTTTTCAAAAATTTTATTAATTTTTTTGCTATTATTAAACCATAATTAAAAATTAAATTTTGAGATGAGTTCAATTTATTCCCATCTTCCATTACTCCAAATATAATCATTTCAGTATTAGGTTCCATTCTTATCTTAAATAATTTTGTAAATATTTCAAAAATATCACTCCAAAATCTATAAAGTTTTATGCAGGAAACAAAAGAATGTGTTATAGTTGCGTTTTGGGATAAACATTTATCACAAATGGGGGATATATTTGGATAGAATTTGTTCAATCTTGTTTTTGAATAATAATCTATGTAAAATTTTTAATTGAATTAGATTATGTCTTACATTAATCGAACATTTGTGAATATATATCAAGTACTTTTCCCATGTAACCTTTGTAATTTTTATCATTAATTTCCGTTCCCACTCTTCGCTAAGTACCTCTGTCGATGGTAGGTCTATATTTAAAATACTATTATATAAATATGAAATTAATTTTTGTGAGTCATTAATATTCATTGCTTCTTCCAATAAGAGGAATATCCTTGTATGTTTTTTTTCATGAATTCGCAAATCTGAAGATATTTAAAATATTGGTTGTTTTTCAATTTAACTTTTAATTGTAATTGTTGGAATGATAGTAGATTTCCCATTTCATACATATCCCCGATCCTTTTAATTCTGAAACTTTCCCATTGGTTAATGAGCCCCAATCTAACTAAAGAATCAAATCCTAAATCCCAGCATTTTGAGGATGGGGTGATGGGGCTCTTCCCATTTGTTGAGATTTTGCAACACTGTGCATGGCGTTATTGACAGGGCTTTCTCAGTCAGGCACATGCGCCTGATTAATGAAAGCTTTCTGGAGGAGAGGTTTCTTTTGAAGAGATAAACCTATTTCTTAGAGTTTCACAAGGGTCGGTGCAGGGGGGTTCTATTCTTCACTTTGTATATTAATGATATGGACGAGGTGATTGAAGGATTTGAGGCAAATTTGTGGATGATACGAAAATATTTAGAGGGGCAGGTAGTGTACAGAAAGCAGGGACTCTGCAGAAGGACTTGGACAGGTAGGGAGAATGGGCAGACCAGGGGTCGGAAATCGCTATAAAACATGGGGGGGACACAATTTCTTGGCGCCCGGACGCATGTGCGCGCACACGCGAGTCTTTGGAGACTTCGGCCATGGGCCCTGTGGACGATAACATGGGAACTGACCTGGTTGGTGTCCGACTCCGAACTCCAACAACAGCAGCTTCATCCGCCCCAAATCGCGGCTTAAAACCGGTCGCGGGATCTTCCATCGCCCGGCGGGGGGTTCAACATCGGGAGCCTCGATCGCCTCGACACAGCAATTTTACTGCGGGACGGTGGAAGATCCTGCGGCCGATTTTAAGTCTCACCAGGCGACGAAAGGCCCCGCGAATGGGCCAATTCAATCTCTGCTCTATGATCTTTGCTCCACCAGGACGTCTCCCTCCTCCAATCACCGCACTCTATCCTCAGTCCCACCCTCCCTACTTCCACCTCTGACTGACACCTCCCTCCTCCAATCATCGCGCTGAATCATCATGTGCCGCCCCCACCGCCCCATTGCCTGCTGACCGACGTCTGTCCCGTCCAATTGGCACCCTCGATCATCAGTCCAACCCCCACTGTCTCGCGGAAAGCAGAGATTTTTAATTGTTTTTCACCGTATTTCAAAATCCAGATTACAAAACATGGAGGGGATTGCCCCTCACCTCTCAAAACATGTAGGGGACGTGTGTGTCCGTCCCCCCACCCCCCTTCCCCCCGGGATTTCCACCCATGGGCAAATGGAATTTTCAATTTTCTAAATGGGGTGAGAATCCAGAAATAGGAGGTGCAAAGGGACTTGGGAGTGTTGGTGCAGGATTCCCAAAAAGTTAATCTGCAAGTTGAATCGGTAGTAAAGAAAGCAAACTCAATGCTAGTATTTATTTCAAGAGGCTCTATAAGGAGCTGGGAAGGCTGCATTTGGAATATTGTGAGCAATTTTGGGCACCATATCTGAGGAAGGATGTGCTGGCTCTGGAGAGGGTCCAGAGGAGGTTTAGAAGAATGATCACAGGAACGAGCAGGTTAACATATGATGAGTGTTTGTCGGCTCTGGGCTTGCACTCGCTGGAGTTTAGAAGAATGAGGGGGGGACCTCATTGAAACATGCAGAATTGTGAAAGGCTTGGATAGAGTGAATGTAGAGAAGATGTTTCCACTAGTGGCAGAGTCTGGGACTAGAAGTCATAGCCACAGAATTAAAGGACGTATTTTAGGAAGGAGATGAGGAGAAATTTCTTTATTCAGAGGGTGGTGAATCTGTGGAATTATTTGCCACAGAAGACCATGGAGGCCAATTCAGTGGATATTTTTAAGGCAGAGAGATAGATAGATTCTTGATTAGTACAGGTGTCAGAGGTTATGGGAAGAAGGCAGGGGAATGGGGTTAGGAGAGATAGATCAGCCATGATTGAATGGTGGAGTAGACTCCATGGAGCTAATTCTACTATTCCTTCTGACCTTCTTGGTGATTGACTGAATCTGTGTTAAAATGTTCTTCCGCCATTGTACCTGGGTGATCTTATCCCTTCTTTAACATGGTTAACGGTAGTTAAGGGGCATCTTTCCGATAGCTTCAAAATGGAATTGCTATTGATCATTTTTGGTTGATAAAACAATCTTTGCTGCGGCAGAGTAATGATCCGCATATGCAGCGTCGCAGGTGGAAACCAGGTGGCACATTGTTTAAAGTAAATTAGATTCTAGGCAATGTGTATTGGTTCTAAAGCTTGTGTATTGGTTCTAAAGCTTGCAAAAAAAATTGGTTCTAAAGCTTGCAAAAAAATGTCTATTGGTTCTAAAGCTTGCAAAAAATGTCTATTGGTTCTAAAGCTTGCTTGCAAAAAGTGTCTCTATTGGTTCTAAAGCTTGCAAAAAATGTCTATTGGTTCTAAAGCTTGTAAAAAAAAATGTCTATTGGTTCTAAAGCTTGGTTCTAAAAAAAATGTCTATTGGTTCTAAAGCTTGCAAAAAATGTCTATTTGTTCTAAAGCTTGCAAAAAGTGTCTATTGGTTCTAAAGCTTACAAAAAAAATGTCTATTGGTTCTAAAGCTTGCAAAAAGTGTCTCTATTGGTTCTAAAGCTTGCAAACAAAAGTCTATTGGTTCTAAAATGTTTCATACTACTACTTCCAGAAAATGCCCCCCCCCCCCCCCCCCTCCACTACTTACTGCCCCTGGTTGGCTTGGCTTGGTTTGTGTCTTGAAGTTGAAAGGCACTACTTACTGCAAATTGTTGGCATGAAGTTGAAAGGCACTACTTACTGCAAATGGTGGCTTGGTTGCTTTGGCTTGAAGTTGAAAGGCATTATCACTGCAAATGGTGGCTTGGTTGCTTTGGCTTGAAGTTGAAAGGCACTACTTACTGCAAATGGTGGCTTGGGTGTGGCTTGAAGTTGAAAGACACCACTTACTGCAAATGGTGGCATGACGTTGAAAGGCACTACTTACTGCAAATGGTGGATTGGTTGCTTTGGCTTGAAGTTGAAAGGCACTGCAAATGGTGGCTTGGGAGCTTTGGCTTGAAGTTGAAAGGCACTATTACTGCAAATGGTGGCTTGGGTGTGGCTTGGGTGTGGTTTGAAGTTGAAAGCCACTACTTACTGCAAATGGTGGCGTGGGTGCATTGGCTTGAAGTTGAAAGGCACCACTTACTGCAAATGGTGGCATGAAGTTGAAATGCACTACTTACTGCAAATGGTGGCGTGGGTGCTTTGGCTTGAAGTTAAAAGGCACTACTGTAAATGCACTTACTTCCTGTTTGCACTGTATATTGATTTTAGATAAAACGCTACCACTTACGGCTGTGATTTTTGGCCATCTTACTCAGTCCCCCTCCACTGAGCAGATGCAGAGAATTCTTCCCATCAATGAAAAATAAAAGTTATTAGTTTTTTAAAAAATGTTGAGAATCTCTCTCCTGTCAATCACTCCATGAAAGCCACACCTTTTCCGTTGGGGGGGGGGGGGGAGGGGTTATAAAACCCGGAAATGTTGTTGTGGCTCAGTCTCTGCAAGATGGAGGAGGGAGAGGTCACGACTCGCTGTCTTTAGTGGCTTTGCACCCTACTTCAAATGGTATGAAACTGCACTTGAATTTGGTGGCCTTGCACCCTACTAGAAGTGGTAAGAAACTGCACTTGAATTTGGTGGCCTTATAGCTTGTTTGAAGGATTAGCCGTGAGTCAACTACCAGCCCACCAGCCGTGAGTGAGTGAGTTGCCAGCACAACAGGCTTGACTGAGACGCCAGCCCAAGAATCCATTTGGCGCACAATTTGCATACTAGCCCTCTGGAAACCAGTCCCTTCAGCCAACAACACCCATACTAGCGCTACAGAAAGCCCCCCCCAATTGGCCATCAATATTAGAATTGGTGGAGAGGTGGAATATTGCGTTGGATGATCAGCCCTCCTGTGTGATGCTGGGACCCAACTTAGTCTAGTCTATACTAAATGTCATAGTGAAGTTAACCGCTCAAGGAATGAGAAGGACATATTAATGATAATGGAGAAATGGTTTTCAAATAACGTAAAGAAAGAGCATCATAAATAAAAGGAGAATGAATGATTGGATTATGAGAGGATAAAATGGACAGAAAAAGCAAACCTCGAAGGGTTTCGGCCCGAAACGTTGCCTATTTCCTTCGCTCGATAGATGCTGCTGCACCCGCTGAGTTTCTCCAGCATTTTTGTGTACCTTCGATTTTCCAACATCTGCAGTTCCTTCTTAAAAACTCCATTAAAAACCTTAAGGAATAACACTCCAAGCTTGTAATAATTAAGTTACAACACCAAAGGCTGACAAGCCATAACACATTAAATTAAGAATGTACTCAAATTTGCATTAATGGCTTAACTTCCTGAGACGTGCTTTGTTTTTTTGTAGAATTGAACATATTTCAGTGAGAACTTTTTGATTTACACATTTTACTACGCAGCTGCCTTTGTCTTGTTAGATAATTGGAAACTAATATCTAAACCTAAAATAACTCTCACTTGGAAAGACATGGTTCAATTGAGGAGAACCAGTGTGGGTGTGTTAAAGGGCACATCTTAATCACGAAAACACAGCATATACTTGCAAATCATCTTTGACTAACTTGATTAATTTATTTGACTCTTTCATGGGACATGGAATCACTGGCAATTCTGACATTTACTGTTGCCCCTGAACTAGCCAGCCCATTTCAGAGTTCCATTAAGAGTACAAGTACATCTGAGGTGTAGGGGCCAGGTCATTCCACTGACCTTCTGTTCAAAACGGGCATTAAATGTATTGAACATGCTGTAGAAGAATGCATTGATTCTGCCTGACTTCACTTTGTCATACGTCAATAGGCTTATGTATCGACTCCATTTCTTCTCGGTCTCCCGACTGTTTATCAGGTGTTGATATTTTTTGTCAGCTCCGTTACCACCCCTTGGTATTTGCCAAATATCTTTTCCTCACTGGCACTCTCTTGCTTCCCCCTGACCGAGTGAGAGGCAATGAAAGGATGCCCGTCTTGGCCTGAAACACATCTCCTGGTCAACATATTTGCCCTTTCCGTTTCTTCTTCCTACCTTACACTTTCTGCCGAAGGAATTCCTTTTACATCTTGAGGTTATGCTCAGTGATACTTTTCCATCTTGAGGTTATTAGTGACACAAATGTGACACTTTTTGTGGATTTCATAATTGCAGCATGAAAGCTGGTGGAGATACTATAAAATGCAGCCACATTGTAAAAATATTGGCATGCTCTCAAATCTAATCAAGGCACACTGACTCCCATATCTTAATTCCCAATACGCAGGCGATATTTGGTTGCGATGATTATCATTGTTCTATTGTTTCATGCTGAGTTCATGTGCAAAAGCCTGCAGTTGTTTCCTCTGTGGCTCACATTTGTGTTTCCCTGACATTATGTGCAATCTCTTCCTGTTGGATTGTACTAATTGGCTTCAGCAGTCTCCAGATTCCACTGTCACAATCTGCCAGTTCTTGGAACGGGGAATAATATCAGTAAGCGGAAGGGAACAAGGACCAAGGATGCAAACCTCGAGAGCATATTTGACAAGTGAGATCTAGTCATACTGTTTGTGGTGATGGGAACCTGAAGCTACTTGATAACTAAAATGCTGCAGTGTTAATATTAGGTCAGACTTCTCTATGTCTCAGTGTGTTTTTTTTTTTTTTATCAATCCATTTGGCTTTTCTGAACTT
This sequence comes from Leucoraja erinaceus, assembly GCF_028641065.1. NCBI lineage: Eukaryota > Metazoa > Chordata > Chondrichthyes > Rajiformes > Rajidae > Leucoraja > Leucoraja erinaceus. The sequence goes on along the minus strand of NC_073398.1, from coordinate 29,700,722 downwards.
GTAAGATCATAAACCTTCTTTTGGCATTTTAAAGTTCAATTGTCCTTGTATTCCGTGAAGGCAACTCTCAATTACAATCTCCTCCTCTCTCTATGCTCTAACTATTAATGTTGCCGCCTTCTTACTACCTATTACAATTCCATCCATTCTCTCTACTAATTCCTGCCAAAAGATTCTCAGAAATACAGAATCTGCATTTTTATACAACGTGCATCTATTCATATCACATCCTGTTCATCCCTTTTAATGAAAGTGGCCCTTTTGGTGAATGATTGACATCTGTTCTCCATCCATTGCAGAATTTTTCACCCACCTCAGCTGTCTGACCTGTGCACTTTTAAATCCGGTTTTGGATTTGGAAAAATATACCTTCAATGTAGAGATCAAATCCGCCTCCGTCATAAAAACACAGTATGTTATTTAAAATGTTATTTCACTTATTTTTGTGCCCCATCTGCCTGGACTGCATTCTGAATGAGGACTTCAAAGGTGAGAAAACAGAGACGGAAGTCATTGTGCTCGACTCCCACCTCCCGCACAATCTGTGCTGCATTTTGTTGAACTACATTTCAAAATAATTTAGTCCTACTGGTTGTAACCAGCATTCTAAATGTATTGAATTAAATATCCTTTTTTCCTTTTGCACGCTAGATTTTTACCTTCTCGCAGGTCAATGCACTATCCCCAAAGTAAAATTGAATTACATTGAAAAATGTGTAACAATACTAAAGAGGCAATAATATCGGTCCCTTTCGCTTTGTTTGGTGTAGTATCTCTCTCCTGTACTGTTTCTCAACCAATGTAAAAGATACAGAAGAGGCAAGAAATATTTCAAAGGAGATAAAAGAAAACATAAGCTAATTGTATTATTTACCGTATTTTTGCTCCTTACAGGGCAACGAATACGACTCCGCCCACACACTGTGGGTAGTAATATAAATGGGCTACAAGCAAAGGCAGACGTGACTGAGTGAAGGACAAAACTCCCAGTAGTCCCTTAGAATCAACCGCTCTTCATTCAGGTCACACCACTGTGGGCATTCGGATACCTCGCTTTTGTCAAATTAAAGCTTAAAAAGGTTGAAGGAACATGACAACAAAAAACAAGTTTATTTGCACCCTCAGTTTTTTTTAAACCTATTTTGGCTGAAGTGGGTCCAGACAACACATGGTCACCTTGATTAAGGGGAGCTGCCATCAATTAGGCAGAGTTATTTCAATCAAATCTGAAGGACATTGGGAAACAATCTTTAATTAAGGCATCACCTTTGCTACAAATATTGCCCACCATCATGGGCAGGGAATTAGAGGTGAGCTTTTCAATAGAATTCACTCCTGCAATCAGGACTCACAATTTAGCTCCTAACCTGTCAGAAACTGTATTTGAATAAATCTTTAACTTGACATCATTTAATTACTCTCTTTAATTTATCTTGTGTGCCCCAGTCTTTACACTATTGAATGGTATCCTGCCTTACTTTAATTTTCTGCATTTGTTAAAAGAAGTCTATCATATTTGGACTTTTGGAAACGCGTTTTGATGATTTTCCTGATAAGAATTACGACTAGATTATTGGCACTTTGACATTAACCAAAGCAAGCCGTTAAACAAAGCTATAAATGCTGTAATCTCACAGTCCTATAGGTTATGATGTATTTAGAATGTAGGTCTCAAAATAACAGAAATGTCCTCACATCAAAGTAAATTGTGTGTAGCCACCTCACAGTTCGGAATATTGTTCATCGCAGGGAAAATATATTCTCATAAATCTGAAGAAAACTAAACAAAATATATATTTTTAATTTATTTTTTCCCACCAGTCTTGTCAACCAACTTTCTTCCTTTCCCCTCTTTCCTGGTCATTGTTTCCTCACCATATGCTAATTATCCATCTCTGACTTGCCTTTTTTTTTAGTGATTATTAGCTGTGATTGTCAGAAGGTTGTTGTAGAATAGAATGCTGCCTCCAAGCTATTTCAGATCCTCAGCAAAGTTTGTGCACATACTTGCAGCAATCGGGAGAGGAAACCCTGACTGAATTTTCCTGCTCTTATTCAGTGTGTTGAGGCTATTTAGTGGTTTCTTATCTTTGCTGTGGTTTAAGTCAACAAACTGAGCATAGACTGGGAAATGGACCAAGAACTTGCCAGAATTGATGAATAGATGGTTATAAAAGAAAAGTGGACTAGCATTGCACTGGTAATTTTAAATTGAACTTTGTCAGTTTCTGAAATATAGGCATTAATGGGTTGTTAATCCCCTTTGATATAGGGGCCGGTCATCCTGACATGTAAAACAAGTTTTTGATGGATTCTTAGTGATTTAAATTGGTGCACACTGAACAGTGATCAAAGTACTATATTGTGTCATCTAGAATATAGAACAGTACAGCACAGGGAGAGGCACTTTGACCCACAATGTCCATGCCGAAAATGATGCTAAATTAAATTAATCTTCTCTGCCTCCATGTGATTCATAACCCTCCATTCCCTGCACATCCACATCTATCTATCTATCTATTTTCTATTTTACTAAAACTCTGTTCTTGACCGGTTTTGGCTTTCTGTGCTGCGGTTTCCGAGAGTACGCCACCACCTACGGCCGTCATTTTTGGCCACCTCGTTCAGAGCCCCCCTCCGCTGTATGTGTGCCGAGGATTTTTCCCGTCAATGAAAATTGACAGAGATATTAATGTTTTTACAACATTCCCCATTCTCTCTGCTGCCTCTGCTGGAGGGAGGGGGAGGGACTATAAAACCAGGAAGTGGTGTGCCTCAATCAGTTTCTGCAAGTGGTGTGCCTCAATCAGTCTCTGCAAGTGGTGTGCCTCAATCAGAGCTTTGAATGACACTGACAAATGTCTACAGCACTGTGAGTACCCTTAATTTGGTTTGAAAATGAAAATATGATTAGAGGTAAAAAAGCACTGCCTGCAAATGGTTGTTTGGGTTTGGGTTGAAGTAAAAAGGCACTCTCTTTCTCCCCCCCCCCCACAACCGCACGTTGGCCCCCTCCCCCCCTCTCCTCCCCCCCCTCTCCCCCCCCTCCTCCCCCTCCCCCCCCCTCGCCCTCCCCCCCTCCCTCCCTCTCCCTCTCCTCCCCCCCTCTCCCCTCCCCTCTCCTCTCCTCTCCTCTCCCCCAGACCCAACGGGTCTGCACTTGGTCTAGTATTATTATAAAACTCTGATCTTGGATGTTTATGTCCGTATTTATTTGTGCGTTTGATTGTGTATCCTCGAAAATCCGATGATCTAACGGTGAAATTTTTACGTATTCCGGTAGAGGTTTACCTCATGATCTCGAAAATCGCCTCATCTGTAAATTTGATTCATTATTTCTTGAGTTATTTCTTCAATTCGTCACGAATCAGAACTTTTTGGAAGTTAACGAGCTGAAGCGAGCTGATGACGTCACAATGGCTCTGCTCCTCACAGCCAGCTGTGCAGAGTTTTCAACATGCAGCTTGCTGGCCACTGTTTTCCATGAGCAGCTAGTTACGTAATCCCCCCCCCCCCCCGCGTAACTCGCACTCGGCTGGCCATCGGCAGCGCCCCGCCCCCCCCCCCCCCCCCCCCCCCCCCCCCCCGTGCTCAGGATTGAAGCCGCTAAACACGCAGTAATTTGGTTGGGCTTCCGAGGGCTTAAGAGGTCCCAAGAGGACCCGAGAGCTGTCGAGGCCCGCCACCCATTCGCAGTCAGCCTCCTCTCCCCCCTCTCCATGCCACCCCCTCTCCATGCCCCCCCCTCTCCACCCCTCTCCCCCCTCCCCCCCCCCCCCTCTCCTTCCCCCCCTCTCTATCTTTCTCTGCCCCACTCTCTCTGCCCCTCGAGATAGCGCGGGGCTGGGGTAAAAGGAGCCAATGAGTAATATTAATATAATATCAAGGGGGGTGGTCAGTGTGTGTGTGTGGGGGGGGGGGGTGGGCGGGGGGTGGTTAGTGTGTGTGGGGGGGGGGGGGGGGATTGGGGGGTTAGTGTGTGTGTATAACGCTGCAGGCCGGCCCCGCCCCCCCTCCTAACCTCGCGTTGATGTGACAGGACCCAACGGGTCCCCCTTGGTCTAGTGTCTACCTAAAAGCCTCATGAATGCCACTATCATATTTTTAATTATTATTTCTTCTCGGTGTCTCCTCCACCACCCTTGGCAGCACTTGCCAGGCACATACCACGCTCCCTGTAAAATAAAGACTTGTTTTGCAACATATCTCTGTCTACACCTCTCCCTTCATTTAATTGTGTGGAAGTTGACTGAACCACATGTTTGGGTAGGTGCAAAATTGGTAATCTATACTCTGACATCTATTTAGTGCTGAAGACCAAGGCTAAATTTCTACATCTTAATGTCTTTCGAAGTGGTCTAGGGTAACAGTCATTTGTAAAGGACTAAATAGAGTACCAGGTGTACTGCTCTGTGACAGGTGATAAATGTTCAGTGGGGTGTGTGGTGCTCCCTAAAATCAAATAGCTCGGCGGCATTCCAGTCAATACTCCACATGATAAGTGCTCATTGGCTAAGGTGACGAGGCCTGCTATCACACATTGCTGAAAGCCCCATTCATTAGTCACTGTTCTCCAGAGACAAGAGGGGGAGAATGCACAAAACATCATTTTAAATAAGTCATCTGATGTTATTATTATGTGGAGAAATACCTTCATTTGTGATGTGCAATATCAGTCGTGGATTTTTATAATCTTATATTTTATTTATGCAGACTCTGACAAAGGACCAAGAAGAAATAACGTCAATAATTAAAGAGCTAAACTGTCATTTTGTTTCTAAATATCTTAAATGCAAAGCCCAAGGCGTTTTCTATTTTAAAAACCTCTGAACTGGCAGTGTTGACTGAAAGGGATTTGATTTCTATTCCCTTTTCATCACTGTGTGTTCTCCTGAATGTAGCTGTCAGCAAGGCTCAGTGTAGACATCTGAGTTCCCTTCATTCTCACCATGGTTGCCAAACTCTGTACATGCCAGGACCTGTGTCCCAGGACTGCCAGCAGATCTTCCAGCTGACTGAATAAATGAGGAAATCATATGAAATCATCCTCCACCAGTGGCAGGTGTTCCTTGAAGAAAAAGCACTGAACTGTTTCAGTCTGGGTTTCTTTCCCACTGATGTTAAGCCACCTAATCAGGTGCCGTTGTTAGTTTTATGCCCCTGGAGACCAAGGTAAATAGCTGAGCAGATGGTTGTCTCCATGAGCTTTATGCACTGAGCAGGGGGTTGTGGGGAGAGTAGAAAAGAGATCCAGGCTTTCATTTAATAATTCATTTAATTTATTCCTAACATTGAAGTGGAAGTAAACAAACATTGGAGGAGAAGTAGGAGAGGAAAGTTGCTGTAAGTAGACAGGATGACACAAAGCACAAAATCAAGGCGATTGAGAGTGGAGAGGTGGGATTGGGGAGAAAGTTTGGTGAGTACGTGAAATGAAAACATTGAATAATGCACAAGAGATTCATGGGGATTTTTAGAGGCACTTTTCAGGCCTTTGAGACCAGGAGTTGAAATCCAGAAATACAGGAAGAAATAGGGAAGGATGTATATTATTGTGTGGCTTCAGGGAAAGTTGAATCTCTGGACAGGGAGTTAAACAAGAAGGGAGAATGTGTATCTTGGACATGGGATCCAGAGGTAGAAACGGAACAGAGGGTTGTCTGCTGTGGGATAATAATTTTGTATTTGGTAGCAAAAGAGCTGAAAAAATCAAGACATTTAGATTGGATGGTACTGATTTGTATTCCTATGTCTATCTTTGAAATTCAGGCAGTTACATTTTTATATGTATAACAATTACTGGTGTACAATGCTGCTTGTGCCAGAAGCATTACCCAGTACTCGTAGCATAGTTTTATTTCAACAAAGCACCAACAGCAGGAAGTAGTGATTTTAGAGGCAAACTCCAACTTGTCTCTTAAGCCTCAGGCAAGCTAGTAAATTAATGTTGGACACATTTTTAGTATCTTATCCATTTAAAATTCTTCAGTAGTTTTTTGTCATCTGTCCCAGTGCTATTCTTTCATCAATGACATTAATGTTCTTGCTCTATATGATTGCAGCGCTTCTAATACAACTTGTTCAATGCAAGGAATAGTTTTGAGCTTGTACTCCATACTTCACACTGCCAATTCCAGCAACTCCTCCTGATCCACTTCTGCAATGCAACACCAGTTCCACCTATAACTTGTTCCAGTAGCAGCTGAATTTTTCATATTGAAAACAGTACTGCTGTACTTACAATGAGTAATATTGGAACTGTCAACTCCATCAAGTGTTCTGGAGCCTTGATGTGGGAATGGGCGCATTAGCAATGTCAGATGTTTAACTTCTTCCAAAATCTAACTCGGACCATCAATACCTGTGCACCTGAGGTGTTACATATGAAATCTGTTGAATAGAAAGCAATGCAATATCTCATTGAGTGATGATTATATGGGTGGGTGCAGGGTTGAATGTAATAAAGTTATGACAGAAAGTAATGATTTCCAACTTTATTTTGCTAACTCTATCTATCTAAGCACAGAATTTTGACTGATAGCGGTCAACGATAATGCCCAAGTTACCATTGACCTTGTATGAGTCTACTGTAGATTCAACATGGTATTCAAACATACTAGGAAATTCAATGGATCATGTCTATATCTCTACGCATCCAGGTTTTACAGTGAAGCGATCAAGGATAAGATTCAGGGAAAGGAGCACTGAATAATGTTTCAGTTTCTAAAACCCCTTACCACCAGTCCAGATGTGGGTGGATGATCAGAAATCAAAATTAAAGTTATCCTGGTCAATTTGGAGAAACGCACACAATAACAAAAGCTCACATTTGAGAAGAGCCTGGCAGGTTGATTTTGTTGCATTGTTCTCTGGGAACTGGTATAAAACAGAACTTTGTAACTCCCACACATGTTACAGTTAATTTGCATGATCTTTTATTTGGAAGAGCCATATGTTATTTTGAAGTAATATTAACAGATTGCCCTTAACATTTCTCACAATGTAGAATATATTATTTTTTAGCAATAGACCTTTGTGCCAAAAGAATGTGTCTATCGTGTAGTGATGATCATCTATTGTATTCCCATCTGCAAAAACTTTGGAAAAACAAAAGCTTTACTTTCTCAATTTATCTCTAATTCTTTCCTTTAGCTCCTCCATGCTTTTCCCCTTAACTTTTATTTCATCTTTCTGCATCTCTCATCGGCTTTGTGCCTTTGCATCGGTGGGTTTATCCGCTTTACTATTACGCTTCACTTTATTGTAAGTCTCTTCCGTCTGGGTTTATCCAGCTGACTCTCTCACTTCAGTTTAGTCCAACAACACAATGAAATATGTAATTAATCATTTATAGGATCTCAGGAAATAATGGCTGTGGCAGATTATCAATTAACTCAAATCATTAAGGGCCTGTCCCACTTTCACGACCTAATTCACGACTTCTGCCAAGTTTGCTCTTGATTCATACTCACAGCATGGTCGTAGGAGGTCGTAGGTAGGTCATGATGCTAGTCGTGGGTTCTCATGGCATCAAGTAGGTCGGGGGGCGTTTTTCTAAACTGATGAAAAATGTCCATGATTCAGATTCAGATTCAATTTTAATTGTCATTGTCAGTGTACAGTACAGAGACAACGAAATGCATTTAGCATCTCCCTGGAAGTGCGACATAGCAAACGATTTGAATAAATAATAATAAGTGTCCGGGGTGATTGGCAGTCACCGAAGTTTTTATGAGCAAAAAAAGGTTGTGAATTACATCGTGAAAGTGGGGTAGGCCCTTAAGTCAGCCTAAATAATTATCTAAATATCATAAAACCCTCATAAAATGGGAGCTATTCAGCCTTTTGCCAAGCTGGCACTATTATCCCAGAACAGACAACTTGTATGAGCTGTTTAAAAAAATGTGCGGGATCTAATCTTCATAAAAAGATGCATGGAATTCAAAAGACGGAGAGGGTACCAAAACATGTATAGCTGACTGTTTAGTCTTCCTCTGGAGAGTTGTGCCTCATTCTTGGGACGACACTTTCGGAATGGCTAAGGCTTTGGTGAGGATCCAGGGAAGTTTTATGAAGATCTTTGAAGGATAAATGATTTTAAATACACGGAGGATCTACAAAGCCTTCAGTTGTTATGCCAAGTGAAAAGTTTGAGTGGCTTTGAAGATGTATTTGGGAACACTGCAAAATTTATTGGCCAAAAAGCAACAGAGTAATTATCTGTGCAAGTTGTGGTCCAAAATGTGACTGATAAAGTGGCAAAAGAAGAGTCAAAGAATTGGAAAAATACTTGTGGAAGATGCTGTGGGAAAACAGCCAGTGATTGATACTATTTGGCCAACTCAGGCAAAATGAATCAACCATCTGTTGTGCTGTATGATTGCATGAAATGCCGTACATTGCATTCTTAGTTCAGTTTAGAGATACAGCGTGGAAATAGGTCCTTAATAGGAAAATAGGAAATAGGCCCCATCGAAGCCGCACTGACTAACGATCACCCATACACTAGTTCTCCGTTATCCCATTTTCGCATTGTACAAAGCCAATTAACCCACAAATCTGCATGTCTTTGGGATGTGGGAGGAAACCGGAGGACCCGGATAAAACCCGTGATCACAGGGCGAGCATGAAAACACCACCAAGACATCGCCCCTGGTCAGCTTCGAACTCGGGTCTCTGGCGCTGTGAGGTAGCAACTCGACCACTGTGCCACCTTAAGATTTTCTTAATAGATTCAATGTTTCTTTTAAAAGCAAGAGAGCCGAGAACTGTCACATATGTACCATCTCCAAATATCAAGTGCAGATTTTTTGACAAATGCCACCTGACACCTTGAGTTTGAAAACCTGCCTGGAATTGCGGTCCTCTGAAGGTGGCTGCATGTATCAAAGCGGGCTGATTACAATCTGACGTGGAGACAGCTCCCCCTCAAGCACACAGGGTAACTTGTCACTGTTTCTCACAGCTCAGTGTGGCTGATGTAACATGGCAGGAAAACGCATCCAAACTATGCAAAAGGGAACGGGGTTCAGGGTTCTGCAGCTTCTACCAAACAGTAAACATGACAAATGGAGCCAAAGACCAGAAGAACCAGCGACTATATTACGTAGTAATACAATTTACAGCTGCTGCAAGAAGCATTCTAACATTACGGGGGAATATTTGCTGGTAAGGGAGCTGGCATACCGAAATCTCTAGATTAAGCACAGAAATATTTTTCTATTTTGAGAAAAGGCACAAAGATGCCACAATGGTCAGAATATCGCATACATTGCTTACTTGGTAGTCCTGTCAGCTCTAAGTCAGAGACTTGTGCGTTTAAGTCAAGCTCTGGTATGGAATAATGTATGGTCAGAAATGTTGTTTGGTGGAAACTTCCGTTAGACATATAGATCCTATTTTGAAGAAAATCAGGGAAATTATTGCTGGTATTCTAAGATGCCTAAATTAACATCATTAACAGTCGATTATCACTTTATTAGAAACATAGAAATTAGGTGCAGGAGTAGGCCATTCGGCCCTTCGAGCCTGCACCGCCATTCAATATGATCATGGCTGTGAGTGGGAGCTCTCTGTGTTCAACATACCTGCTCATTTCCCTCCATGCCTCTTCCTAATTAATTAGCTGCTGTGGCCTTTGGTACATGAAAATCAGGGCTGTGGGGAAACTCCTCCAAAAAATGGAGGGTGTAACGCCCCAGGGCTGCGTATAAGTGGCAACAGTGCTCTATACAAAAATGAGATGCTAACATCACAATGTATAAAACAAACAACACCAAATGTATAGACACAAGGAACTGCAGGTGCTGGTTTACAAAAGGACACTTAAAGCGCTGGAGTAATTCATCAGGTCACGCAGCATCTTTGGAGAACGCAGATGGGTGAGGTGTTGGGTTGGGACTGAATGTATAACCCGAATGACACTAAGAAACTAAAGATCTTTCCACTGAGCTTTTCTTTCGTATATCTCCTTTTACTTTGAACAAAGCTTATTTTTGAAATTTAAGAAAACATGAAAACAGAAAACTGGCAGATTTGGAACTTTTGAGATAAAAGCACGGACTGCTGGAAACTGTGATCGAGTCAAGTGGTGTCTGTGGAAAGAGCAACATAGTTCATATTTCAGATCAAAGAACATTTGTGAGAACTGATTTTTCATAAATAAAACATATTTTCCTTCACTGACGTATCTATATTGTAATAGTTTAATCTATATATGATTCTGTGAATTACCAAAAACAATACCTTTCTCCTTTGCTAAATTCAGAAATAGTCACAATCCTTATTTGGCAATATCGTAATCATTTTCCTTTGATTATATGCCATCTTTATCTTCTCTTGATAGCCATTATTGGAGCACTTGCCTTGTTAGGTTTTATTGCCTTACAGGCAGTGTATTTGTTCCTTTTCTGTGAATTATTGCTTCTTTGTTATCATTAATTTTAATGTAGATTCCCAGTTAAATATAGATAAGCCTTTGCACTTTGCATTATTCAGATATAAGACATGAGTTTCGGAATGAACAAAATTAGTTTCAAAACTTCATATACAATTATATCAGATTATTATAATTAAAGACCCTTTTCTATCATTAATCAATTAACCCTTGCTGATTACAGAGTGCAATATCTAAAGTCATCTGTATCTTCATTGGTTCCGCAACATATTGATCCAGAATCTTTCTCTTATGAGGCATAGTTTGAAGCATATCCATGATCTACAAGGTTCTTTATCCAACACAGGATAGCTGAAACCCTAGTCAATTCGTCCTTCCCCACCCAAACCACCCCCTCTCCGGGCACTTTTCCTTGCCCTTTACCTCCCCCCTTGACTCCATTCAAGGACCCAAGCAGTCTTTCCAGGTGCGGCAGAGGTTCACCTGCACCTCCTCCAACCTAATCTTTTGCATCCGCTGCTCTACATCGGCGAGAACAAGCGTAGGCTTGGTGATCGCAATAACCAACCTGATCTCCCGGTGGCTCAGCACTTCAACTCCCCCTCCCATTCCGAATCCGACCTTTCTGTCCTGGGCCTCCTTCATGGCCAGAGTGAGGACCACCGTAAATTGAAGGAGCAGCACCTCATATTTCGCGTGAGCAGTCTGCACCCCAGCGGTATGAACATTGACTTCTCTAATTTCAGATAGTACTTACTTTCTCCTCCTCTTCTCAGCTGTCCCTCAGCCCACTGGCTCCTCCTCCTCCTTTCTTCTACCCCCCACCCTCACATCAATCTGAAGAAGGGTTTGGACCCAAAACATTGCCTATTTTCTTCACTCCATAGATGCTGCCTCACCCGCTGAGTTTCTCCAGCATTTTTGTCTACCTTCGTTTTTCCAGCATCTGCAATTCCTTCTTAAACATAGGTGAAATTTCTCCCAGTTAAATATTCGGAAGATAGTATACCCCACCTTTGGTTTCTGCCACATTCCTCATTTGTAAACAAATGACTCCATCCCTTTTAGTTTTATAGATACAGCGTGGAAACAGGCCCTTTGGCTCCACTGAGTCCGCCCCAACCAGCGATCACTTGTACATTAGTTCCATCTATACACTAGTGACAATTTACAGAAGCCTATAAACGGGTGAAACTTCACAATGTGGGAGGAAACTGGAGCACCCATGTGGGAGAGCATACAAACTCAGACAGCACCCACAGTCAGGATCGAACCTGGCTCTCTGGCGCTATAAGGCAGCAACACTAGGGCTGCACCACAATGCGGCCCTTTTCCAGGCAAATCAAATTTAACAAGCCTCTTGATGAACGTTTAATGTTATATTTGACTCAGAAGCTTGAAGCATGTACCCATGTCATGAACAAAACTGCTAACTCCACATCCTCAATTTCAGGACCTCCGCTCATCTGTTTCTGAAACCCATTCCCTACCTTTGTTTTCACTGGATAATGGCTGCAAAGCATTCCTGACTAGGATCCAACCCTCTGCTCTATAAACCTTTCATCCTAACCTCTGGTGCTTGTATCCTAATTTATACCAGGTTATATTTATCCATTGTCATTGTCACTGTGCTTGCAAACCTATAATTGCTTCCTGTTAAACATCACCGTGATTTTAAAAGACACATTATTTTTTAAATACCTCAGTCTTCTTGTTCCTTCCTATTTTGTTTGGTTCTTTATCCTCAAGTTACCTGTGGCCCCTTAATTCCGGTTTCTTGTACACCTTGAATTTAATCATTCCACCACTGGCAACCATACCTGCTGGTAACAAACACTAGGTTTCAGAATCCAATCACTAAATATCTGTAAAATCCCTCCATTTCTTGCACTGATATTTTCTTATGGTCCTTTACGTCAATTGTTATTTGATAAAAGACCTTTTCTGTGCCTTTGGACATTTAACTTCATTACAGAAGAGGTGCTATGTAATTGGTTATTGTTATTTCCCCAGAGTATTTATTTTTACAGTAAGTCTTTAGGATTAATGTCCATCCCATGGAAAATACCTCCGCTGAATTCTATCTTTTTTTTGCTGAGTTGTGGAAGTGGAAATTCATAACATGCAGGAGATGATCAGTGTAAAACTAGATTCTTCTTGTTGTTGCAGGAGCATTGTTCAGTCAGAAGAGAAGCTCATCATTAGTGCATCGTGGGCAAAAGACGAGGACATCAGCCGATTACTAACATCCCTCCCTAACTGGACGAACATGGCTCAGCCTAAACAGATGAGACCAAAGCGAGAAGACGAGGAAGACTTTACAAGGTAGGACATACATTTGAAGACACAAGGAACTGTGGATACTGGAACCTTGAGCAAACATAAAGTACTTGAGTAACTCCGTGGCTCAGGCAGCATCTGTGGAAGGAATTGATAGATGATGTTTGGGTCGGGGCTTTTCATTTAATGTTTTAATCTCAATTTCTGTCATTTCGAGCCAATGAGTAGTTCCTTTTCTGATGTAATCAAATTGATGTTTTAACCAAAAAGTTGGGATGAAAAGGAAATGTTCTGTTGTGATAAGGTAAAGAATGAATGTTTATTTTGTATTGTAGTATTATGTCTTGTAATGCTTTCAAGTGAAACCCCACAATCTGGCATTTGATCTGGAACCATATGGGTGAAATAAAAAGTTGAAATTGAAGAAAGTTGTACAGGTGCACAACCTTTTATCCGGTGTTCCGGAAACCGAAAAACTCCGAAAACCGGCCATTTTTCCCCAGGATGTCGTCTGCACACCAAAGCTCGCGTTTGGCGCCAAACTTGACCGAAACGACCCACGGTCAACACAGGTCTGTACTATTGTCGCGGCTGCCTCCTCCCCGGAGACACTTAAACATCTGTAAATCATTGCTTAAATGTTAGTCAGTTAGTTTGGAGGGCTTTTATGTGAAAGGGAGGGGGGTTAAAGGGGCAAACTTTAATTCTTAGTCCCCTACCTGGTCGGAGAGGCGGGGAGCGGTCAATGCCTTACTGGGTCGCCGTGCAGTAAGCTCCGCAGCGCTGTGGCTGCCAACTCCCAGCTGGGGCTGCGGGCGGCGCCGGTTGTAGCTCCGACCCCGGCAACTCTACCCCTGGCTGCGGGGCGCTCCAAATCCACCGCCGCCCGCGGCCGGACGCCCGCCGTCCCAGCTCCGCGAATGTTGGGAGACGGCGGCGTCGCAGCGCTGGGATACCAGCGGGGAGCGGGCAATGCCTTACCAGGTCGCCGTACGGTAATCTCCGGAGCGCTGTGGCCGCCGACTCCCAACATTCGCGGAGCTGGGACGGCGGGCGTCCGGCCGCGGGCGGCGCTGGATTTGGAGCGCCTCGCAGCCAGGGGAAGAGTTGCCGGGGTCGGAGCTCCAACCGACGCCACCCGCGGCTGGACGGAGCCCCCAGCTCCGCGATGTTGGGAGTCGCCGACCAGGTAGGGGACTAAGAATTAAAGTTTCCCCCTTCACACCCCACCACCACCCCATAAAATCCCTCCAAACTAACTGACTAACATTTATGCAATGATTCCCCGGTCTCCGGGGAGGAGGCAGCCGCTCCAGACTTTTCAAGCCGCCCGCGCTACCTTCCTAATCTACGCTAAAAATCTTCCATTCGGAAATCCGAAAATGTCCGAAATCCGACAAGTGTCTGGTCCCAAGGCTTTCGGATAAAAGGTTGTGCACCTGTATTAAGATTGAAAATTCTGGTTGGAATAAAATCCGTTGAGCACGCGCTACCTACGAAATGTCAAGTGTCTGGGGACAACTCTCTGATTTTCTCATTATGTGTAGGAAGGAATGCTGGTTTACACTAAAGATCTGAAGAAAGGTCTTGACCCGAAACACCACCCATTTTTCACTCCAGAGATGCTGCCTGTCCCGCTGAGTTACCCCATCATTTTGTGTCTATTTCTGATTTTCTCATGTGCCACGTTAGTTTGAGATAAATGTCCCTGAAAAGGTTTGACGTGAATCAGTTTCAATGTCCCACTAGGCCGCTTCCAGGAAAAAATGCACTTGGGAGTGGGATAGACATGTTAATGGCACAACTGGCCAACCCACACACGTGAAGAGCTGTGATCTGAGATGAGGCTTTTGGACATTATGAGAAACAACAACAATAAAAGATTAAATTAGAGTACAAGACAAAGCCAGCTAGAAATGTAAAAACATGGTCGGAGATTCTACAGATATTACAAAAAGACAAGTGTAAGCTGGGTGCTTGAGTCTGGGGGTTTTAACAGCTAACTCAAATATTGTCCCAGAAATAGCAGAAAAATGGGAATTGCAAGGGAGGAAGGAACCTGGGTTACATCACCAGGGAAATGGTACTGAAAAATCTGGTGGAGTCGGAGGCTGACAAGTCCCCTGAGCCTCATGGTCGATTTCAGGGGTAGGAAATGAACTGTACTGGGATGATTGATGCACTGGCCTTAATTTTTACAAACCTTGCTAAGTTTGGGGTAGGGTCCGTAAGATTGAAAAATAGTGAATAAAACTACTTTTCAAAAGGGTGACATGAAGAAACCCCAGGCCAATTAATTTAACATCTGTTGGAGGGAAAACATTAGGACTATGATATAAAGTGTCACAGTAGACCACCTTGAAAAATTCAAACTAATTAGGCAAATCAACGAGGGAAATTATGTTTCTTGTAATTCTTTGAAGAAATAACATGTTCTGCAGACAAAAGGGAGCCTGTGCGGATTATAACATATTGGATAGAAGATTAACTGATTGACAGGTAAAAGAGGAGACCTTTGAGGATCTTTTCCTCGTTGGCAAAAATAAAATGGGCGGTGTGCCATAGAAATCAGAATTAGACCATTAACTCTTGACCATTTATGTAGATGACTCGAATGACGACTCTAAAGGTTTGATTACTAATTTCGCTAGTGTCACAGAGAAAGTTTGGAAAATAAATTACGCAGAGATAATGAGGCTGCAAAAAGGACTGAACGATTAAGCAAGTAGATAAAGATATGGTGTGGAGTATAATCAAGGAAAAATGTAAATTGTCTAATTTGGCAGGTGAAGTGAAATAGAAACATGTCAAAATGATAAAGGAGTGCAGAGCCTGAAGGTGCAGAGAGATCAGGATGTCCTAGTGCAAGATTCACAAAGGCTGGACAGCAAACAGGAAAGTTAATAGATTGAAACTGTTTATTGGTAGGATAACTGAATGCAGAAGTAGGGAAATTATGCATCATTTATGCCAAGTATTGGTGAGATTGTGCGGTCCCCTGATATAAAAAAGGTAGTAGATGTATTGGAAGCAGTTCAGAAAAAGATCACAGGGAAGGATTGGACAGGTCAGTCTTCTATTAGCAGGAGTTTAGAAGAGTGAAAGGAAATGGTTGGAATATAAGATGCTAAAGAGTTTTGAAGGGTGGACAAGGGATTTTTGCTTCCTTTGGGAGAATCTACATTTTTGGATTATCATCCAAAAATAAGGGCTTATCCATCCATGTAAGACAAAGGTCTGATGCTTACTTTTTCTCAGACAATGCAATAAATAAGCAAATTGTCATTTGGTTTATCAATATGGTTAAAGGTTTTGTTTTATGACAATAATGTAGGCTGTTCAGAGTACAGAATGAAAATTAAAGAAATAAACAGTTATATAAACAGCAGAGTCCAGAAGCAGGGTTTCGACTGAAGCAGTGACGATCCTTCCCCCCCCCCCCCCCCCCCCCCCCCCCCCCCCCCACAGAAGCTTCTCCGCTATTGAATCTCAGCACATTGCTGGCACAACTAGCAATACAGATTAATGATGCAGACCCTCAATACATGGGGTGGTTGAGGGGAAATTTGGATGCATCAAGTAGGACATTGGGAGTTCTCTATCTAATGGACAAATATGAGGAGAAGCCTAGAAGAGGATTTCCCTCGGGTTTCTTTCACGCACTTCTATCACGCATATACCACTGGGTGGTGCTACGATGGCAGCCTCGCCTACAGTCTGTCTGTCCTTGGGTTTTTTTTTGTTACTTTTAGCGTGTTTAAAAAGTTTGTGTTAATGTTCTTTGGTTTGTTTTATGTGGTGTTTGGGTGCAGGGGTTGGTGGAAACTTTTTTTCAATCTCTTACCTTGCCGGAGATGCGATTGTTTACCGCATCGTATCTCCGGCCGCTCTGCGGATCTAACATCGTGGAGCCAGAGGCCTTGCTCGGGACTGACTTTGAGCCCCACCGCGGGGCGTGGACTTAACCATTGGAGCCGATTCCTTGCCTGGGATCGATGCTCCAACCGCGGCCTGCGGACTTCAACATCAACGAGCTCGCAGTCTCGGGTTGAGACCGATGTCGGGAAGCTCCAAAAGCCGCACACCATTCGACTAGCTCCGACCTGGGGTAGATCGCCCGGTGCAGGGGGGGCTGAGGTTCCCCCCAGATGCAGGAGCTTGAACGCCCCGACGAGGAGGCCCGCCGCCGGCTACATGAGTAAGATCGTCCCGTCAATGGAAGGTTATTGGCCCCCGACTGCTGGAGGACAAAGAAGGGAGAGATTGAACTTTTTTTTGCCTTCCATCGTAGTGAGGAATGCGGAGGAGTCACTGTGGTGGATGTTCATGTTAAATGTATTTCATGTATTCTGTTGCTTTTTATTGGTATGACTATGGCAAATCAAATTCCTCGTATCTTGCAAAACATACTTGGCTAATAAATTATGATTATGATGGCCAACTTTAGAGCAATATTGGCAGGAGGCAGTACACGATCTCACAGCCGTTTTCATGTCCCACTGTATGATGAGGGATAATATAAGGGACCATTATCTTTATTGAAAAGTAAAAAGTACCACTCCAGTTAAAATTGCTGAAACATAGATAGGAGAATAGTCAGCAATGCTACCCTCCGGATGGGAAGAGTAGACAGTTTTTGATCTTAGATTCAAACCAACAATTTACAAAATGTGTATTATCTCTGATCAAGTAACAGTAATAGTCTGGCAATTTGAAGCCATGATGAATGGTTGTCCATGATATTATAATGGAATAACCCATGGAATTTTCTTTTAAAAATAAACCGTTTTGGGAGTGTTTTATATTTCATAAGGGCTTCTTTCTTCAGCTCTGACTACAGTTGGAGGTATAGTTGGAGTGGTGATCATTGTACGCTTATAATGACCTGTCTGAGATTATGATTTTGTAGGAGGGAACTGCAGATGCTGGTTTAAAACACAGATAGACACAAAATGCTGGAGTAACTCAGCGGGACAGGCAGCATCTCTGGAGAGAAGGAATGGGTTTCGTGACGGGTCAAGATCCTTCTTCAGATTGAAGAAGGGTCTCGACCAGAAATGTCACCCATTCCTTCTCTCCAGTGATGCTGCCTGTCCCGCTGAGTTACTCCAGCATTTTGTGTCTATCTGAGATTGTGATTGATGTGTCAGTTAGAGTCTTTATTTCAAACAAAAAAAAGTAACCATTTAAAAATTGCAGTTTATATAAATAAGCTAAAGTAAATATTGAAATAAACTAACTATAATTTCCATTTTTAATTTAGCTTGTGTTCTAAATTGGCATTAACCTATTGGACCTTCAAGCCTTGGTCAAACTTCACATTCAATTTATGGACAGGCCAATTTATGGCTCAGCCCTATTTTCCTTTTTTTTAAAAAATGAAGCAAGTTGATTTTTCTCCTCTCAACGATAGCATTAAAAATTGCTGGGGCTAAATAGATTGTGTGTCCATGCATGTTAGATTTGGTTTCAATTGAATAAGTGGCCAATTAATTAGTCTCTCAAGGATATAGATGGATATCTCTCTCTCTCTGCATTTTTGCCAGGATATCCTTTGTACCAGTCCGTGATTCTTCTTTGTGTCTGCATGCTTCAGTGCTAGTGAGTCACATGAACATTGTGAACGGTGCCAATAATATATATTTGTAGTTAATTAATTGTCCAATTTATCTTATTTTTAATTTTAAGAACATAATAATGTTGAGGTTTCTTTAATAAAATCAAATAGGGTTAAGGCAACATTTGCAATCAGCCAATTTCAAGGGTACAGGGAATATCCCTGCTTTAATACATAGTATTGCTGTGTGTCATCAAAGTATACAAGAAGGATTAACATTCTGCACTCCTCTCCATCGCAAGCTTTCAGAAAGCAGTGACGATTATAGATGGTTTCTAAACATGTTGTACTTAAAAGGTTAAAAGAGCAGGATGAGTTTCAGCCACATAAAACATACTTGAATGGCACCAGTGACTTCCATTTCTCCTTCCATGGCTTGGCCCATCCTTCCATTTATCACCCTGTCAGAATCCTGAAATAGAAATATCTTTTAAGTGTCCAGAAAGAAACAGAGTAAACGTGATTAATTGTACTTGCTGACACGTTACCACCAGCATTTTACCAAGTGGTTGGGGCAGTTAGTGAGGAAGTGGGCAACTGAAGTTTAAATGACCTGAGGTGGCTCTGGTCAAGCGTTGCAATATATCAACTCCCTATTGTAATGAATTGTCAGCAATTTTCCTTTAATATGATTGAGAGCTGCAGGGTGACTAGTAATATGCTAATTGATGAGCATCACTCTGCTTTCTGTCCTCGCCAGTTAATTCTCTTGGCTTTTAGGTCTCTAAGCAACTGATATGTACACCATTTCAAAAAGGTTACTCTTCATAATAATAAGCATCTTGCAGTAGAACAACAGCTGACAGAATTCATTAGTCTCAGATTCAAGAGCAGCTCCAGTAAACATGTCTCTACAAATCTTCAAAGCAGCTTTAAATGCAAGAGAAAAATTGTGATTTTTCAACTGCTGACCTTTTAAAAGAGAATTTATACGATTTTCTGACGTATACTTCTTGCGATTAGGTTTTTTTTATCCAGGTGCGACATTGTCAATAATTCAATCTCCGATTCATTGGAATTGCAAATTGAGATTTTTACCTCAGGTGTTTCTTCCGTTAGGGGAGGATGAAGATTAGGGGTCTTGGTGGAAGAAAGTAGTTTTTTGCAATGGAAATTCTATGCCACGAGATTGTCAACTGACTGTTGCAGGGAAATGGAAAGCGTAACAGTGTTATTAATCCACACTACGCACTGCAAAAACTTATCCAAAACTAATGTTTCTAAGTGATAAAGTAGAAGATATAACTGTTAACAGCAGATGCTGGAAAGCACATCAGGTCAGTCAGCATCTGAAAAGGAACAGGACATTTTATTATTAATTACTTCATCCAAACCTTTCTTTGTATAGGATGTAAAGTGATTATAGGTTAAACATTTATTTCCTTGAATCCAGCCCCAGATGTGGATTGAACCATCACACTGTACTTTCTACTTCATATCTCTCTTTCCCTTTCTAAACTTGTACATTCCACTTAGGCCATCTCTGCTTACTTGACCTCTTTGCTAGGTAATTTACTATACAGAGTTTGTACGCGCTCCCTGTGACCACATGGGTTTTCTCCAGGAGCTCTGGTTTCCTCCCACACTCCAAATGTGCAGGTTTGTAGGATAGTGTGTAGGATAGTGCTAGTGTACAGGCATCGCTGGTCAACGAGAACACTGTGGGCCGATGAGCCTGGTTACAAGCTGTATCTTTAAACTAAACTAATCTGCCACTCTTGATCCCCTAATTTAGGCACTGTTATCATTCAGTAGTGCTTTAGTCAGATACCATTCCTTTATCTTAGAAAAACATTCAAGTCATTTTTTTTTTAATTACTAAATTTCATTTCTTTATAGCATCCTCACGTGGTTTCCCACCTCGCTTTTGAAGTTCTTTACTTAAATTCTTCCATTCAGCCTTTGGGCATATGGCAGTCCTGAGACCAACTGCAATGGTTGAAATCATAAGGCAAGCAGACAGTGAGCATGTTGCAAGTCAAAACCATTCAGTTAGATAAGATAAAAAAATATGAGACTTGTAGAGTTTATTTTATTTGAGGTGAATTAAGCTTGCAATGCCTGCAGTTTTGTCCATGCCTCACAGCCTGCGAACTGAAAAGGCAGTTAAGAATCATTCATATCAGTGGGCATAGAGTCATACTTGTGCAGATTTCCTTCCCTGAAGACATTGGTGAGCCAGATGGGTTTTTAAGACAATCGGTGGTTTCATGTAACCATTGCTGATCTTAGCTTTGTTAAATTACATCTATTTAATTACAACAAAATGTTGCAGTGCAAAAGGATCTGTGAATCTTAGTACATGAAGCACAAAATGTCAACGTGCAAATTAATAAGGCAGGCTAATGGAATATTGGATTTCTAGGGCAGTGGAGTACAAATGTAGGTTTTGTTCTTCGGTCAAAAGAAGAGTCCCGATCCAAAACTTTGTATGTCCATTTCCATCTACAAATGCTGCCTGACCCACAGAGTTCCTCCAGTAATTTAATTTTTGCTCAAGATTCCATCATATGTGCTAAGCACATATTATTCAACAAAGAGTGAATCAGATCAGTGTCTCCTGGGAAGTTTTGATGCAGTTTTACAGGGCTCTGGTGAGACTCAGACTGTGGGATTCAAATTCCTATCTGTGGGTCAATGATTCCAGTTTTGTTAGCTCAACTATATCACTGTCAAACAACTTTGTACAATTGTTTTGCTCTGGAGTAGATTTTGGTCCAAATCATAGGAAGGATGTGCTAAGTACAGAGGAGATTTACTAGAATGTTTGGGTTTCAACAACTAAAACAGAGATAGGTTGAATCAGTGTCTTTATTCTCCGCAGAAGGTTAAGGGGGGGATAGAGGTCTTTTTGATGAGAGGGATGCAGAGTTGATTTACAAGCTTTTCCCTTTGAGAATAGGGAAGATTCAAACAAGAGACTCACTTCAGAATTAAGGGATTCAAATTCCTATCTGTGGGGGAATGATCTTTACCAGTTTTGTTGGAAGCTCCACTGGAAGTGGTGGAGGCAGGTTCACTGAAATGGAAGGTTATGGTACGAGTGCAGGCAGGTGGGACTAAGGGGAAAAAAAAAGAGATCTAGCAAGAGAAAGGAGGCAATATTATGCAAAATAAAATACGGATAATTAGTCCTACTTTGTTTGGTAGAGATGTATTTATTCATAAATATTGGCATGGCCTTCAAGTAGTTGCAACAATAATTTTGACTGCATTTCTTAGTCCAGGTATCCTCTTTTTTTAACCCTTCAAACATTTATAGCTCAACCTTTGCTTGACTATTACATTGAAATGAAAGATACGATGAGGGATATGCATGGAATGGTATAGTTGATGAATCTCAATATCCTTACTCTGAGGAGCTAGAATGTGGATTCAACCATAGTTGATTAAGTTATATAAGCTGATTTTTTTTAAATCATCCTTCCCCTTTCAAATTCCATTGTCCATACTAAGAAAGGTTTTGATGATGAATCTAGGTGAAATAAGAGTGTTTTATTGTCATGTCACAATTAGAACAATTAAATTCTTACTTGCTGCAGGACAACAGAATATGTAAACAATATGATAAACGAGAGGGAGAGAAAAAAGTTCAGTGTGTGTGTATATATACACACATACCCACTAGTACACACATACATCTATATAATTAAACATCTCATCTTGACCAAAACTGCACACAATACTCCAGGTGTGGTCTCATTATGGCTCTGTACAACTGCAGAAGTACCTCTTTGCTCCTATATTCGATTCCTCTTGTTATAAAGGCCAACATGCCATTCGCTTCCTTCACTGCCTGCTGTACCTGCATGCTTACTTTCATAGACTGATGTACAAGGACCCCAGATCCCGTTGTACTTCCCCTTTTCCAAACTTGACGCCATTTAGATAGTAATCAGCCTTCCTGTTTTTGCTACCAAAGTGGATAACCTCACATTTATCTGCATTACACTTAATCTGCCGTGCATCTGCCCACTCCCCCAACCTGTCCAAGTCACCCTGCATTCTCATAGCATCCTCCTCACAGTTCACACTGCCATCCAACTTTGTGTCATCTGCAAATTTGCTAATGTTACTTTGAATCCCTTCGTCCAAATCAATGAGGTATATTGTAAATAGCTGCGGTCCCAGCACCGAGCCTTGCGGTACCCCACTATTCACTGCCTGCCATTCTGAAAGGAACCGGTTAATCCCTACTCTTTGTTTCCTGTCTGCCAACCACTTCTCTATCCATGTCAGCACTCTACCCCCAATACCATGTGCCCTAATTTTGCCCACTAATCTCCTGTGTGGGACCTTATCAAATGCTTTCTGAAAGTCTGTGGTACTGTGAAACACTTTTAGTCATGTGCTATCCAGTTAACAAAGACTGTACATGATTACAATCAGCCTGTTAACAGCATACAGATCCAGGATAAAGGATATTGCTGGGGTAAGGTGAGAAGAGATGTGCTGATCATACACACTGACAGAGTACTTGGACAGAATGGCTTTGTTCCGTGGTGATGAAATACTTTTTCTGTCGTCCACTGACACTGGAGATATATTAGGTAATCAAGTTTACAGTTCCAGATGATGAGTAGGCATATTCTGTTAAACTCCTCTATAAGAGTAAATGTTCCTTTCTAACACAACGCTGGCAAAACCAGATGGGAATGTGCTTAGCACATATTTATTCAACGAAGAATAAACCTCATCAGTTATCCTGAGGGCAACATATTTAAATAGGTTCTTGCTCTTCCTTGCACACATCAGTCCAGGGAGTGTAATTAACAGTAAATGGCTGCATAAATGTAACAATAGCTTTCATAAAGGTTTGAAGTAAGGTTGCTGAAGGAAATGGGTGCCCTGAGAAATAACAAAGTAAGACAAATGGTGAGCATCCAAATCCTTGACTTGCTTTGAAAAGAGAGCAAATGACTATATAGCTGGTTTAACAGCTGGGTGTAAGGACAGTCGCTGTGTCTGATATTTTGGGACAATCGTATTTGCCATGATGGGGCCAGGATGATCTTAAGGTCATAAGTGACAGGAGTAGAATTAGGCTATTCAGCCCATCGTCTACTCTGCCATTCAATCATGGCTGATCTATCTCTCCCTCCTAACCCCATTCAAATGAAACTTACCCGATATCACGGCCCGCGTCACCCCTATTCCTTCCCAGTGTAGAATGTAAAGGTTGTGGCTAATTTTCAAGTAATTGGTGTTGATCATGAATGACATATTATCCGGTAATAGTATTGGTCATAAAGTCATAAGTGATAGGAGCAGAATTAGGCCAGCTGGCCCATCTAGTCTACTCCGCCATTCAATCATGGCTGATCTATCTCTCCCTCGTAACCCCATTCATTCAACAAGTCATCAAGCTGTATATTTACAGAAATTATTGGATTTTCTATGTATTTCACAAATAATAAATGTTCCATTGCAAACTTTTGCAGCTATTTGATGCTTTTGCTCAACCTAGAGTTGTGTACAACACTCACTATTGAAGTATGTAGGAAGGAACTGCAGATGCTGGTTTAAACCAAAGATACACACAAAACGCTGGAGTAACTCAGCGGGATAGGCAGCATCTCTGAAGAGGAATGGGTGATGTCTCGGGTCAAGATCCTTCTTCAGATTGATTAGGGATAAGGGAATCGAGTGATATGGACGATGATGAAGAGAGATAAAGAACAAGGAATGAAAGATATGCAAAAAAGTAACGATGGTAAAGGAAGGGAGGATTCAGGAAATGGGTGAATTCTGAATTCATAGAATAATCAAGAAAACAAATTAATATTAGCTAAAGTGTTATCAAGAAAAAACAGGGGGAAATGAAGCTAAGAGCACCATATTTGAATCGGAAACAGATTTTATTCGCCAAGTATGTTTTGCAACATTCGAGGAATTTTACTGGCCAGATCAGTCATACAATTAAAAGCAACAGACTCAAAAACACATTTTAACATGAACATCCACCACAGTGACTACTACACATTCCCCACTGTGATGGAAGGTGAAATAAAGTTAAAGTCTCTTCCTTTTGTTCTTCCTCGGAAGGGGGTCTCGAGCCCCGGTTGACAGGACGAACTTGGCTCCCATAGCCGGCGGCATTCGGGCCCTCCGCGTCGAGGCGATCTGCTCCCGCATCGGGGGGATGTCAGCTCTCCCGCGCCGGGCCATCGAACCTCGCATCGGGGCTGGTCGAACCTTCTGCGGCTTTGGAGCTCCCAACTCGGCCTCTCCCGAGACTGCGAGCCCTTGTTGTTGATTCCGCGGTGGTCGTGGTGGGAGCGATCCCAGGCAAGGGATCCGCTCCTATGTTAAGTTCGAGCTCCGCGGTGAGGCTCACAACAGTCCGAGGCGACTTCCAGCTCCAGCGATGGTAGGCCGCAGAACCCGGAGAATGTGATCCGAAAATGGATCACATCTCGGGAAGGTAAGAACTTGAAAAAAAAGTTCCCCCAATCCCCCCCCCCCACATAAAACAAACTTGTAACAGACGCTAAAAATAACAAAAAGGTGAAAAAACGAACAGACTACCGGCAGGGCTGGCCATCTCCCCGACGCCCCTGGTGTGCAATGGTCTATAATGTCAAAAGCATTGTTAGTATTTTGGCAACGTTAACAGCTGACTAGGCTGGGTTTGTAATTCAGTTCACTATCAATTACGTTTTACGTTTGTGGATGGTTTTATGAATGATCTTTAACCTCATTGTGGGGGACAAAAGAATGTTAATAGTTTTAATTGTGATGTTTTTTATTGATGAGCTCTTCCTTTCCCTTCAAAGCTTTAATGAAAACATATCATTATTGTTACAGAGCTGCCAATGCCAAAGAGTCTGAAGTCTTAACTGGCAATTTGGGAGACAAACTAATACCACAAAATGAGATTTTGCGAGATGTCAGTGATCTAAAGGCTCTGGCAAACCTGCATGAGAGCCTGGAATGGTTAGCTGCACGGTTAAAGGGCTTCTTCTACAGTCTGCCAACAGCTCAGTGTAAGTATGTAGCTCAGACTGTAACACAAGTTGCAGTGTTCTGATTCGGCCTCATAGTATGAATTTGTCTGAGTTTAACATCTTCTTTGGTAACGTTGCAGACTGGAATAGATGTTTGTGCTCTTTCTCTGTGGCTTGTTTGTCCCTTATCATCACCACCGCTCACCCACCTATCCCCATCATCATGGAAAACAAAATATTCTGTTGTGGTGCTGCAAGTAATAATTTCATCAGGGACATATGACAATAAAACACTCTTGACTCGTATATATCTTGTGTATCTCTTGTATCTCTCTCAGCTATACTGACATCTCACAGCTATACATCGCCACCACTTATTTTGATTGCGTTACTGCTGATATATCATCCAAAATGGTTGTCCAACATCAAGTTTAGTATTGGCTCTAGCCTTCTCCTCCAGCCTCATATTAAGAAACCAAAGGCATTATCTTTGACTCGTTGCAAACTCGCCGATCCCATTCCATCCTCAACCACTCAATCAAAATGTAACCTAAACTTTCTGTTCAATCCTAAATTGATGTTGTAACTGCATCTAGGCCGTGGCAATAACTTTCCACTTCCACTGCAGTAACATCATTGGTGTCCATCCCACTTCCAAACCCCATGTCTTTGTCACCTCTTAACTTGCTGGCTATCTGCATCTCATAAACCTTTCATCCGCGATGTGATCCATTTAATTCCACCCTCTACAATAGAGTGGTAACTTTCCAGTATTTCATATTAAACTACCCATTTTGCTCTTACAATCCCTTCATGACATTCTCTCTTCTGTTGTTAGTAACCTCCTTCCTGTCCACACACTTGATGCTCCCAAGCTTCTGTTTCTCTCTCATTTTCCCCTTGTAAAGTTTTTGACCTTTGACCTTGACCTAATCCTCCCTCCAATCCAACTTTTTCAACTTTGTTACTTTCAGCAATTCCCATCCTAAGCTCTGGAAGTTTCATTCTAAAACAACCAGCGTCGTATCTTTCCATCCTCACACTTCTTCAACTCCTCTCTTCATTTATGACCATTAAAACCCTTTCTCAGTAACTTGTAATAAAAATGCCTTGGTCTAACACCCCGGTGAAATCTTAGGCAGCTTTCACCCTTAAAGATACTTTGCAAATGCAAGATTTTCCATGGTACTCATTGTTTTACAGCTTATAATGGCAACAAATTTGTGCACAACAGTGACCAACAACCCACAAATGGTAAATGGATTGTTACTAGTGGTATACATGGCAAGACCCATAGGTGAACAGCTCCAGTGTTCTTTAAATACTGTAGCAGGGACGTTCACATCAACCTGACAGTTGAAAGAGTATGGGTTTGATGCGCCTTACAAAAGATAGCATCTCGTACAATGCGGTACAACCTCATTATTGCACTTAAGCATTGCATGTTTGTTTTGGACTGGGGCTCGAGTCCACAATGCACTTACAGCCACAGGGTCAAGGCTTCACACGAAGTACAGTGCAATGACTACTTGAGCTTAATTTTTAACTTAAAAAAAAATCCAAATAATAACTCATACTTCCATGTACATAGTAACCAGTGTGTACCGTTCCTGCGATATCATTAGCAGCAATAATATTAAACGGGTACTATGGTTTAAAGCACCGAGAAAAACAGAACAAAGAATTCTACTTGTAAAAAAAAATAATCTAATTAAAAAAGGGAAGGTGGCGTTTTGTGGCATGTTTACCATCAGTGTTCTTAAAACAGATAAAAACTCAATAATCCATTACTGTATGTATGTTATAATTAACATTAATATAAAAACAGGATGGCTAATAGGAGTGCTTTATCACAGATGACAGTCACCTCGCTGTTCATTATTACTGTTTACTGAGTAGATGGAAGTTGTGTAGCTGCTGTCTTATCTGGAGACATTCAAAATTGGTTTTCATTTTATTAGGCTATTCAAGGAGGAAAATTATTTTTTTTATTAATAATACAAATAATTTTCCTTGTCACATAATGTGAAATGTAATAAATTAAAACTCAAAGTAACCCTTTGAGTGTTGAATTCTTCCCAGAACTGTGCTGCCTTAGTTAATATTCTCTGTCAGAAAGAGGTTTTCTTTATATTGAATTTATTGACAATGGTCTACCTGAGGTAAGGAAAATTAAGGATTAAATGAGAGTGGCAAAGCGGGTGAGTAATGTATTCTCAGGATTAGAGTTTCAGTAAGAAAGTCTGCATTAATTTCTCAGACCCGGACATCCGTTGCGATCCATTTGATGAGTTATAGAGAGTTATAGGGAGAGGTTGTGTAAGCTGGGATAGAGATTCCTTGGTGCGCAGGAGGAGGAGGGGTGATCTTATTGAGGTGTATAAAATCATGACAGGAATAGATCGGGTACATGCACAGAGTCTCTTGTCCAGAGTAGGGGAATCAAGGACCAAGGTTTAAGGTGAGTGGTAACTATTTCACACATAGGGTGGTGCGTATATGTAACAAGCTGCCAGAGGAGGTAGTTGAGGCAGGAACTATCCCAACATTTAAGAAACAGTTAGACAGGTACATGGAGAGGGCAGGTTTGGAGGGATTTGGACTAAATGCGGCCAGGTGGGACTAGGGTAGCAACAGAGATCCTGGCACCAGCATCCTTATAAGAATGATGAAGGAAAGCCTCATTGCTTAGATTCGCATGTTAAAAAATCGTCAGTTGATCTTGGACTGGATGCGTCTTGGGTCAATGTAGGTCAGAGCATCTCCTTGAGAATAGTACAGAAAGCAAATTAGCATCTATTGAGCTAACTCTTAGCCAATGTTTATTAACTCCAAAATCGAGATTGGTAAGAAAATTAGTAAAAAAAAACGGTGTCTTGATTCAGGTTTTCTCCAATCTTTTCTCATAATTTGAGCTTGCAGCACCAGAGATCATGATTCTTCTGTTGCAGACAGCAACGCATGAATTTCTTCCAGTTTACTTCTGCCTGCAAAGCTGCACTCAAGATAAACTTTGTCCAGGGTGTCACAATAGCTCGAACATGACTTCTTGAACGTAATTTAATTTAACTTTATTTAACATTTTTTTTTGCTGATATTGATTTTCAACAATCCAAAATGCTCAATAAACCTTTTGGGAATTAAATATCATGTTTTTCTGCTTAATACTTTGTAAAATGCACCTCCTCCACAAATTATTGATTACTCACACAGCTCTGAGGCCACTGTTGCCTTCTTTGGTTCAGTATCCATTTAAACATTCTATCCAAATTGTTTTTGTACTAACATTTAGTTTGATATTTGTGAGCAAGGCCATCCTACCTTTCCTTTAAAAATAATGATATTGCAGTCAGGATCCAGAATGCTATAATAGAGGACTAGGTTAATGACACTCCCAAACACACAGAGACCTCTTGCACTGAGAGACCCCAGATGCAAATGTTCATGTTAAGGGAGCAGAATTAGGCCATTCGGCCCACCAAGTCTATTCCGCCGGACTCATGGAATGTAGACCATAAGAGTTCAATCCTCCTTATACCCAGGAATATTTCCCACACCCAAAGATCACCCTCCCATGCGCACCAAGAGATCACCAAACCCACAGAAGCTGCCACCAAACACTCTCGCAGAATTAAATTGATAGAAGCTGAAAGGACAAAATATTATTTTATGTTTTATGCTCTTTTACATTGCTGCCCTTGAATTTTGCCAGGCTTTCATCTTGTGTTAAGTACTGCATATTCAACAGGATGTTGAACAGGCACCAAAACTCTGTGTAAATTTTCACCTGGCCCATAAATACTGGGAAAGCAGGATTTAACAGACTTTGGTAGCTTTGTAATCTAACTTTGATTCAGCAACAAATTATCTACATCCAGGACCTGCTGTTTGCTTTGGTACCCATGGGATTTGAAGGACACAAATTGGTTGACTTGACTTTCCATTCCTACTCACAGCTTAACAAAGTGGAGAAATCTTTTGTTTGATCAGCAATAGAGTTATCAAACAACATTGCAAATCACCACATCCTACCTTCACCCGCCATCCGAGCAAACATGCACTTTCAACCTGCGTATTGGATAAGGATGCAGAAAATGCTGGAAAAACTCAGTGTCTGTTATTTTTTTCATTTTCATCGGATAAGAAAACTGGCTCACCTTCTTTTCATCCCCTCCTGGCCAAATATACCGGTTATCTATTAAGATAAGTTAAATGACCACATATTTGGGTTTTAACCTAGGGATTTTTGTGCCTATATCTGGAGGTGCTTTACCCATAGAGAGATGCAAAATCTGACATTTAATTCAGGAAATCGAAATGGATTTGAACACTGAAGTGCAAATCAAAAAAACGTGATCATAAAGAAACACTTATACCTGGCAAAGCCTGAGAGATTCGGATTTTTTGATGATTGCAGTGAGTTTATGTGTTATTGTTGGAGCAGCAAATGCCATTCTTTCACATTGTTTTAATGTGACAATTCATTAAACAGTAATAGTAAGTAAACCCATGGAAACATTAATTCATGAAAATAACATACTGCCTTTGTTTAACTAGCATTTTATCACAGATGACAGTCATTCTGCTGTTCATTATGATTGTTTACTGAGCTGATGGAAACCACAGGGCTGTCATTTTATCTTCAGACGTTTGAAATTGCTTTTCGTCTTATTGAAATCTCCGGAGTTCACATAGGTGTTCAAAAGTAAATTGCAGAAGGAATTTTCTGAGTGAATTCTGTGTAGTCATGGTAAAATAACAAATAGTTAATTGCATTTTTAATTGAGGTGCTTATGGCTTCACAAACTTAGCATAGATTGACTGCAACATGAGCCAGACAGTCCAGTTTTGTGTGTGGACGGTCTATACATTTACAGCGTGAACTCAGAGTGAAGTGTTTAATTTTCATATGTACCGGCAACGGAACAACATAATTCTTACTAGAAGCCTGTTACAGGCCTGTAAACGCGGTACACAATTCATAGAGATAATATATAGTAAACAAAAAAATAAATAAAATACTAATCTCAATAGTAGCGCAGAAAAGAATTCCCAACTCCTTAGTGCAGCCAAAGGCAGGCCATAATTCATAGTTGACGTTCATGTTGTGCAGTGTTCAAGAGCCTAATGATTATTGGGAAGAAGCTATTCTTGAACCTAACAGTCATGGTTATTAGACACCTCTACCATCTTCCCGACGGTTGGAGTGAAATGAGAGCATGGGCAGGATTGTGTGGATTGCTGGCTGCCCCAAAAAGCAGCGTTTCCAAATGGTCTCTTTGATGGTGAGGTGCCCATGGTGGACTGGGCAGTATCCACCACTCTTTGTGCAGAATAAACCCCAAAGAAACACATGAAACTGGCATAATGAGCAGAGATTAAATTGCTGGAAGAGCTCGTGGTTCAGGCAGCATCTATGGAAGGAAATGGACAGATGACGTCTCGAGTTGGGGCCTTCAAAATGTATTTTGTGTGTTGTGTTGCTTTTTATCGGTATGACTGTACGGCAAATCAAATTCCTCATATGTTGCAAAACATACTTGGCTAATAAAGTCATTATGATTATGAAAACCCAGACAGGCCACAGTTTAAGAATATGGGGTAAGCCATTTAGAACGGAGACGAGGAAACACTTTTTCTCACAGAGAGTTGTGAGCCTGTGGAATTCTCTGCCTCAGAGGGTGGTGGAGGCGGGTTCTCTGGATACTTTCAAGAGAGAGCTAGATAGGGCTCTTAAAGATAGCGGGGATATGGGGAGAAGGCAGGAACGGGGTACTGATTGGGAATGATCAGCCATGATCACATTGAATGGCTCGAAGGGCCGAATTACCTACTCCTGCACCTATTGTCTATTGTCTATTAATCAATGATGTTTACAATTACACATCAGAGGTATTTTAGAGAGGAGTGCAGCTGGTAGTTGATGAACACAGGGCATCTGTATAGGGAAAATCCAAATTAAAGCTGCATCCAAAAACGAAGTCAGTGCTTCCAGGTAGAAAAACAACACGGGGGAGAGAAATCCTGATCTCTAAGGATT
The DNA here is from genome assembly GCF_028641065.1 of Leucoraja erinaceus. NCBI lineage: Eukaryota > Metazoa > Chordata > Chondrichthyes > Rajiformes > Rajidae > Leucoraja > Leucoraja erinaceus. Next base: position 29,669,442 of record NC_073398.1, on the reverse strand, counting down.
TTTCTGACTGGATCTGTAAGCAGTGGTGTACCACTGAGGTCAATGTTAGAGCCTTTATTGTTTGTCAGAGATATAATTGATTTGGATGCGATGTCTGTGATCTGATAAATATGTTTGCTTACGACAGTAAGGTTGGAGGTGTTGATTACAAAAATAATTGCCTAAGGATAGAGAGGGTTATAGATCAACTTAAAAACTGGGTGGAGCGGAGACAGATGGGATATAATCCAGATAAATGTGAATGTGGGGTAATGCATTTTGGGTCATCTAATACTGACCAGACGTTTACAGTAAAGAGCGGGAACCCATGTAGTATTAATGTACAGAGGAACCTTGGGGTGCAAGTGCATAGCTCCCTGTAAATAGAGATAATGGACATGATAGAGAAGAAGGTTTTTAGCTTGCTTGCCTTCATAGGCAGAGGTATCAAGTATAGAAACATAGAAAATAGGTGCAGGAGTAGGCCATTCGGCCCTTCAAGCCTGCACCACCATTCAATATGATCAAGGCTGATCATCCAACTCAGTATCCTGTACCTGCTTTCTCTCCATACCCGCTGATCCCTTTAGCCACAAGGGCCACATCTAACTCCCTCTTAAATATAGCCAATGAACTGGTCTAAACTACATTCTGTGGCAGGGAATTCCAGAGATTCACCACTCTCTGTGTAAAAAATGTATTTCTCATCTCAGTCCTAAAAGATCTTCCCCTTTATCCTTCAACTGTGACCCCTTGTTCTGGCCTTCCCCAACATCGGGAACAATTTTCCTGCATCTAGCCTATCCAACCCCTTAAGAATTTTGTAAGTTTCTATAAGATCCCCCCTCAATCTTCTAAATTCTAGCAAGTACAAGCCGAGTCTATACAGTCTTTCTTCATATGAAAGTCCTGACATCCCAGGAATCAGTCTGGTGAACCTTCTCTGTACTCCCTCTATGGCAAGATGCCCTTCTTGCCATTGAGGTTGAGACATCATGTTGTTGCAGTGTCAGACAGTGATTAGGCCGTATTTGGAATATTGTATGCAGTTCTGGACACCACACTACAGGAAGGTTAAGGAAGCACCAGAAAGAGTGCAGAAGAAATTCACCAGGATGTTACTTGGAACAGACCTTTCGTTAAAATCAGATGTTGGATAGGCTGGATTGTTCTTACTGGAAATTGAGGGGTGACTTTATAGAGATGTATTAAATTATGCCGGGTATGGATAGAGTAGATAGGCTTTTTTCCCAGGGAAGGGGAGTCTAAAACTAGATGACAAAGGTTGAGGGTGAGAGGGGAAATATTCAGAGGAGATCAGAGGGGTAAGGTTTTCACACAGAGGGTGGTGGGTAAATGGAACAAACTGCCAGAGGAGGTGATTGAAGCAGGAACAAACACAGCAATTAAAAAGCATTTGGACGTGTATTGGAAATAAATAGAAGGATATGGATCAAATACATGAAAATGGGATTTGCGTGGATAGATATCTCAGCCGACAAAGACGAATTGGGATCAAGCGTCTGATTCCATGCTGTTATGACTACAAACATGACCCTACGACTTTTACGCTACATTTGAGCGTCAGCTTTAGGACTTTCCCTTTTTGCATTTTTCAGAAACAAACTGATGAGACAAGAGCCAACAACCTAGATGACCTTACCAGCAGGATGGCTGTCCCCTGTAAGATTGTTTCTAGTAAATCAATGCAGTTATGTATGAAGAGGCATGATATGAAACAAAACGAATAAATAACAAGGACCTTTCCTTCTCCAGAAACCCATTTAAGCAATGACAATCGAAAAGTTCTCCTGTCTTCTGTCCTTAATGGTCCTGCTGACACAGAACTCATATTAAACATAGACACGGATGATTTAATAGAATTTCAAAAAAAATCAATTCTTTTTTTTAACAGATGCTGTGACAAAAGAATTCAATGTCCATCAATGCATGGAGCTTTGCTCTGTGAAAGACTACCCAAGGACAAAGTGACAAAGTCTTAAAGGTCAAATGGCCTGGTTTCCATCTGACAGCAGCCGGGGAGGTTGCTGACTGCTGTGTCCCGATTCCACATTCCAACACGGTTCCACATCACTTCAGCCACTGTCACCGTACACCGCTCACATTTAAAACGTTTTTATGGAAAGGAATGGTAAATGTGAGGTGTACAAGTAACCATTTTGAACCATTGGGGCAAGTTAACATTGAAGAAGAAAGTCTCAAACTAAAGGTCGGCACGGTGGCGCAGTGGTAAAGTTGCTGCCTTACAGCGCTGGAGACTTGGGTTCGATTCCAACTACGGGTGCTGTCTGTACGGAGTTTGTATGTTCTCCCCATGATCGCGCGGGTTTTCTCTGAGATCTTCCGTTTCCTCCCACGCTCCAAAGACATACAGGTTTTTAGGTTAATTGAATTGGTGTATGTGTAAATTGTCCCTAGAGTGTAGGATAGTGTTAGTGTGCAGTGATCGGTGCAGAACCGGTGGGCCAAAGGACCTGTTTCCGTGCTGAATCTCTAAACTAAACTAACTCTCTTTGAAAGTTCGAGAGAACTGTTGAAAATGTTCTAGATCGGGGGCAAGGGGGGCATGGGAACACATCCTGCGAACTATAAAATGAGTCAGCGCATCATGCGTTTTCATGAAACGTGAGTACAAGGCTGTACGTCTTCTACAAGGTCAACTGCATGGAGTGCACTCATCAGCTTCTGACTGCATGACGAGCACTCCTGATGGGTTGAACTAATTTGATAATTCTTACAATCTGACCTCATGACTTGCAGCATTAGAATTCTTAGTCCGTGGAGCAGGACCAAGAAGTGAGCGAGCCCAGTGATCCACAACCTTACTGAATGAAAGCCCCACTTGTTTGATTTGGTCAAATATCCCACCACCAAGAACAAACTGATGGCATTATGGGCCAGTCCTTTATGGAGTTGTGCATTCCCAGGAACTGCTAGTAACTCCATAGCGAGGGCAGTGAATGTCCTAAGCATGTTTTTATTTTGTTGGTGCACTTTCTTACTTAATTGACTCTATAATTAAAGCCTCATGGACACTTGTAAACTCTGACACTACCCCCAAGCTCAAGTAAATCACACCCCTTAGGTTGGGAACCATAGAGTTCAGTTTAGAGATACTGCGTGGAAACAGGCCCTTTGGCCCATTGAGTCCGCACCGACCAGCAATCCGTGTACTCAAGCACTATCCTACACTCTGTGGATGATTTTCAATTTTTTTCCAAAGCTGATTAATGTACAAACCTGTACATCTTTGGAGCATGGAAGGAAACCGGAGCACAAGGAGAAAACCCATGCAGTCACGGGGAGAACGTATAAAGTCCATACAGACAGCACGCGTGGTCAGATTGAACCCTGGTCTCTGGCACTGTAATGCCACAGTGGCACCCAGACTTATACTTTAATGGGGTTCAAAATCTGTGGATAAAGCGGAATGGCATACTTCGGTAAATCAGGGCTCAGGGTCACTGTTGCCGAATTTATTTCGGCTGAACCTACACTCTTCCTTCCCCATTAGATCATTCCACTATGAAGAAAACCACTCTTTTCCCAAGCTTGAATGAGCTTCCATTCTATTCTTGAATTATATTGTATCCATTTTGAAAGAATCCATTTGACAAGCAGTTCCATCACACATCAAAGTGCATCCAGACAGTGGTGACCTTGAACAGTTTGGTGCACTGCACCATGTAGTTTTTACAAATAACTGATCACGGTTTGTCCGATCAGTGGCATGTTTCCAGATTTTTAACTTAATCAGAGAGCCTCCGAGTCTGTGGGAGATGACAAATTACATTTAGCAATGGTTTTGACATCACATGAAATGGCCCTGAGCAGACAAGGCCAGCAGCTAGTGTGGGCCCTGTGTGCTTAAGCAGACCTGGCCAAGGGGCTGAGATCTGCCTCAATGTTATTTAAATGGCTGACGATTCCTATGAAATCCAAGCTGCTAACCTACTTTCAGTTGGGTGCTGCCTTCCAGTTTTTCCTCAGCCAATCTTACGTCTGCATCGTCTCAAGTATTTTAATTTCAAGGCCAGTATGTTTGCAAGCTTGAACAAGAAGACAATGTCTGACAGATTCTGACAAACAGCACTGCACCGGAAATCCAACCACTCTGGGCCATACTCACTCGTGGGATGCGTTTGGTGGACTCATTAAACTGATAAATCTGAAATTTGCAGTAGGTCCATGTGTTTGGGCATTTAAAAAATAATGGTAAATATTTGATGTGAAACCTATCTGACAGAGCTATAACAGAGCACTGGGTGTAAAGGTGGAACCTGATAAAGAGAAACATCAAACATCATAAATCAGTTACGCCTGTTTGTTTCTTTGCTTTAAATTCTGTTGAAAAATACAGATAGGAAGAAAATGAAATCCATGTAAATTAGTTTTGGTATCTGGGTGAAGATAGGGCAATGGCCTTTTGTTCACGTATTAAATGTTCAAAGTATTAGTCCTGTTACTGGTTGAAGGATGGATGGAGTGGGATTTTGTTAAACCGTCCAAAAGTGTTGTTTGAGGTTGTTTACTATTTGATAATCCAGTTGCTTACATATATTCCCATCTGCACCATTTATCAGCCCTGTAACAGCTTCCTATTTGTGCACCACCCGTAATGTTTTATTGTAGCAATGTAATTTATCCTTTAGAATATCATCAGTTCTGTGCAGTCGGATCATGCCGGCAGCATCTCATTGTAAGCCATCTAAATTGAGCTGGCCTCCAAGGAAAATTGAATAGATTAAAAGTTTCTATCTGTATGGTGTACAAAACAAGATTTCCCAAGGTTGCCGGCATGATCCGACTACACAGAACTGACGATACTGTAAAGGATAAACACCATGCATCAGTATAATAGACGAACGTTTTGTAAAGTGTGCATTTCATCCAGTTTTAGACCCCTACTAGTTAGAACGGTACAGTGGCTTTCTGTCCTGTGGTACTGAACCGTACAAATTAACTTGGATTGTGCTAAGACCTTCCTATTAACTATTCACTATTCTAGACCTGCTGGGTGATTTGGAATTTCAAAGTGGAAGAAATGCAAGAGAAGTTTTGATCGAGGGCAAGATGAAAAATCGGATCCCATGCATATGTCAGTATTTCCTTCACACCTCCATTCCCTCCATCCAATCCAATCCATTCACCTGAAGTCTCATCGAACAATGACCATCATCTTCCAGCTCTTCGAACAGTAGCAATTGTCACGGATGTGCCACTTGCCTGCTTGAAATGCTGCTCCTCTTTACACAACCTTTACTGATATTCCGTAAATAATGAGTTGGCATATTAAAGAAAAAAAACAGGAGCCCCAGGGAGAGAAATGAGTTAAGAGAATTTACCTAAAATGAAGAGATGAATGTTTTGACATTATACTTGATTAAAATTGTGTATCGCAACATTAATGCCAGAGAAGGTTTCACCATAGTGCTTTATTGATTGGCTCAGTTGCATTTTCCTCATTTCAATCAAGGTATTTTAAGGAATACATTCTCTCGGAGGATTTAGCTTTAAAGGAGCATTAAGCCTGGCAATGGGAGATATAATAAAACATAGAACAGTACAGCACAGGCTCAGGCCCTTCAGCCTACAATCACAGTGTCAACCATGATGCCACTTTAAACTGCACATGTGCCTTCATTTGGTTCATATTCCTCTATTCCCTGTCTGTCTTCGTGTGTCTGTCTAACAGTCTGTTAAATGCCACTGTGACATCTGTTTCCAGTACCACCCCTTGCTGAGTGCTCCAGACACTCACCGCTTTCTGTGTAAAAACTAAACTTGCCCCGCACATCTCCTTTATACTTTCCCCTCTCACCTTAAAGCTATTCTCCTTGCTATTTAACATTTCCATCTTGGGAAACAGTCTGAAGAAAGATCTCAATCCGAAATGTCAGCCATTCCTTCTCTCCAGAGATGCTGTCTGTCCCGCTGAGTTACTCCAACATTTTGTGTCTATCTTGGGAAACAGATTGATGATCTGTATCTCTCATATAATCTTATATATTTCACACAGAGAGTGGTGAGTCGGTGGAATTCTCTGCCTCAGAGGGCGGTTCTCTGGATACTTTCAAGAGAGAGCTAGATAGGGCTCTTAAAGATAGCGGAGTCAGGGGATATGGGGAAAAGGCAGGAACGGGGTGTGGCGGCTCCTGGTGACAACCCAAGGGCATAACGAACCATCGGCTCCAGAGGACGGCGTCTTGGTGTGGGAGGCGCTAGTCACGGGGTCGGTACTTGAGTTGGTATTTAAGGCCGGGCAACGCCCGTGTCTTGCGAGGAGTAGGGAGCTGTATTAGAGAGAATAAACACATCTAGTGCACACGACTCGTGTCCGACTAGTTTCTGGCTGGACTCCTGTGAGTCCCCCGCTACAAGGGTACTGATTGTGGTTGAATGGTGGTGCTGGTTCGAAGGGCCGAATGTCCTACTCCTGCACCTATTTTCTATTGTCTATTATAGGACAGCCTTTAGCCTCGGACACTCTAGAGAAAACAATCCATTTAGATTGTCTTTTGTGTATGAACTGTTGAGATTCATATAGTTAGATCAAAGATCAAAGCAGTTCCGGGTTCCTGGCTATCTGAGATGGAATTCAGCCGTCCTGTCTTTTTTTTCAATATTAACATGTTATTATTATATGTATATGTTATTATCAATTTCTAATGTACCATTCTATATATCGATCATAATTTAAATGTGTTCTGTGTATCCTGAGTATTTGTGTCCTTTGTTCCTGATCCACAGCATTCCCTCAAGGACAAGACACCCATGTAAACATGGATATCCCCCCTGTGTCTGAGCAGATTGTGGAGACTCTCAATGATCTTGCAAAGTCGTTTCAAGAAATGGCTGACCGCTGCTTGCTGGCACTTCATTTGGAAGTCAGGTAAAGTATCAGAGTTCGCCAACCCAGCATCCCCTTCCTTCCTCCTGGTCTCCCACAATCCTGCAGGAGGAGAATACGACTGTCACCCTGACTACAATAAGGCTAAACAGGAAAATTAGAAATACCTTACTTTATCTTCATTTTCCACTGCTCAAACACCTTGCCGAAGCCGCTCTAGACAAAGCCTCAGCATTTGACACTCAAACATTGCACTTGGAACTTGCACACAGCCACTCTCGCAATGGCTGCTTCAAAATGGCCGCTCTGCAAGAACAGATCTCCCTTTTATTTGGTTCTAGGAACTGTCCTGATGGCTGTTTTTAAAATCTGCAATTCCCCCTCTTCAGAGCTCCACAATCTCTTGTGAAACCACTGCTTTTCAAGGCTATTCTGTCTCTGAAGTATTTGAATACAATTTGTTGTGCTCAACACAATATAAATGAAATTAACATTTTTAGTTATTGATGTATCCTAGTAATTAATGCCACAAGTCTAAAATCATTTGAACAAGAGATTCTTCTCCGCTTCATTTCCGTTTAGCTGAATTATGGACTATGCTCTCTTTTTTATTAATTCTTTATTGATTTTTTTTTTCTTGGTGTCAACGTCTTCCTCATTGGACAGGTTTATTGTCCAAATGGATGTATTGGTGTTTTTTTTAGGGAACGCTTCTAAACACAGCAGAAATAAATCATTCTTCATAAGTTCATAAGTTCTATGAGCAGAATTAGGCCATTCGGCCCATCAAGTCTACTTCACCATTCAATCATGGCTGATCTATCTTTCCCTCTCAACCCCATTCTCATGTCTTCTCCCCATAAACCCTGACACCCTTATCCATTATATCCACATAAATATCCATTGACCTGGCCTCCACAGCCGTCTGTGGCAATTAATTCCACAGATTCACCACCCTCTGATTCTTGTCAAATAAGGTCAAAAGTATTGACAAATTAACTGTGGATTGGGTAGTAAAAGGAGAAATCTGTGCAGAGGATAGCTAATATCACACCATAGATTCGAGGTTTCTGAGGCAATCAAACTATTGATGCTTCATCTGAAGAATTAGATACTTGAAGAATGAGCTTTGGCACTACTGAATGATATTTGCCATCTTTGATTTTTTAAAATTATTCTTTTAAATGTGCCCTTTGTGGTGTTTAAGAATTAGGTTGTGGCCATATCTGATGTAAACATCTGTAGAGGTTAGTAATAACTCCCATCAAAAGTAACCAAAACAATATTTTTGTGATTTACATGCCTTAAGAAACTGATCTGTGCACCCCACCCACACAGCCAGATCTTAGACACATGCCAGCAACATCCTTTCAACACTGCCTCGAGAAATAGATCAACTCTGTTGAGGAGATCTCTCTGACAGCCATGAAGTTACATTCAAACTTGAAGAGATCCCCATAAATGGGATTAATTAGTGGAGAGAAGTGGAAATTAGTGTAGAGTGGTAATGACACATGGATCTTACAATGGAAAGCCTCCTCAAGCATCGAGCCAGCCCACTGATCACACCAAGTCCACAAATTCAATGGCAGGAATGGGTCAATTGACCAAAATCCCAAAATACATACTGGTACAGGTACTGCCCAACATTGTTTGTTCAGTGCCATTTTTCACAACAAAAAGAAAACCAGAGGTGAAGGGATCTTTTTCCATTCAATTACTATTAGGAGAACTCCCACTTCATTTTAAATTAAAAGTAAGAAATGCATAGTCAATTGTGAAGTATCAGAAATGTACTTTTCTTCCCTCAATAAATTATTAAGTGCATCGTTTATTCTAAATAAAAATCAAAAGAGTGTATAAAGCATATAAGTTTCAAAATTTCGAAACTAGAAAATGCCAATAGCTTCTGAATGACACCTAAAAATGACCTCCAAGATAGAGGCATTTAGTGAAAGGCACAATGCTGGTACCAGTGAGTAGAATAAGGTAGAATGCTGAGAGGAGCAGAGAGTCACTTTTGTTGGAGGACTTTTTATTATTTTCCCCGAGTCCCCTTGATTAATGTTTTTAATTATGTTTGAGGAGCATCAGTAGCTGTAGGCTGTCACTTTCACCTCCACATTTCCTTTACGTACCACCGCCCATCCCCAGAATGGCCCCAACTACACCATGTCCAAAATATTCTGCACAGGAGGCTTATCATTCTGATGCCAGTGGACATCAGGAGGAAGCAGCCACGCCCCTTCTCCACTGTAGATGTGCATTGTCTGCCCTGTATGTGACGGAATATTGCAGTAATATTCCATATTGCTATGTGAGATTCTGCTCTCAATATAATCTAATTAAATGTGAGCAAAATTGTTTTTTTTTAACTCTTTCGTTAATAGAACCATTTGCCATCCTACATGCTGCCATAGTGTAGATAAGCTTTCTCCTTTAAGTCAGCCACTATGCAATAATTAACAATTTGTGTTCTAAGCCATGTGCAAACCTCTTTTTAATTAAGACAATGCTGGGAGCTGGTGATGAAAACCAAACATCCGTGAGAATTTTACATCATTCCATGCACATAATTCCAGATTAGTTTTCTTTTTGAACAATTGAGCAGTTTGGAGCTTCATTCCAGCTCTGGAGACCTTACATTAACCTCCCTTGTTTCCTCAGAGTTCACTGCTTTCACTACCTAATCCCACTGGCTAAGCAAGGCAACTATGCCATTGTTGCAAATGCAGAGAGCATGGATTATGACCCTCTGGTGGTGCGACTGAACAAAGACATCAGTGCCATTGAAGAAGCCATGAGTGGCAGCTTGCAGCAACACAAATTCCAATACATTTTTGAAGGTAAATGAGTTGAAACTTAATCAATATGACTGCATGCAATTGCGACGAGATTTGTTTCAGATCATTGATTTTCAGCCATTAATACACAGAGAAATCAATTGTTGAAATCACTGTAGGATTCAGAAAAGATTTATTGGCATCAGATGACAAACTATACTCCCATTACTGAATTACAGTCATGTACAAATACACTGACAGACAAGCATAAGTATGAACTGAATTGATGCAGTGTCTCCCAGATGGTTGCACATCTAATAACACATTTGCATTGTCTATCTTTACCTCCCTGACAATTTATGAATATCCTTTAAGATAAAGTTTGGGTGCTGTTACATTCTGAAAACAATATCTATACACAAACAAACACTGTCAGGTGCATGTTTTTAAGGACAAGGACATTACCATTGTGCAAAATAGAATTTCATATGACGCTGTAGAAAGATTACCAATATGAATAACGGGAAGTAGAAGATTCTGCATTGAATATGTGTGAATGAATATACCTTGGACATAATGTTTTTCACATTCCCTCAACGCCACAAAGTGTTTACGCCTCATGAATACGTTTTTTGAAGTCGAGTCACTGTTGGAATGTAGGAGCGAGGTAGAAAATTTGAGAATAATGATTACCTACTTTAAATTGTGCTCATTGTGAAATAAATATTCTGTTGCTCTTTGCCATCCTTCCTTGGAGAGTAGGACCCCATAACACTGCTGCTTGACCTTCACCAGCCCTTTCATTCTGGATAATTGAGCTACCATCCTGCACTGTTTCTCAGCATAGTTCTAACAATGAATGCCTGCTGTGCCTTGCCTGGCCTCTCAGGTTATTCAAATAAATTAATCCCTCAATTTCTGTCTGGATCAATACCACAGCAGTTGATGGTCTGGAGACTTGCACTGATTCATGTGTAGAAACACAACAAATATCTAGAATGTTTAAGTTGCTACCTTTAGGAGAGAAAAGCCAGGAAAATAAAATGTAAAATAAAATTCTGTGGTATGTTTTTATATTGTCTTTCTGCGCAGATCCGATTTATATCATACCGTTGGGTCCTGTCCCCTCAACGTGCGGTTGCGGGGGAGGGGGACGGCCTTCGGTGTCACACACACACTAACCACTCTCCACACACACTACCCCCACCACCCTAGATATTATATTAATATATTTCATTCGCTCCTTTTACCCCATCCCCCGCCCTATCCACTCACGCACAACCCTCAACTGCGCACGCGCGGCTAGAGGGGGGGGGGGGGGTGGGGGGGGAGGGGGGGTAAAGAGGGAGGAGAGGGGTAGAGATTGAGGGGTGGGGAGGGGTGCGGCATCACAGGGGAGGGCTGGTACCCGAACGTAATACTCCACCATTCACCCATAGGTCCCAATATTCACCACTCCCTAGAGAGGGAGGAGGGCAGAGAAAGAGGGGGGGGGGGGGGGGCAGAGAGGGAGGGAGGGGGGGAAGAGAGGAAGGGGGGGCAGAGAGGAAGGGTCCCCCCCCCCCCTCTCCTTCTTCTTCTCCCATCTCCTCCCCCCCTTCCCCCCCCCTCTTCCCCCCTCCGTCCACCCACCCTCTCTCACCCCCCCCCCCCCCTCTCTTTCTCTTCCCCGGGGAATGGGTAGAAAGGGAGGGGGAGAGGGTAGAGCCGGGCGGTAGCAGCCATTATGGTCGCGCGGGAGACGCGATGAGATGGTGGCCAGCAAGAGGCGACAAAATGAGTGAGTGAGGGGGAAGGATTTTATTAAAAATGTGTACAGACAAATGACTAAATTTAAAGAAGAGTGCATGTGCGAATCTAAAAGTAAAATCGCTAGTGAAATGGTAAAAATCTCGGTGTTTTTGCGTCTGGTTTTCGCAGAGTAACGAATCAAAGGCAAAAAAAATGATATACACACACACACACACACACACACACACACACACACACACACACACACACACACACACACACACACACACACACACACACACACACACACACACACACACACACACACACACACACACACACACACACACACACACACACACACACACGGTTTTACAAGTATACAGATAGATTTGTCACCCTCATTTATTTGAATTTGTCATTGACGTAGAGCTGGAGTCAGAGCTCATCCTGTCATCAATTTTATCTTTACAAACTCATCTGTTTATTTTACAAAGTAGATTATCCCACAAAGATACATTACCAGATGACAGAACCTCTTAGGAGCAGCATCAGGGTCATCAGAAAGAAATCAGAGATAACTAGAATGGTCCCAGGACTTACTGTAGATCAGGAAATTTAGAGAAGCACATTAAAAGCTTATACTCCTCAGAAAGGCAATAATAGAATTTATGGAGGAGAAAGATTGGGACAGGTGTGATTCTTTAAATTCAGGAGGAAATTTCCAAGTGGAATGCAGAACATGTTATTACCAAATCGAGGAAATTTAACCAAGTGCCCATATACAAATAGACTCAAAAAGCTAGTGAAACTGAGACTGAAGAGTCTCGACTTGAAACGTCACCCATTCCTTCTCCCGAATTGCTGCCTGTCCCGCTGAGTTACTCCAGTTTTTTGTGTCTATCTTCAGTTTAAACCAGCATCTGCAGTTCCTTCCTGCCCATACAGAAATGTTGGGAACTCTCAAATATATGAATTGGCTTTTCATGATTAAAGGCGGTAGCCTTGCAGACTGAGCCACTCTGTGCAGTGACCCCACTGTGATTCCATACGTAGAATCATTAGTGTGAATGATTGCAAAGACATCCATTTTTAAAATTTGGATACAGTGCATTTTTGGATTACAGAAAGGAAAAATCAGCAAGAGTCACTGCATGCGATTGTTCTGCAATGAAATTCAGAGTGAGGAGATATAAAGGGAATGATTGGATTATTATAGAAGCATGTGAGGCATGTGTTAGGTGGATCACTGATTGTGGGAAAGAAGGTAGACCATTACTGCAGGTTTCAACAAGAAGCCAAAGAAATACATCTCTGTTCCCTGAGTTAGCTGCTTCATGCATAGAAACTGGTTAATAATAAATCCAGGCGTTAATATTGACACCATCTACATTTGACATCCACCACCATTGATCATGTTTGAACAAATTAAATCATATGAATAGGATATCCGCCTGCATTGTATTGAATTGAAGATAAACATGACTTGTGCAGGAAAGGAGGAATGAAAACATTATTTTTTAATTATAGTTTCAGTTTAGTTTATTGTCCCGTGTACTGACCGAGGTACAGTGAAAAGCTTTTGTTGCATGCTGTCAATTCCATATAGAGAGATATAGAGGTATATCCATATAGAGAGGTACAGGTAGCATTGCGGTTTGCATGCTGGTGTTGAAACGATATGGTACCCTTTCAAAGATTTATGCATTGACATCAACAGCCATGCATGGCTCTGCAGATCTTAACAAAATAAAATATCTTTATTTTTCCTGCATATTTCAGTAGTTTTTGAACATTGATTAAATCCCACCATTTAACGGGAAAATTGAATGATTGTATCAATGTTAATTTTAGAAAAGATTTAACTTTTGTTTCTGCTTTGAACCTAGGCTTGGGTCACCTAATTTCCTGCATTTTGATCAACGGTGCACAGTATTTCAAGAGGATCAGTGAATCAGGGATCAAGAAAATGTGCAGGAACATTTTTGTGCTGCAGCAGAACCTGACCAACATCACCATGTCTCGAGAGGCAGACTTAGACTTTGCAAGGTTAGTAAAGGAGAGGCTGGTAACTACTTTGTGAAGCAGAACAATGTAAGGAAAGTATAAGGTACACAAAAATACTGGAGAAACTCAGTGGCATCTATGGAGCGAACTAAATAGACAACGTTTCGGGCCGAAACCCTTCTTCAGACTGATAGGGAGTGGCGGGGAGAAGGAAGGAAAAAGGAGGAGGAGGAGCCCAAAGGCTGAGGAAAGGGAGGAGACAGCAAGAGAGCAGACTCCCCAAGCAGAATATGAGGTGCTGTTCCTCCAATTTCCGGTGTTGCTCACTCTGGCCATGGAGGAGTCCCAGGACAGAGAGGTCAGACGGGGAATGGGAGGGGGAGTTGAAGTGCTGAGCCACCGGGAGGTCAGGTAGGTTCTTGCGGACCGAGCGGAGGTGTTCGGCGAAACGATCGCCCAGCCTCCGCTTAGTCTCACCGATGTAGATCAGCTGACATCTAGAGTAGCGGATGCAATAGATGAGGTTGGCGGAGATACAGGTGAACCTCTGTCGCACCTGGAACGACTGCTTGGGTCCTTGAATGGAGTCGAGGGGGAAGGTAAACGGACAGGTGTTGCATCTCTTGCGGTTGCGGGGAGGAGGTGGTACGGGAGGGAAGGGAAGAATTGACAAGGGAGTTATGGAGGGAGCGGTCTTTGCGGAAGGCAGACATGGGGGGAGATGGGAAGATGTGGCGAGTGGTGGGGTCACGTTGGAGGTGGCAAAACTGACGGAGGAAAGTATATGTTATTTTCCACCCTGCATTGTCAGGTGCCCATTCGGTAGGAAAAGAATATAAATGGCAACTGTCTGCGATGCCAAGTGGAGCTACTAAACACATGCAAAGACATTAAGCAGAATGTTAACAGAATGCAGTTATAAGCCAGTCCTTTAATCACAGAAATAGAAAGCCTACAATTAGGGGCCATTAACACAACTTCTAATAAATCTAACAATGAGTTCAGTAAACACTTCTTCAATCAGAGAATGGTGAATAATGTGGAACTTGCTGCTCCATAGAATTCACATTTGTGGAAATTGATGTAATAAGGTGGAAAATTAATTCATGGATGCATTTGGATCACTTTTCTAAATCTATATGTTGAGAAAACCTACTATGGGGGAATAATACTCGTTTGGATCTGTCTTGTGGAATGTGAAAGGGTTGATTGATATATTGATCAACAGCGTATTGTGACAGCAGAAATAACAGAGCAGACACGAAGGGATATTGTTACATGTTATCTCAACAGCTAATTATTCAGCACCAAATATTGAATTCATCAAAAACTCCCATTGGAAATCCCCAAAGTAACTAGCCCTCCCTGATAACCAGACGGTCAATTTATTAATTTGCATGTTATCCTTAAATTGGGGTCCAGACATCCTAATTTTCCCAATTGTATATACGTGGCTTAATGGACCACTGACAAAGAATCAATTGAACAATTATTAATTTCTAGGAATGTGGACATTGTTGGCAAGGCAGGTCTTTATTGTCCATTCCAAATGTTGTGGCGGGGACTCACAGGAGTCCAGAAAATAATTAGTTGGATGCACAGAGTTGTGTGATCGAACGTATTTATTACTATTTCAGTGCTCCCTACTCCAACAACGTGCACAGGCGTTACCCGACCTTAAATACCCAGCGTCAGACCCCGTGACCCGATGCCTCCCACTCCGAGACGCTCAACCCCTCCCTCCTGAGCCGAGGGTTCGCTATGCCCATGGCTAGCCACCAGGTGCCGCTGCAATGTTGCCATAGTGTGCTACCGTCTTGAACTGCTACAGTCCATTTTACACAAATTGCTTTGGGCAAGGAGTTCCAGGATTTAGACCCAGCAACAATTAAATAACAGTGATAAAAATATTATTTGGCACGTATCAGCGCATATTTTCATGTTATCTGGGTCTTTCGGCAAACATGCACAGACTGCTGCGTAATTGAGGAAGAAACAAAGTGCTGGAGAAACTCAGGCAGCAACTACGGCGAGAATGGACAGACATCTGTCCATTCCCTCCACAGATTCGGCCTGACCAACTGAGTTCCTCCAGCACTCTTTTTGGCTCAAGAATCCAGGATCTGCTGTTTCTTGTGTCTATGTCTTCATTGAGGAGTTGTGAATGGAATTAAACAGTGTTCAATCTTCAGCAAAAATCCTCATCTCTGACCTTAGGAGAGGGAAGATCATTGCTTCAGGGCAATGTCCTTGATTTCTATTATCCTATCAGGGAAGTGCCTTCTATTAAGGAGGTACCGTTGAAGTCTTGCAGGCTGACCTCTCCTGTACTGAGCCAAGCGCCAGCTCCTCTACCCCTTCCACAGAAAAACACCAGGCCACCATCTCCCAGACTGTTTCTGAACGCATCGCCTCTGGCAAACTCCCATTCCACATCCTCTAACCTCATTGTTTAAGAGGGAACTGCAGATGCTGGAGAATCGAAGGTTACACAGAAAAGCTGGAGAAACTCAGCGGGTGTAGCAGCATCTATGGAGCGAAGGAAATAGGCAACGTTTCGGCCCGAAACGTTGCCTATTTCCTTCGCTCCATAGATGCTGCTGCACCTGCTGAGTTTCTCCAGCTTTTCTGTGTAACCTCTAACCTCATTATTCCTAAACCCAAAGTACACATTTTTATCTCCTTCGCAAAATCTGAAAATAAAACATCCCTGGCAGACACATTGTTTCTGTCTGCTCCTGCCTCACTAAACTCATCTCCAAATACCTCGATTCCATCTTGTCCCCTCTTTGCCCAGTCCCTTCCTACCTACATCTGAGGCACCTCACATGCCCTTCAACACTTCAATAACTATCAATGCCTCATCTTTACCATGGATGTCCGGTCCCCTTATATTTCTGTTCCCTACCAAGAAGGTCTCAGGGTCTACCAGATCGTCTTTGAACAAACACCCAATCAGTTCTCTTCTTCTAACATTCTCCTCCACCTGGCAGTATTTGGCCTCACCCTCAGCAACTTTTTTTTTAGACTCCTTTCACCTTCTTCAAGTAAAAGGTGTAGCCATGGAGCACGTGCATGGGCCTGTCTTTTTGGTTACGTCAAACAGCCTTTTGCCTCTGTCTCACTTAGGAAACCTGAACGGAAACCTCTGGAGACTTTGCGCCCCATCCAAGGTTTCCGTGCGGTTCCTGGAGGTTGCAGGTGGTTGCCAGAGGTTGCAGGCAGTGGAAGCAGGTATGGAGACTGACAAAAACCTCCGGGAACCGCACGGAAACCTTGGGTGAGGTGCAAAGTCTCCAGAGGTTTCCATTCAGGTTTCCTATGTGGGACAGGGGCATTAGTTCCAAACCTACACTGGCACCATTCCCCTCTTTCAGATTCAGATTCAGATTCAACTTTAATTGTCATTGTCAGTGTACAGTACAGAGACAACGAAATGCATTTGGCATCTCCCTGGAAGAGCGACATAGCATATGATTTGAATAAATATTTACATTAGCATATATACAGACATAGTGTTTTTCCTGTGGGAGGAGTGTCTGGTGGGGGGGGTTATTTGCAGTCACCGAGGTACGTTGTTGAGTAGAGTGATAGCCACCGGGAAGAAGCTGTTCCTGGACCCGCTGGTCCGGCAACGGAGAGACCTGTAGCGCCTCCCGGATGGTAGGAAGGTAAACAGTCCATGGTTGGGGTGAGAGCAGTCCTTGGCGATGCCTGAGCGCCCTCCGCAGACAACGCTTGCTTTGGACAGACTCAATGGAGGGGAGCGAGAAACCGGTGATGCGTTAGGCAATTTTCACCACCCTCTGCAAGGCCTTCCGGTCGGAGACAGAGCAGTTGCCATACCATACTGTGATACAATTGGTAAGGATGCTCTCGATGGTGCAGCGGTAGAAGTTCACCAGGATCTGAGGAGACAGATGGACCTTCTTCAGTCTCCTCAGGAAGAAGAGACGCTGGTGAGCCTTCTTGAAGGTCCTTGAAGGTCTTTCTCTGCTGCATTGATGACTGCATCGGGGCTGCCTCCTACACCTCTCATTGATTTCATCAACTTTACCACTAACTTCCACCCTACCATCAAAATTCACATGGACAACCTCGGACACCTCCCTCCCCTTTCTCAATCTTGTTTCCCCATCTCAGGAGATAGATTATCAACTGATGTTAAACTATAAACCCACCAATTCCCACAGATAGTCCAGATAACTGCCTCTCACCCTGCCTTTTGCAAAGATGCCATCCCCCTACAACTATCAATAGCTAGGCGTTGTCCCGCCCCATCCTCTCTTCCAGATTTCTCCCCTCGACTACAGTCATTCTGAAGCAGCGCCTCTCAGAAAGCAACGTTAATGATTTATATCCTTTCAGGACTTACTTTCAATGTAAATAAGTGAACATTGTTAGCCCCATTGTTTCTTTCGCAACAAATCCCAACCCAATTCGTCTCTCCCTGCATCGTGTTTTCATGATTGCAGCGATAAAGTGAATAATGGAAATAATTTATATTCTTGCTGGTAAGTTCTACTGATGGGAATCTGAATGATGAGTAACATTTCCTTACTGATTTAATTGGCACACTCATCCATTTCTCCCGAATAACCAGTCAGATGTATCAACTGCATTAAAAAAAAGGATCATTAAACCTGAGGTTTTTTTTCCCCAAATGTGTACATCAAAATACAGGCAAAATGGTGGTTTTAATTATTCATTATTGCAGGTTATGTTGATGAGTTTGTGCTGTCCCTGCTTTAAAGGCATTATGCTGATGTGTAAAAATGAAATTTGCATTCTGTGTAAGGTATTAAATTGAACTATGAAACTTTATTCATCCGAGGAAAATTATTTGCAAAACAACCCAGTAAATTTGTCTAATTTATTTGCAATGCGGATATATTCCATTCAGTGCTGTGACCTGAATTATAAGCATATATAGCTGCTCTTTTACCCACATATAAATATGCTGGACTTGATGCTGGATATATTGCAAAATATCATCAGTCAATGTCTTCACATATTATGGTTCTTAATGCATCGGAATATTTCTCGCAAGCCTTAAGGCTTATCTTTATTTTACAGTTTAAGAAAAATCGAATCATTCCTTGTAATGAAAACTAAACTATAGGTTATTCTTTTAATGATGTAATGAAAGATAGCATCGATATCAGCGTCCATATTAAGTATTAATCAACTCGTGAACATACCATTAAATTTAAGGCAGTTGAGTTTGGATTTTATGAAGCTGGAGGTTCTTGTTTATGCTATGATCATAGAATTTTTAAACATAAAAGCAGGCGATTCAGATCCTCGATCCTGAGACAGAGCTTTGAAACGGATGTCCAAATAAACCTACCTCTGTGCACTTTCATCAGGGGGCTGCAGTCTTTTTACCGTTCAGTTAAAGTTGCCAGGCTTTTGGGTCGGCATTGTAGTTCACTTTCCATGGAAACTGGATTTCAGCTTGTTTGCTATTAGGAACATTGAAACAACAAACTAACCATTTCAAGTGAGTGCCTTTGTGAATAATTGCCAGGCAGGTAGGCAGCTTATCCCTTTATCACCTGTATCCTTGCCTTACACATACAACAATCATATTTTGACCCTTGAATGACAACATGACAATTAATAAACACTGCCCTTCAAGTATAAGGATTGTAAATTCAACACTACCCTGTACAAGTGCTAGTAAAATAAATTAATTCATTGTCACCGTTCCAAAAGGAAAGTATTGCTCTTGTGGGTACACAAAAATGCTGGAGAAACTCAGCGGGTGCAGCAGCATCTATGGAGCGAAGGAAATAGGCGACGTTTCGGGCCGAAACCCTTCTTCAGACTGATGGGGGGTGGGGGAGAGAAGGAAGGAAAAAGGGAGGAGGGAGGGTTAAGGAAGGTTGGCCGTCTGTGAGCCCGAGGGTGGGGGGATGGGAGGAGACAGCTCGAGGGTTAAGGAAGGGGCCGTCTGTGATCACAACATGCCTCTTGTGGTGTTGGTTGGCACTATCCTTATCGAGGGCCCCACAATAATATGTGTAAGAAGGAACTGTAGATGCTGGTTTAAACCGAAGAAGGGTCTCGACCCGAAACATCAGCCATTCCTTCTCTCCAGAGATGCTGCCTGTCCCACTGAGTTACTCCAGCTTTTTGTGTCTAATCTTCCGTCTAAACTACGTTTGGGAAATCTATATATGGATTGCTGCATCTGCCCATATAACATAGTCATTGCATAGTCATTAATTATATAACAGTTTTCTTGGACATATTTAAATAAAAGTCTTTTTGTCTTCAAAGCCTTTTTAATAGTCATTTATGCAGATCAGGATACTGCAAAACAGCATCAATTAACTGATCATTGATCTGAGTGGTATTTGGTGGTTGCAATGCACAATGACACATCTTTGTTGTATCAATCTAATATGTCACTGAAAATAAAAAAGTGACAAAAGAGCTCTGCACATTACAGCTCCCACGAATGCACGGAGTTCTTCTTGCTTGACTGCTGATTTGTAATAACAAAAGGGAATGTCTGACCTCAAGTTAAAACAATTCTGTGCAAAGTTTTACAAGTTCCCAGAGAGTCAATGGGTTGATGTGTTTTAAGAGGTGACTTTGCCCCACATTGCATATACACCGCATCTGATGCAGATGTGAAGTGGTGTGAAATGGCCTCCTGAGTAGGAGACAGGTGTCAATTTGAACAGTGGAAGTGTATTATGCCCCTGTCCCACTTAGGAAACCTGAACGGAAACCTCTGGAGACTTTGCGCCCCACCCAAGGTTTCCGTGCGGTTCCCGGAGGTTTTTGTCAGTCTCCCTACCTGCTTCCACTACCTGAAACCTCCGGCAACCACCTGCAACCTCCGGGAACCGCACGGAAACCTTGGGTGGGGCGCAAAGTCTCCAGAGGTTTCCGTTCAGGTTTCCTAAGTGGGACAGGGGCATTAGGATGTCAGATTCTGTTCTGAGTCGCATTGCCTCTCTTTGCTTACTGCAGTTTGAGGGATGCATCTTTGCAAAAACAAAATTAGCAATACTTAGCAGGTTAGGCAGCATCAGTGGAAAGAGAAACAAGGTTGATATTTCAAGTCCAATTCATCAGACGAAGGATCTCACACCTAAAACATTCTGATTCTCTTTCCATGATTGCTCCATGACCTCTAAGTGTCGCCAGCTAATATTATAGTTTTTATTTCAGATTTCCTGCAGCTACATTTTGTTTTTGGTTTTCATATGTATCTTTTGCTCTTTTGGTGGACAAAAAATTTTAAGGTACTAATTAGTACGAAGCAAAAGAGTTTTCTTGGTATCCTGGTTAATATTCATTTTTTAAAGGCTCCTCAAAGAGATTTATGAAGATATATTTTACTAGCGTTTGTGAAAAATTGCTGACAATAAACTAGCTGAAACATATCTCTTCAGTTCCCTTCAAAACTATTTCATGGTGGTGAATCATTCACAGTGGTTTGGATTGCATGGAGAGTGCTACATCAGTCCTTATTTTATTTCTGTATAGAAGCATGCATCCTGGAATGGTCATACAACTCACCAGTTTTCTATCATTTTTGCAAAGCATTCACATTAACATTTCCTTTGTTAGAAAGGGGGATAGACAAGGACAAATGAGAGATAAGAAAATAGATTCACAAGGATTTGAAGGGAACAAAGAGAACCTCAGGCATTCCAGAGAACCTCGTCTGAGGGACAACACTCCCAAGTTGTGGAGAGTGTAAGCTATGTCAGGAAAAGTGAGGCAAGACCATGAAATTATTTGTAAATGAGATCAAGGACCTTGAAAGCCAAGGGGATTCATGCATAATGGATAGAGTAATGTTAACTAATTTGGTGCTATTTAAAGTTCATAAATAAAATGTCAAGTGTGAAATGGTTAATTTCTGCGTACTTTGTACTCGTTTCTGCTGCAATAGCACGGCAGAAATTATTACTAGAAAGTTGTAATTAACTCTGAAATCGCTATTGCCTACGGTCGTGAACACTTTGCATAAACGAGTTTCAGCTCAACACTAATTTCATTTAATTTTTCATTCTTTGAGGTAATTCATAAATATTTATGACATATCTAACGGACAAGGAGAGGAAAGAAAATTTCAAAATTTGATGGATGATTTCAGTGATCATATCACATGATGAAATGTAAAACGTGACTATAATTGGCCTTTTATAACCTTAAGATTTCCTGTTTTGACACTGTGCATTATTGTAATTATCTGAACAGCCTTATTTTCTATCAAATATTTGCTTTAAGTAAATTGGGTTTCCAAATTCTAAAGGGTTTTGTTTGCAGACAATTACCTTTATCGCTAACTAAACCAACATTCCTCTGGTATCAGAAAAATATTTTGTTAACCAACTACAATAATTTATTTAGTGTTTTATCTTGCCTGTTCCATAAAAGTGATTTTAATTCATGAAATGTCTTATCACATTCAGAAACCTATGAAATTGTTTTGACACATGAAATATGACAATGACAGGCAGGGAAAAGAGTAGCTGGTCTGTCAAGCCCGTTCCATACTCGATTCCCCAATTATGGGAGAATAGTCCCATCACCTTGTGGGTACCTCAGGTAGGGTTGCCAACTTTCTCACTCCCAAATAAGGGACAAACGGTCAAAATAAGAGACAAATTCCCGACGTAAATTTGTTGACCGACTCGGCCTTGCCTGGGCGAATGATGAGTTCGCCCGGGTGCTGGACTGCGCACAAAGCCCAGCCCACTGGCTGGGCGTTGTGTTCTGCTGCATGCAATCGGCACCCCATCCAACACATGAACCGATGATCGGCCATGAGAAGGAGGGGTGATGGTGTCGGCAGTAAGCAAAGGTCCGACTGTCACAGACAGCTGGCCGGGCTGCTGACCGACGGGGCCATGGGCGAGGAGCTGCTGCTGCACTCCATGTATTACTGATGAAATTAAATGTATTACTGATGAAATATGTAGATACGTTATAAAAGATAATGTGGCACTGCCCTACCTTGTCCTGGCAAGGGGTGTTCTCTGTTGGAAGACTTTTATTCCCATGGATCTACTTTACCTTTCATTAGCAAATTATAATAGAAGTTTAACATTAACAAAGATAAACTTTTGCCCCTAAAACACACCTTTCCCACTTTTTTGTGCTTTGAGTTCTCACACAACTGCCTCGTGCCACTTCCTTGTGCTTCTCCTTCATCGCACCAGCTTGGAATACCATCAGTGCTGCCCATTCATTGACCATGATGTGGCTGTGCACCTGTTCTCTCCAGTACTTTATATTATTTCCAGGTGTACAAAGTGGGAAATGTTTCATCCGCTTGTGTCTTTCTCCACCACGCATCTATATGTGCCCTGCCAAAGCACAGGAAGGAAGTTGCATTTCACCTACGACCCAATCCTTGTGCACAACTCCATTATAAAACACAAATGAGTAACAGTTTAGAAGAATACATTGTATTAAGAGTATGATCAAGCTCCTTCCTGTGCTTCAGAGAGGCAGGAAGAAACATTTACAATTCCTTGTTAGAATTTAAATGGACCATAAAGACACACTTTTGAAATCCTATATTTTTTTCATGAAATGTGCCCATCAGGAACTTCCAAATGATAATCATTCTTCCTTCAGTTTAAACTATGACGTCCCCTTAGCACTAACTGAAACTTCAGCTGGAGAAAAACCTTTACAGATGGACAAGTGGGTAAAAGGTCCCTTGGTAGAACATGTAACCTCCACCTCAGGTCCCAGATTGGGTTTTCTCAATTCAGCCAAGCTCGCATTTGGGATATTAAAATCAGCTCCTGGCATGGAAGGAAAACTCAGGAAAAGGCCTAGCACGAGAACCGAGGGCCATGGGCGAGGAGCTGCTGCTGCACTCCATGGGCTGCAGTATGTCAGGGTGGGTGAGGCGGGACCGGACGTGGCGCTCCAACCCAACATTCTCCTCGACTCGAGAAGTAGCGGTCGAATACGGGACCAGGGTGGTCCCCTATGGGACAAACCAATATACGGGATGTCCCGGCTAATACGGGACAGTTGGCAACTCTAACCTCAGGGGCGGATAAGGCTGAGGGCGTAATCCCTGACAGAAGGTGCTTGCTTTCCCATGGGTTGTTTTGGTGAAAAATGGGACTATGAGAATAAACCAGATAGAAAATCAGGAGTGGATCCCGAAGCAGTCTGGCAGCATCCTGCAATAATGAAGGGAGCTCTTGCATCCATGCATCCAGTTAACTTCTCCAGGCATTTTGACTTTGCCTTTTCCCTGGAAGCTGCTTTGCCCAGATGAGAGAGTAAGTTTGAATCTTCTTCACTGCAATCCAGGTCACTCAAAAGTCATGTCATGAGTTTTTCAAGCCCAGGTGGATCTATTGAACTATCTCAATACACATCACAACAGTATGGACTAGATGTCATAGTTTTACTCAATAACAAGCAGTGAACAATAACCCACTTTCTCGTGACGACTAGAGCAGAGAGACTTCCAGTCCATTCCTACGTAAGCATGGAATCTTTCAGAAATTGCAAAAGAGAGAAACCACAATATAAAGTAAAAATTCTATCCAACCCATCCATATTTTGTGGACAATAAATGGGGCTGAATTCCTCTAGTAAATACTACATTTACCATTGTGAATGCAACCATGGTGTATATGGTGTCTGAAGAACAGTCACGACAGGAAACGCCACCAATTCTTTCTCTCCAGAGATCCTGCCTGTCCAGGCAGGATCTCTGGAGAGAAGGAATTGGTGGCGTTTCCTGTTGAGACTGTTCTTCAGACACCATATATACCATGGTTTGTCCCGCCTAGTTACTCCAGCTTTTTGTGTCTATCTTTGGTTTGCAGAAACGGCATTTTGTTTGGACCTCAAGGGGTCCAAATGACAATTAAATTGTATCTTGTATCTAATTTCCTACACATGGTGTGTAGGTGCATGCACATCTAAATGGACATGTCTTGAACTTGTTCACAGATCACTGTCGGCAAATTATTTAGTACACTCCTCCACTACATTCCATAAGCTGCCTGGGGTTCCCCAGCAATAATGCTATGAATTTGCTAATAATTTTATACCAGGTTACACCTAGCTGTTTGCAGATTACTATGTTTACATAAGTCTGAAGAAGGGTTTCGGCCCAAAACGCTGCCTATTTCCTTCACTCCATAGATGCTGCTGCAACCGCTGAGTTTCTCCAGCATTTTTGTGTACCTTCGATTTTCCAGCATCTGCAGTTCCTTCTTAAACACATTACTATGTTTACATATTTGCTGTGCTGCTACAAAAGATTGGACAAAAGATTCTCAACAACTTCAATAGGGGGTTTACAGTATGGAGGCAGAATAACAAGAATTGTGTCTTTTAAGTAATAACATTTTTATTTTTTAAATTGCAATTATCTTTACGTTTCTTTATAATTTATTTAATTCTATTAATTTTTTTATGGCTCTGAATATCAGACTTTTTTGGATAGGTAGGCTAGAAAGGTACTTACTATTTATTCATATGGTCCCATCGATGATGATGTGAAATTATATGAAACTATAAACAGGCGGAATGAAATGAAACTATTACCATCAGAACTGGCAGTTCACTTGACGTTTTTAATTCTGGTTTGGCATTATTTTTTGTAAACAGGCAGTACTACGAAATGCTGTACAACAATCCTGACGAGCTGCTCAATCTCGTGGTGGACCAAGGGGTGAAGTACACAGAGCTGGAGTACATTAATGCCCTAAGTCTCCTCCACCGCAGCCAAACGGGCGTCGGAGATCAGACTACGCAAAACATGCGTGTACAGCGGCTCAAAGAGATTATCTGTGAACAGGCTGCCATCAAACAAGCCACCAAGGACAAGAAGATCACTACAGTGTAGGGAGCCAGGCATGTGAAAGAGAGTCTGAGTAAAGAGAGACTTCATCATATTTAGAATTGTTCAAAGCCAACCTGCAATATGTTTGACATTTGTTTAATTGTTTAAATGTATTACTGATGAAATATGTAGATACGTTATAAAAGATAATGTGGCACTGCCCTACCTTGTCCTGGCAAGGGGTGTTCTCTGTTGGAAGAGTTTTATTCCCATGGATCTACTTTACCTTTCATTAGCCAATTATAATAGAAGTTTAACATTAACAAAGATAAACTTTTGCCCCTAAAACACACCTTTCCCATTTTTTTGTGCTTTGAGTTCTCACACAACTGCCTTGTGCCACTTCCTTGTGCTTCTCCTTCATCGCACCAGCTTGGAATACCATCAGTGCTGCCCATTCATTGACCATGATGTGCCTGTGCACCTTTTCTCTCCAGTACTTTATATTATTTCCGGGTGTACAAAGTGGGAAATGTTTCATTCGCTTGTGTCTTTCTCCACCACGCATCTATATGTGCCCTGCCAAAGCACAGGAAGGAAGTTGCATTTCACCTACGACCCAATCCTTGTGCACAACTCCATTATAAAACACAAATGAGTAACAGTTTAGAAGAATACATTGTATTAAGAGTGCGATCAAGCTCCTTCCTGTGCTTCAGAGAGGCAGGAAGAAACATTTACAATTCCTTGTTAGAATTTAAAATGGACCATAAAGACACACTTTTGAAATCCTACATTTTTTTCATGAAATGTGCCCATCAGGAACTTCCAAATGATAATCGACGTCCCCTTAGCACTAACTGAAACTTCAGCTGGAGAAAAACCTTTACAGATGGACAAGTGGGTAAAAGGTCCCTTGGTAGAACATGTAACCTCCACCTCAGGTCCCAGATTGGGTTTTCTCAATTCAGCCAAGATCGCATTTGGGATATTAAAATCAGCTCCTGGCATGGAAGGAAAACTCAGGAAAAGGCCTAGCACGAGAACCATATTTGGATTTCATAACTGAGTATTACGGTCAAAAGGTGATCTGTATAACTGTGTCACATTCTCAGATAGAGAATGCAAGGAGAGACTTCTTTGTAACAAAATAGAAAACCTACTGATTAAGTATGTCTTGTGTGGTTAGATACACAGCAGACTGTCAAAGGGTATCCACATGCATATCCGTATACATAATGGGGTTACACAATTGGGCAAATTTCACTGACATGGCTGAAATAAGGTTAATTTAGTTTAACAGGATTGAGCCCAATTAATAATGAACTTTTATACAAAATTCATTTTTTCCCCTTTTTTTTTACATTTTTTAAATTCCTCATCTGATTGGTTTAATCACATTATCACGAAAAAAAATGAATGGTGGTTTCAAAAAGAGACAGATTTATGCTAAAATACACAACTGAAAAGTACACTTTGTACAAGAGGGACTATCTCCAGCTAGCAAAAGGCTTTGCACAATAAACAATGCAGATGAATGGGTCATACACACAAACGCAATTATCACTGACGGTGCAAGACTTGTGTAATGATCGGATGATGTTCACATCTTGTGATCTTCTGAATGAACAATCCGTAGCATACTCCCAGGGGAAATAAGTTGATCTATCTTTTCCAATGACCATTGAGTTGTTTCAGTCTGAAGAAGGGTCCTGACCCAAAACGTCACCTATTCATGTTCTCCAAAGATGCTGCTTTGCCTGCTGAGTTACTCCAGCATTTTATGTCCTTTTTGCTTGCTTTTTTTTAAATATCTCTGGCTTAATATCCTCGTCCTTGTCCTGTTCAGCCAAACCACCTCAGTCAGCCACGTATGTAATTTTGGGATGGTGAGTGAATCCAGATTTTGAGGCTTTTTTCATGTTTTACAAATCCCAGACTTCTAAGCCATGCAATAGAAGGCATTTGAGTCAAGTATATCACATAGAATTTTCAAAAGAGTAGAAGATGTTAAGGAAGCTCCAGAAATTGTATTTGTTCTCTCTGGTGTATGTAGGTCAATTAAAAAGGACTTGCTCTCCTCTAAAAGGAATGACCCTTTTTTTAATTTCTATGTACCAAACTGTCTGTGCAAGAAAGATTCATGCTCACAAATATTGCATACACTCCCAACTGTTATCAATAGAAACAGCAGAAAATAGATTGTTGCCAGCAGGGCTTTCTCAAAATTAGAATTGGTCAAATGCAAAATAAAAAGCACATACATAGAATTAGTATTGCAATAATTATTTTAGTTAGATCAGTAAATGAATGATTTGTGATTACGACTTAAACTATGAGATTTATCCCTGCACTGCATGGGCCAATGGCTCCTCTGTTCTTAGCGTGTTCAAAGCATTCTGCAATAAAGCTGGAATTAAAGTTATTTGTCAAGATTCTTTGCTTTTCTTTCTCATCCCCTCATTTACGCAGGAGCAAAAGCCCTGTCAAATGAAGTGCAGTATTGCATTCAACGGTGCACTCTCTGGTGACTGACATTCCAAGCCCAGATGAATCACCACAGGATTAGCTTTAGGAA
The DNA here is from genome assembly GCF_028641065.1 of Leucoraja erinaceus. Classification (NCBI taxonomy): domain Eukaryota; kingdom Metazoa; phylum Chordata; class Chondrichthyes; order Rajiformes; family Rajidae; genus Leucoraja; species Leucoraja erinaceus. The sequence goes on along the minus strand of NC_073398.1, from coordinate 29,641,696 downwards.
ATGATGTTCGCACAAGGAATCTCCATAGGGCTGCTCTAAATTAACTTCTGACCAGAGTCAAAATTATTCTGAATAAACACCTACAGGTACTTTCTCACAACATTTGCCAAGAAAGTGCCTGGTGAGAAAAGATTTGGCCCTAATTTTTTTAAAATGTCAGACACTGAATAATGAGCAAAATAACTCGCAGTGGGCAGCATAATGGCATAGTTGGTAGAGCTGCTGTCTCACAGCATGGAGACCCCGGTTCAATCCTGACCTTGGGTGCTGTCTGTATGGAGTTTGCACGTTCTCGCTGTGACATGTGGGTTTCCGCTGAGTGCTCTCATTCCAAACACTTGCCGGTTTGTGGGTTAATTGACCTCTGTAAATTGTCCCTAGTGTGGAGGGAATGGATGCAATAGTAGGATAACAGTGAATTGGTGTAAACGGTAGTAGGTGTCAACTGGGTGAGCCAAAGGGCCTGGTTCCATGCTTACCTTTAAACTAAACTAGACTAAGCAGGGAATACATTAAAGGTTACTTCATTCATGTTGAACTATTTAGAGCTCAATGGCTGTTCAATTTCACCCCTCCACAAGAACTCTCCCTTACATTACTATCCTTTCATTCATTCCCTCATCGGGATGTCTCAATTTCCTGCGGTAAAATTCATATAAAGAGATCTAATTTCTCTGCAGTATTTCAAATATCATATCTTGTTTATGCTTATTTAAATTTACAATGTGACCACTGACCTTGTGCTCCCATTTTTGCACAGAGAACAACTTCTCATGTTCTGGCTCATTCATTCCTTAATAATTGTAAACACTTTAAGTGGTTCGACCACACTTCCTCAACTGATACACTCATGCAATTTTAGAGAGTTGCTTCTTGCAGGCAAATGCCAAGTTATCTGTATTCTGATGTGAGCCTAGCCAATTACTTATCTAACAGCAAAAGCTGGGAATACTCAGTAAATTAGGTAGGATGCCACCTGACCTGAATGTTTCTAACATTGCTTAGTTCAGAGATATAGCATGGAAACTGGTGATTTGACCCAACAAGCCCACATCAATCATCCGTTCACAGTAGTTTTATTATCCCATGTTCTCATTCACTCCCGACACATTAGGTGTAATTTACAGAGGCCAATTAACCTACAAACCTGCATGCCTTTGAGATTTAAGAGGAAACCGGAGCACCGGAAAGGAACCCACAATCACGGAAAATGTGCAACCATACAGACTGCACCCAAGGTCAGGATCAAACCCAGGTCTCTGACGCTGTAAGGTAGCAGCTCTACCACCGTGCTGCCCAAATAAATTGCTGTTTTTATTTCAGATTTCCTACATTCGCATTTTTTTAAGATTCTTAATGACATCCAACTTTTTCCAGGGGAAGCAGTGATTTAATTCTCCTTCTGTCTGAGCCTTCAGTGCTCATGAGATGGTTATAAAATTACCATTGTAGCTATGGAGAAGTCATGAGGAAAGGACATTCAGCCCATGGAATCCATGGAGGTCAACAAAGATCCACACAGCATGATATACAAAAAGTGGGGGATCAGGAACTATCAACATTTCAAGTCCCAACTGTTGAACAGGAATAAGAGTGGAGAGGGAAGATAACCAGTATAAAGAGACAAGGGGAAGAGGTGAAATGGATGGGCTACACAGGTGGACAGAGGAGAGGTGAAGGATGTCGGGCTGAATGAGCCACATTGGGGAAGGGTGGACATTGAGGACAGGCAAGTGGATGGTGAGGCAAGTTAACTTTACCCTACAGATGATGTGTTGATTCCGGAAATCTAGTGCAAAAAACAATGTGTTTATCTCCATTCCTATTTTTGTCCCCTTTTTCAGACACCCCTCCACCTGTGTCAAACCCCTATCTCTGTCTTCCTCTTGTGTTTCCATCACCTCCAGGACAAGGGGTCACAGCTTAAGGATAAGGGGGAAATCCTTTAAAACCGAGATGAGAATAACTTTTTTCACACAGAGAGTGGTGTCTTCCTCTTGGGTTTGAGGCCCATTGGCTATATTTAAGAGGGAGTTAGATGTGGCCCTTGTGGGAAGGGGACAGGGGGTTCTGTACGGGATACTGAGTTTGGATCACAGCCATGACATATTGAATGGCGGTGCAGGCTCACCCACCAGCATACTCTCTTCTCCATCTGTCGTTCACCTCTCCCCTAATAGATCCCATCTCCACCTTCCTCACTTATCAGATTCCAGCATTGGCAGATGTTCAGTTCGTGCACATCACCCTCTTAGCTACTTCCGCTTTCACTCTCCCTAATCCACCCCTCCCCTCCCCTCCGCATTCCACCAGTCACCAAATGGCCCAGTCTCATCATCCCTCATCTCCTCTATACAGGCTGTCTTCCTACTCCATTCTCAAGACGCACTGCAGGGTTTCGATCCAAAACATCAACAATTCTTTCTCTTCCCACAGATGCTGCTCGACTCATTGAGTCATGATTTCCCCTTCCCTCTGGGAGAATAGTCCAGACCTATCCAATCTCTCCTTATAACTCAAGCCCTCCAGTCCCAGCAACATCCTTGTGAAACTTTTCTGCGCCTTTCCAGCTTAATCACTGCCTTCCAGTCCAAATGTCTATTCAATGTTGTAATTGTATGGTATGTGATCACCAGTACTGCACAGTATTCCAGGTGCAGTCTCATCAATGTCTTGTACAACCGTTACATGACATCCCAATTGTTGTACTCAATGCTCTGTTCGATGAAGGCAGCCTTGCCAGATAGAGTTCAACATTAGGTTGAACCCTGCATTACAGCCTCTCTGATTCAACATTGAATTTAACTGCTCAATATAATCAGCCATTCCACAGAACATGTCTCTCATTTCCAGCAGTTGTTTTTTCCCTCTGGTAACTTCAGATGTCATTCATCTCCTCCTCTTTATCCTCCCTCCTTCATGCCTTTTGTTCTTCACTAGACCATACCATCCTCTTTCAGATAGCTCCACCACCTCCTGTGTCATTTTATCACTGGCCCTTCCCATGGTTCTCGACTCTGCACTTATGACCTTTGAGTTCTAACCTTTTCTCATCCTGAAGCATGGCCATTCACCTGAAATGTTAACTTTATTTCTTCCTCTAGAGATGCTGCCTGATCTGCCGTGTACTTCCAGCTTTGTTGTTGTTATTTTAAAAGGTCTATTTACATTCCTTAATTTATCTGTTCTGGATGGCATGTTCCATGGTAGCTCAGCCTCAAGGACCGAGGAAAAGTGCACAAAGGAAACATTAGAGGGTCCCTTGATGGGATAGCAGAGGAAGGAGGCAGGAATATTCTGAAATGGAGAAGGGGAAGGGCTACAATGAAAGGATGCAATCTCCTGCTAGGTTCTTTCTCTTGCAGCAACCAATGTTGCTTGCAGCCTGTTTGGTAAATACGAGCAGGAATTGCAAGTGACAATCAGCACAATGGTATAGCAACCCAAATTTGGTCTTTGTTTCCATTAGTTTAAAGGTGAATGCCATGCATAATGTTTCGGTTGCAATTTCTACATTCGGACACTGACTGCATTTCAAAGATACTACTTTGACTGTAAAACCCTTTGGAATGTCCTCGAGCAGTGAAAGGCTTTTTTTAAATGTTACATTTTATTTTATAAATCAGCGCTCTATCCAATCTCCAGACATCATATTTAACACAACAATCAAAAAGAGCAGCACAGTTAATGGTAAAAATGACCCAAACCGCTTTGCACTAGAGTTATCAAACAAAAGAATTGATGGCCAAAAAAAAACAAAAGTCACCATAACCAGAGGGAACATAATATGGAACTAGAGAAGTTGAGGGAAAGAAATGCAGGTTTTTAAGCCTAAGATACAGAAGTCAATGCCACCAATAATGGAACAATTAAACTTAAGAACAGCAGAAGATGCCAGGTTAAACAGAGTGCAGGAATCCTGAAGGAAGTTTTAGTTGAGGGGATGGATGTGGCCACAAAGAAGGCTTTGAGGCTTTGCTGGGCTGGGAATCATGGGGTACAAGATGAATAATGTAAGGCAGGACATGACAACAGAAATTTTTGGATGAAGGTCAGCTTATGTAAAGTGGAAAGTGAGATGTGATCAGAAGACGACTAGAAGTGTCAAAGCCTTAAGGATATTAAAGGCTTGGATGTAGTTCTACATAGCGAGCCAAAGCTGATATAGCAGATTTTAAGTTAGAAGTTAACCTTGGGGTCAAATAAGACACCAAGTCACAACTGACATTTTGCAGCATCAGAAAAATGCCAAGGGGGAAGAGGAAGTCAGTGATCAGGAATAGAAACCTTTTTCATGAATCTTTTTCATCGCTTCCTAACCTGAAGCTAATTGGCAGCACAAAGGATTGACCCTGAGCTCAATAATTGTGCATGCTCAGCTATTGTTTGAAGGGTTGTGTGTAAGGTTCAATCCATTATCCTGTTGCTCAGTCAACAGTGACCACTTGGGTTCAAGAGCTCCTTTCAAAAAAGAAGCCTACATTATCTGTGATCTCATATTTTGCTGCATGTACTGAATTAATGTAAATAGTGTTTTCCTTTGGGGAACAAGCGCAGGATTTGAATGGTGGGACCCTTTTTTCATACAATAGCTAATTTGTCAATAAATTGGTGGCTGTTCCTGATGGGGTTGGACAGGCTAGATGCAGGAAGATTGTTCCCGATGTTGGGGACGTCCAGAACAAGGGGTCACAGTTTAAGGATAAGGGGGAAATCTTTTTGGATCGAGATGAGAAAATCATTTTTTTACACAGAGTGGTGAATCTGTGGAATTCTCTGCCACAGAAGGTAGTTGAGGCCAGTTTATTGGCTATATTTAAGAGGGTTAGATGTGGCCCTTGTGGCTAAATTGATCATGGGGTATGGAGAGAAGGCAGGTACAGGATACTGAGTTGGATGATCACCCATGATCATATTGAATGGTGGTGCAGGCTCAAAGGGCCAAATGGCCTACTCCTGCACCTATTTTCTATGTTTTCTATGTTTCTATGATTCTCTGTTGCAGCCTTCATAATTGGCAATGAAAATCACAAAGAGCAGCAGATGCTAGAAATCTGAAATAAAAACAGAAAATGTTGGAAATAAGGAAGGATCTAGGACCTGAAACATTAACTATTTCTCTTTTCACATTGCTGGACATTTTTCTTGGATAAGCATTAGAAACAGCTATTCCCTGCCACAGAGGGCAGTGGAGGCCAAATCACTGGATGGATTTAAGAGAGAGTTAGATAGAGTTCTAGGGGTTGGTGGAACCAAAGGATATGGGGAGAAGGCAGGCACGGGTTATTGATTGGGGACAATCAGCCATGATCACAATGAATGGCGGTGCTGGCTCGAAGGGCCAAATGGCCTCCTCCTGCACCTATTTTCTATGTTTCTAAACAGCAGTAATGAAATGCAGTATACATTATTAAGGAAAGCAGAAGGTATATGGATAGTTGGCAGCAATTATTTTAGTCAAAAGCATACATTTCTGATCAGCCGTCTACTGTTCTAAAACAAAACTCTCCTTGACGTGAAGTAGCTTGTCCCCTATAATGAATTAGATCATTTTCCAATGTTGTTGAGATGAAGAGATCGCTACAATTTGGCTGCACAATAAAACGAGCTGCAATATTCGGCACATTTCGTATTTTTGTTGTAAGAGAAATCTTGACAGTCTTCACATTTTTCGATGGACATGGAGTGGCAGTTTAGGGTCACAGATTCCTCAACAAATGCTGTGAATTATTCCGTCTTCCACAGCAGCTGGGACAATTCAAGTGTGATAAGATTAGACAGAAGCTTGAGTTCTTCTCTTCTTCTATGTGGCATTTCATCAAGCAACCTGGCTGAGACCTGAGAAAGCTCACCCAACTGTGGCAAGGCAACTCAAAGTGACAGACAGTCCCTAGACTCCAATTCACAGCCTTCTGGTTGATGGGCAAGCACTCAGCAGAATCACAACACCCTAAAATGCGGAATTTACTTCCATTACTGGTTTGGATGAGTAACTCTATTCTTGAAAACTGACAGCAGGAATATTGTCATCAGCCCAAGTGGGAAAATGGTTACACAATCCTATAGAGAGTTTAGCATTTACGCTAAGCCAATGAAGAGGACAGGACAGGAAGACAATTATCAGCCCACTTGGTCTCCAAGCAAGAAACGAGTGTTCAAGAACCCAGGTATTTCCTGGGGGTCATGGTCACATCCATTAGCCTGCGAGAATCTACAGCCTTAGAGTCATAGTCAAACAGCACAGAAACGGGCCCTTCAGCCTAACTCGTCAGTGTCGAACAAGATGCCATATCTAAACTAGGTCTATTTTCCCGCGAGAAAAGACACAAAATACAGGAGTAACTTAACAAGAAAATATGGAGATGCTGCCAGACCCACTGAGTTACCTCTCTCATTTTGTCTTTTTTTGTAAACCAACATCTACAGTTCCTTGTGTCCCCACTTGTCTGCATTTGGCCCATGTCCTGCTGAACATTTCCTATCCATGTACCTGTCCAAAATGTCTCTTAAATGTTGTTATCCGCCTCAACTACTTCATCTGGCAGATGTTCCATATATCCTTCACCCTCTACCCAGATGTTATTTATTTTTTAAACACTTTATGATTTGACTTCTGTGGAAATGGGAAGGGATATAAAATAAATTACCATCTCACGTAGCCCATATTGAAGCATTGCACAAAATCATGATTTATCCAAGTAAGAGGATGAGAGAATGAGAATACTGCCCTTAAGAGATGGCTTGTGTGGAGCTAAAGCTGTGACAAAGACCAAAACTAGATGAATACTCAGGAATGTTCAAGCTGCTCAATTTTACGAATACTCTCCTTAAAGTCTGAAGAAGGGTCCCAAACGTGACTTATCTATGTTCTCCAAGGACGCTGCCTGACCTGCTGAATTATTCCAGCACTTTGTGTCTTTATTTGAAAACCAACATCTGCAGTTCCTTGTCGTGATGGATAGACTGTTGCAGGCTCCCCAATGAAGATGAGGTATTTCATAGCTTCTTTGGTAACACTAACGTCTATGAGTCAGAAGGATGTGAATTAAATTCTCATTTCATCGATACAGCACAATATTGAGAATGGTAAAATATTCTAATTTACTTGATATCATGTGTAAGGGGTTCCTGAACGAAATGAGGACGACACAAGGTAAAGGCAACAGAACTGATGATAAGGTTGGGGTTATAACCACACAAGTGGTTTATTAGATTTTCAGCAGAGTAGTCACTATGGAATCATGTAAGGATATATCAGAAAATTTAATTGCCGAAGTGGAGTAAGTACTGAATGAAACACTGAGGGTATTGTGATGCTCTTCTGCGTATTTTTCAAATGATGTCAAATTGATCATTGGACAAAAACAAGAAGGATGCATGGGACAGGTATAGACAGGCAGCTGGGATCAAGTGCACCCCTGGAGATGTTTTAGGAACTAAGGAGTAAACTGAAAAAGGAGATCAGAAGGGCAAAAAGGGGCCAGGCGATAGCTCCGGCGGGTAGCATTACGGACAATCACAAAAGATTTTATAAATACATAAGGAGGAAAAAGGTAACTAGAGAGAGAGTGGGACCTCTCAGGAATCAAAGTGGTCACCTCTGTGTGGAGCCATAGGAGATGGGCAAGGTCCTCAATGAGTATTTCTCCTCTGTATTTACCAAGGAAAAAGACAGTAGGACGGAGCAAGTTGGGGCAGTCAATGGAAGTTTCATGAGAGCAATCAGTGTTACCGTCAAAGAAGTACTGAAGGTACTATCGTGTATGAAGGTAGACAAATCTCCAGGGCCTGATTAGATATATCCGAGGACATTGCGGGAAACTAGAGAGGAAATTGCGGGAGCCCTGGGTGAAATTTACGAGTCGTCCTTAAATACAGGAGAGGTGCCGGAAGACTGGAGGGTGGCAAATGTTGTGTCTCTTTTCAAGAAGGGCTGCAGGGAAAATGCTGGGAGCTATAGGCTGGTGAGCTTAACATCCGTAGTTGGAAAGTTACTGGAGAGTATTCTGAGGGATAGGTTATGCAGGCATTTGGATGGGCAAGGGCTGATTGGGGATAGTCAGCATGGTTTTGTATGTGGGAGGTCGTGTCCCACAACTCTGATTGATTTTTTTGAAGACGTGACCAAAAAGGTCAACGATGGCAGAGCTGTAGATGTTGTGTACATGGACTTCAGTAAGGCATTCGACAAGGTTCCGCATGGTAGGATGTTCTGGAAAGTTAGATCGCTAGGATCCAAGGAGAGATAGCTGAATGGATAGCAAATTGGCTCCATGGAAGGAAGCAGAAGGTGATGGTGGAAGGAAGCAGAGGGTGACGGTGGAAGGTTGCTTCTCAGACTGGAGGCCTGTGACTAGTGGTGTGCCTCAGGGTTCGGTGCTGGGCCCGTTACTGTTTGTCATCTATATCAATGATTTGGTTGAGAACATTCAAGTTTGCTGATGATACAAAAGTTAGTGGCTTTGCAGATAGTGAAGATGGTTGTGAAAGATTGCAGCAGGATCTGGATCGATTAGCCAGTTGAGCTGAGGAATGGTTGATGGAGAAAAGTGTGAGGTGTTGTATTTTGGGGCATCTAACAAGAGCAGGACCTACACTGTGAATGGTAGGCCTCTGGGGAGTGTTGTACAGTAGAGGGATCTAGGAGTGCAGGTGCATGGTCCCTTGAAGTCGAGTCGCAGGTAGATAAGGTGGTCAAAAAGGCTTTTAGTACATTGGCCTTCATCAGTCAGAGTATTGAGTATAGAAGTTGGGAGGTCATGTTGTAGTTGTATAAGACGTTCTGCTCTGGGCACCATGTTATAGGAAAGATATTGTCAAGCTTGAAAGGGTTCAGAAAATATTTACGAGGATGTTGCCAGGATTGGAGGGTGTGAACTATAGGGAGCGGTTGAGTGGGTTGGGTCTCCATTCCATGGAGCGCAGGAAGATTAGGGGGAATTTTACAGAGTTGTACAAAATCAGGAGAGGAATATAGCGTAGATGCACAGAATACCTTGCCCAAGGTAGGGGAATGAGGACCAGAGGACATAGGTTCAGGGTGAAGGGGAAAAGATTTAATAGGAATCCAAGGGGTACCTTTTTCACACAAAGGGTGGTGGGTGTATGGAACAAGCTGCCAGAGGAGGTAGTTGAGACTGGGATTATCCCATTGTTTAAGAAACAGTTAGACAGGTACATGGATAGGACAGGTTTGGAAGGATATGGACCAAGCGCAGGCAGGTGGGACTAGTGTAGCTGGGACTTTGTTGACCGGTGTGGGCAAGTTGGGCCGAAGGGCTTGTTTCCACACTGTATCACTCTATGACTATGACAGCAAAAAAAACAGGTCAATCAACCCGATGAGGGGGTGCAGGCTTTGATGCATCCCATAAACCTCCTCTCGCTCGAGTTCCCTTAACCCTATCTGCACAACCTTCTGCAAAAATCAAACTGCTTGAGTAGCTTAATGGGTCAGCTCAGTGTGAAAAAGGGTCCTCACCCAAAATGTCACCTATCCATTCCCTCCACAGATGCTGCCCGTCCTGCTGAATCCAACAGTTTGTGTTTTGCTCGAGATTCCAACATCTGCAGTTCCTTATGCTCCACATTGTCAATTCCTTTCTGCTCTATATGCACATTGAGTCTGCTTAAATTTTAGGTAAAGGTAAAATTACAGCTGACTCTCTCAAAATAGCTTTGTTAATGACCCACCACACATTACAATACGGAGCTTGACACATAGGCCCCAAGTCACAAATGCAACTATTTGTCAATACAGAGTTAATTTATCTGAATCAGCGGGCTAATGGTGATCACTACAACTTTTCAGGCTCAAGAAGCTCTGGATTGCCAGATTGATGGAGACACTCTGTGCTGACTGAAGGTGATACCGAAAGTTTTAACTACACAAGAATATGACTTCAGAGCACGATATTGAATATTGGCTCATTCAAGGGATCCAGCCATAGCCTGGCCTAACATGTTTAGTCATAGAACAGAGCAAGCAAAATTGACAGCCAGCATGATATTGCCATCCTTGCTTTCAAATCATCTCATGGGCTCATTCATACCTATGTGTGTGTAATAATACAATATGTAGAGATACTTCTGTAATATTATTTGGATTGTTATTTGGATAAGTATTATTGTTGTTATTATTGTTATCATTATTTTAACTCGAGTTGGCTGAGGAGGCCACATATAGACCCCGACCTCGGGTGGACTATGAGGGGGAGAACTGGATATTTTTAGTGCCTTCCCTCACCGTGAATTCTGCTGTGGGGGGACGTTTCATGTTGATTTCTATAGTGTACTGTTCTGTGTCTTTTTTCTTTTTTTCTCTTTTTTGTTTTGTATGGATATATTGACATTTGATCTGTTCAATTAATTTAATCAATCTCTGTAAAGCACTTTGGTTCAAATACTGGTTTTGTTGAAAAGTGCTATATAAATAAAGATTATTATTATTATTATGTGACTACTAATTGTATTATTATTATTATTATTATTATTGTGTGTGATTTTGGTTAGTTAAAGTCTTGCTGCACATTAACTTTAGTTCCTCCTGTCATTATTGTACTGGGGATTAATTTTGTATTGAGCTGGAAGTCCCTTGGAGGACAAGTTGAGTCAGCGTGTTGAGTTACCTGCTACTGTGATTGCCAGTAATTAAACCCAACTGTAGCCCGATTAGTGACTGGAATAATTCAGCACCAAAAACCTAGGGTTACTTGAGCAATTCCCTCAAACTCCAAAATTTTCCTCCAAGTCTGGAACTCAGGCATTTTGCATATATCCCCAATTTTATTTGTTGCAACACTGGGAATAGTGTATTCAGCTGTTAAGATCCTAATTCGTCCCATGAACATTTTCTCTCTCTTTACATCACCTCTTGGATGCTCTCTAAAATGTGCTGCTTTGACTCAACTTCTGGTCATCTCTCCTATTATCTCCTTGTGTGACTCAACAGCAAGATTCAGTAAGATACCTTGGAATGTTTTACTGAGTTAAAGTTTCCATTTAAATTAAAAAATGTTGGATTGGGACATTTGCTGAACGCCACTCTTCAAGTATTTAATGTTAAATTGATTAATTGTTTAATTATTTTTTTCTGCAGATTTTAAGCTATACTACATCATCCCAGGCACTGCAGACCTCATGGGAATTGTTATTATTTAATATTTTTCTGTAATCTGTAGTACAGCACATTTATAACAATCCCGGCAAAGGTAGCTGTTTGTAAAAATAAAACCTGGACAAAATTTGTATTTGGAGAATACAAAGCTGCCTATTTGTGCTTCTGTCATTGCGTGTGTCTCCCTGTCTCTTTATCTTACTCTCTATGATCAGCTGTGGCTTAGTAATTGAGTTTGTGTCCACATACAGCATTAATGCCTCTGCATATTCGTCTGTTTTGGGTCAGTACTTTTCTCTCTGCTTCTGAGATTCTCGGAAAACATCAAAGTACATAATATTTTATTTTAGGGTCTGATTGGGCAGAGAATTTGGTTGCAGGTGCTAGTAAATAATAATGTTACATTTACATCCTCTGTTGACTCTAGAGTTTATTTGAGCCAAGATGGGCTTCTCTGGATAATCGACTACTGATGAGCCTGTTTTGAGCTATTCGAAAACCATAGTGAAAGAATCAAGAACTAAGAACAGTAGCATTAGAAGAAACTCAGAGAAAAAATAGAACTAAAAATTTGTTTTACATTCTTTATCAAGATTTTGGTCATCCGTCGTGTTCATAAGTGATAGGAATAGAATTAGGCCATTAGACCCATCTAGGGTTGAATGACTTTCTTCATGGTTGGTGGAACCTCAGCTTCTTTAGTACCTCCATGTGAGCTCCAGCATCCTCAATATTATTCTAATACCATTTGCACGCTTCGCTAAGGTCTTGATATCCTCCAAAGAGAAGTTCCAAGTTAATTTTCTGGGACAGGATCCTTAGGTTAGCTGGCTGTCAAGTGTTGCTGAGTCTGACTAAGGTCAGTGTGACTATGATAAGCCTCTCTCTTGATGGTTTTACTGAGGTGTATAAAGTCATGAGGGGATAGATAGGGTGAATGCACAGAATCTTTTACCCAGAGAAGGGGAATCGAAAACAAGAGGACAAAGGTTTAAGGCGAGAGGGAAGATTTTAGAGGAACCTGAGGGACAACTCTTTCATTCAGAAGGTGCTGGGTACAGTGGCGGACTGGGTCTAAAAATGTTGGTTGCCAGGAGACAAAGGGGGCCCACCCACAACTACAATGCTATCATTTAACAGGGGCCCACTTGCCATCACTTGCTATCACTTCATCAGGGGCCCATTTGCCATCGGGCAAGCTGACACCCTGGCCAGTCCGCCAGTGGCTGGGTATATGAAAATAACTGCCAGAGAAGATAGTTGAGGCAGTTATTATAACACCATTTAAAAGACACTTGGATTGGTACATGGTTTAGCAAAGGTTTAGAAAGATAATGGCCAAATGCATGCAACTGGGACTAGTGCAGTTGGGGCATCCTTGGTTGCCATGGACAATGGGCCTATTTGGCATCTGTAAGACTCTATGATCGTATACACAATTCTCCAAAACTGGACACCTCTTCACATAATTTTACTACTGTCTTTGTTCCTACCCCATCTTTATCCGCAAAAAAGCACACGTTCCAAGAACAAATGTACAATCTGAATCCTTTAACTCCTGGGAAGAGAATGCGCATGTGCAGGAGCTGTGCACGATGGGAATTGTAGTCCAACACCCAGTCAGCCCGGCGTCCGTCTCCTAGCAACCGCCCGACAGCATGATGGGAATTGTAGTCCTAGGCCCAGAGAGCATGGAGTCCGTCTCCTAGCAACCGCCCGACAACATGATGGCGCGGCCGAACGAGCAAGGGAATGGGCGCTTTCTGAACGGACACTCGTGGATAATGGAGGCGCCGGCGGGTAACGAGAGCGATGTGGCCGAGGTGGAGGAGGAGGAGGAGGCGGAGGGTTTGGAGATGGTGTGGGAGCTGGTGGAGGAGGTGGCCAGGGAGTGGGCCGGCGACGCCGTGGACGAAGCGGTGGAGGAGGCGGCGGTGGAGGGGATGTTCATCGACATGCTGGACGACGGCACTAGGGAGCTGGCGCAGGAGTTCCTCCAGGAGCTGCTGGCCAATGCCCTCAGCAGCAGCGACAGCAGCAGCACAGGGGAGTGCGAGGAACTGGTGGAAGATGAGGAAGAAGTGAGTTGTAGGGCTGGACAAAAACCCGCAATTAATTTGCCCAGAGCTAACAGAAGCCAGAAGTTTAAGAATAGGATTTTCGGCTGTAAAATATGAGATTGATTGCAAACATATTTATCGGAAAAACCTTGCTGATTCACTGCTAGCAAACTATTTAATCTTCAATATTTATTTGGGAGGATACAGTGAAGTTCTCTTGGCCTATATAAAAATCAAGAGTGGTTAATTGTCATATGCACTGACAACCAAGCAATGAAATTCCTATTTGCAGCAGCTTAAGAGGCCTGTAAATGTAATGTACACTGATACTCAGGTGCATCGAGGTACAGTTCATTTTGCGTGATCCAAACAGATTTCATATATTCGACAAAAATGCAATCAAATTAAACTCAAGTGCAATCGATAGAGCCATGGGGGTGATACAGAGTGAAAAATATAGCATTGTAGTGCAAAGGTTTCATAGACAAAGCCCAACATACACAATGGGGTAGAGGTGAATCCAACATGGTAGTGAATCTGACTTATGGGAGCTTATGTACTGAATTTCTGGCTTATGGTAGTGCCGTTCAGAAGCCTGATAACAGAGGGGGGGAATGCGTTTCTGAGTCTGATGGTGAGCGTTTTCAAGTATCTCTACCTTATGCTGGATGGGAAGAAGAAATGACTGGGATAGGACAAGTCTTTGATTGTGTAGGGTGCTATTCCAAGACAGTGTAAGGTGTAGATGGAGTCAATGGTGAGAAATCTGGTCTGCGTGATTGTCGGTGGGTAGGAGGGATATGGAAGGAGGGGTAAAAGAAGGGGGAGAGCGGGAGAGGGGAGTTACACAACTGGGTTAACAAGGGAGGAAAGACGGGTATGGGGATGAGGGGTGGATAAAGGTAAGAGCTTAGAGAGGGGGAGAAGGGATATGAGAGAGAGGGGGAGGGAAGGGGGAAAGACGTGGGGGGGAAAGGGGGAGAGGGGGGGACGAGAAGAGCCAAAAGGAGGGGTTTGAAGGGCTTAGGGAGAGAGGGGTAGTGAAAGGTGGGAGGAAGGGGGAGGGAGCAAGGAAGGGAAGGAGGGAAGGATGAGCGAAGGGGAAGCCGGGAGAGGGGCGGAAAGGGAAGAGGAGGAAAAGGGGGAAGAGGGATAGGAAGAACGGAGGGGAGGTGGAGGGAAGGAGGAAAGGAGGAGTAAGGAGGGAGGAGGGAAGAGGGAGGGCGGGAGGAGCGGAAGGTAGTGGGGGGGAGGGGATAAAAGAACGGAAGGGAGATGGGGGATAAAAAACGAGGTGGGGGTAAGGGGGAGGAAAAGAAGTGGTGGGAAAGGAGGGGGGGGCAAGGGGCGAGAGAAGGGAAAGGGAGAGAGGGAGGGAGAAAAGAGAAGAGGGAAGCAGGGGAGGGGGAGGGAGGGAAAAGGGAGGAGGATGGGGGTGGGATGGAGGGAACGGGGAAAAGAAGGAGGGGGGGAGGAGGAGAGAGAGAGAGGGAGGGAGGAGTGGGGGAGGGAAGGGGGGAGTGGGAAGAGAAAGGGGGGAGAAAAAATTAAGAGAGGTTGAGGGGAGGGAGAGAAGGGAGCGGGGAAAAAGATGAAAGGCTGGTCAGGGAAGGAGAGGAAGGTGCTAGGGAAGAGGGGAGGGGAGAGGGGGGAAGAGGGAGGAGGAGAGGGTGAAGGAGGAGAGAAGGAGGAGGGAGGGGAAAGCGAGAGGGAGAAGGGAAAGGAGAAGAAGGGGAGGGGGGGGGAAGAGAGGAGAAACCAGGGAAGAGGGAAAGGGGAGAGAGAGAGAGGGGGAGAGGGAAAAGAGGGGATAGAGGAGGGGGAAGTAGAAGGGAGGAAGGCGGGGAGATAAGAGGAAAGCTCCAAGGGAGAGGAGAGGAGGAGGGGAGACAGAAGGGAGAGGGGAAAGGAGGAGAGGGGGGGCGAGGGAGGAGAGGGGAGAGGGAAGGAAGAGAAGGGAAAGGGGGAGAGGGAAGGAAGAGAGACGGGGGGAGAGGGGTGAAAGGAGGAGAGGGAGGGGGGGAGGGTGGAGGGAAAAATCAAGGGAGGGGGAGGGGGTGGGGGGGGGAGAGAGAGGAAAGAGGAGGGACAGGGAGAAGGTAGGGGAGGAAGGGAGAGAGGGGGGAGAGGAGAGGGAAGGAGTAGAGGAGGAGGGGGAGAAGAAAGGAGAGGGGAAGGGGGGGATGGGAGAGGGGAGAGAGGGGGGAAGGAGAGGGTGGAGAGGGGGGGGGAGGGGGGAGGAGGGGAGGAGAGGGGGAGAAGGGAAGAGGGAGAGAGAAGAGAGAGGAGGGTGCGGGAGAAGGAAGGAGGGGGGAAGGGAAAGAAGAGAGGGAGGAAGAGAGAAGGGGAGAAGTGGAAAGGGAGAGAACAAGGGGGGAGGGAAGAAAGAGAAGGATGAGGGATAAGAGGGAAGAAGAGGAGAAGAAGAAAGGGATGGAGGGGGAGGGAAAAGAATCAGAAGTAGAAGGAGGAAGGGAAGGAGGAAGGTTGAAGAAAAGGAAGAAAAGGAGGGAGGAGGGGGATAAGGGAGGAGTAAAGAAAGGAATGGAAAGAAAAGAGGAAAAAAGGAGAAGGGAGGAAGAGGGAGAATAAGAGGGAAGGAGAGGGAAAGGGAGGAGAAGAAAAGAGGGGGGGAGGGATGAGGAGGAAAAAGGGGAAAAAAGGGTGGGAAGAGAGACGCAGAGGGAGAAGGGAAAGAAAGAGAAAGAGGGAGAAGGAGAGGGAGAGGATCGAGGAAAGAAGAAAAGGAAGAGTGGAAAAGGTAGGGAGAGGGAGGGAAAGGGAGATGAAGTGAGAGATAGGAAAAAGGAGAAGGGAGAGGAAAGGAGTAGAAAAGGGAGAGGAAAAGGAGGGGAGGAAAAGAGGGAGGGGGAGGGAAAGGGGAGGGAGAGGAGGTCAAGAAGGAGAGGGAAGGGAAAACCGGAGGGGAGAAGGGAAAAAGGGGGGAGGAGAGGGGAGAGGAGAGAAGGAGGTAAGGGGAAAGCTTGGGAAGGGGAAGAGTAAGGGAAGGAGGGAAGAGGAGGGAAGGGAATCTGGAGCGAGACAAAGAAGAAGAGGAAGAGGGGAGAAGAGCAAAGGGAGTGGCCGGGGGAAGAAAGGAGGGAAAAGGGAGGGAGGAAAGGGGGAAAAAGAGAAAAGAGGAATTATAAAGGAAAAAAGAAGGATGTGAAGAGTAGAAAGAGAAAGAAATGTCCCGGAAAGGGATACGTGGCAAAGGAGAAGTCTGGTGGCAGAGAGGGGGAGAGAAAGAAGGCATTAATGGAGAAGGGGGGATGGTAGATATTCTAGAGGGGGAAAGAAGGAAAGAGAAGAAACGAGAAAGGATGGGGAGCGAAAAAGAAGGTAAAGCGAAGGATCGAGGAGGACTTGCGAGAAGCCCGAAGAGGGACGGAGAGAAGAGGGAGTTAGAAGGGGGAAGATAGAGGGAAAGAGAGAAGAGAAGTTAGACTAGAAGGAGGATAGAAGGGAAGAGAGATAGCTAAAGGATTAAAGGAAAAGATAATGGCAGAAAAAGAGAGGAGGGTAGAAGGGGGGAGAGGTGATGGGAGCAGAAGGAGAGGAGCTGAAGGGGGAGACTCTTAAGGGAGAGTAATAGGAAAGAGGGTAGGAGGAAAAGGGGGAAGGGAAGGGTCAGAGAAACAAGGAAGGATGAAAAGAAAAGGGGAAGGAGGAAGAAGGAGAGAAGGAAAGGATCGAAGAGAAGAGAATAGAGGAAGGGTAAAGTGGGACAAGGAGGCTGAAGGGGAGAAGAAGGAGGGGCAAAGGGAGGGAGAAGAATGATAGAGGAGAGGAGAGAAGATGTAGAATAGGGGGAGGTAGGAAGGAGAAGGGAAGGAGGGAGGACAAGAAGTGTGGAGAGTGGGGCAGTAGAAGGAGAAAAAGA
This sequence comes from Leucoraja erinaceus, assembly GCF_028641065.1. Lineage (NCBI taxonomy): Eukaryota > Metazoa > Chordata > Chondrichthyes > Rajiformes > Rajidae > Leucoraja > Leucoraja erinaceus. The sequence continues at coordinate 29,624,637 of NC_073398.1, read as the reverse complement.
GAAGAGGGGTAGGGAGGTAAGAAAGAGAAGATAGATCTGGGTTGGAAAGGGAAAAAGGGAGGAGAAAGAAAAGAGAGAAGCTCTAAGGGTGGGAGGGGGAGGAGGAGAAGAAGAGAGAGAAGAGTAAAGAGGAGGAGGGGAGTGAAGGATAGCTAGTGTGGTGCGAGGAGGAAGAAGAGGGGAGTGGGAGGAAAGAAAGGGGATATAGATGCTTAGAAGGGAGCGAGAAAATAGGAAGATAGGATAGGGAGGGAGGAGGAATAAGGAAAGAGAAGGGCAAGATAGAAAGGAGACGAAAGGGTGCCAAGACAACAGGAGCAAGAAGTGAGGGCTGAAGGAGGCCTAGAGGAAGGAAGGAGGGAAGAGGGGTACTAGAGGAAAGAAGTGACAAGGCAAAAAAAGGGGAAGGGAAGCGGAAAGGGAGAAGGGAGGCAAGGGCCAAGGAGAAGGGAGGAAGAAAAGAACAGGAGAAGGGAGGGAAAGAGAGAGGATAGAGAAGAGAGGTGGAGAGGGAGAGGGGGAAGAGAAAAATAGAAGTAGAGTAAGGGTAAGAGAGACGGGGGCAGAAGGAGAGAGAGGAGAAGACGGACAGGTAGAGGGGAGTGGGAGTTAGGAGAATCTGCGAGGGTGAAGAAAGAGGAAGGGAATAGAAAGGAGGAGAAAGGAGTTAGGGGGGAAGAGAGATAGGGGGGGAAGAGGGGGAAAGAAGGGGTACCAGCAGAGGCTGAGGGAGAGGGAAGGAGGGTGGAGAAAGACTGATAGAGAAAGTGGAAAGAAGGGGAGAGGAGGGAGAAAGGAAGAAGAGGGATACATCGGGAGAATTTCCTCTAGTTGATCTGAGGAAGGAGATGGCAGGAGAAGCCTTGGGAGAGAAAAGAGAGGAAAGCGAATGGAGAAGGAGATAGAAAGAAGGGGAAGGATAGAAGGAATGAGAGGATGAAGAAGGAGACGAGATCTTGGGGAAAGAAGAAAGAGAGCGGGGGGAGTAAGAGAAGAGGTTAGTGGTTTATTTGGTTTTAATGTTTAGAAATAGGTCGATGGTAAACAGGCGTCGGGCTTTGGCTCCATCTGAGTCCGCCACGCGACGCAGTTGATCTTCACAGCTTAATTCGTAGTCTTCCACATTATCATCCACGTCCTAGCACACCGAGACACTAGGTTGTGATGTGTTTAAGAGCCTCTCTAGTGTTGCTTGTGGAGGCAAGTAAGGCATATTCATCGCGAAAGCTGGGTTGTGCATCGCAGTTTTCTAGAAACATTAACTCGTTCTTTTCACTCTTGTTGTGTCTCAGAATTAACAGCAGTAATTTAGACGTTCTTGTGACATATGTTCATGTAAGCGAGAAATAGGCGGCATTTCGGTCCATCATGTGCTACTCGCACATTAAATCACGGCATGATCTAATCTTGGTCGTGCTCATCTCGAACTCTCATTCGTCCCTGTTGCCATTTGCGCCGAATAATCCCCACCACCCTTACTAATCACATCTGTCATCTGCGTGGGCCAATAAAAATATCGCAGGTGATTTAGCGTCATCAACCCATGCTGCTGACAGATGAATTCACATAGATGCCCTTCCACCGGCACTTGACGAGCTTCGTTCTCATCTCCTTTATAAGGTACCCTCCTCCTATTCTACATTACAATCGTCTCAGGCGCGAAAAAAAAAAAAAAAAAGCTCTTCCACTTAGTGGATAACATCCTCTTCTCGCATGATTACACTCTATCCAGGGTCTTTCATTATTCTGTAAATTCACGCATGATCCCCCTGATGCTTTCTAAATTGCAGCGATGAGTAAAGCAGCCCAGTACCTTCATCAACGCTTCACAATATGTTACAGGCTCTCATAATTCCTGGGTATCATTCGGCGTAAAACGCTTCCTCTGGACCCTCTTCCAACGCGCAGCACTTGCTACCTTCATATATATGGTCTGGCTTCGCATAAGATTAGATTATGGGCTATAGCAAAAAGGCATAACCGTATGCTAATAAAAGCAAAGAATGTACCGCTGGACCTGTGCAAAAAAAGGCTCGTTTAGTCTGTGCTTGTTCAAGAAGGGTCTGTGTGATGTAATTCTACTTTACACAAGGCGTATGTTTTTTCCGTTAGGAAGAATTTAAGATACGTGTGATGAATTGACAGAAGCTATATGGTGGAAATTGACAATCTGAGACACTTAAAGCAGCACTGGACTGGAAAGGGGCAGGCTATCGGGTGCCATCTCTGCCTTGCCTGTAAGTTAATGCAAATCATACTAATGTAAGCAAAACAATATTCGGCTGACAGTTAAAAAACAATAGAGTAAGTTAAACGACACATAGTCATCCTTACAGCTGGACAGTTCCCTTCTAATTGAAAGCGCATTTGCAAAGAGCAATTCTTTAAATTTATCACATCGCAGTCAAGCGCATCCATATTGGTGCAATGAGATTAAGTAAGCGATTTCTCAAGACAGAGTCCTGATCCTGATGGCAACGGTGCTTCTTTCCTCCAAGGGGCCAGTGATGAGAGCAATATCTGTGAAAATCTTTTAGATCAGTTGAAGAAGATTATTGACAAGTCTATGAATGTTATGAAATGTAAAATGAAGTTCATGAAATGCAGAGTTACGGGGTGACATCAAAAATTAAAAAAAGGGCCATGATTTTTATTAAGGGAGAGGAGACTAGATAGATGACTGATGTATTCATCATGTTTGTTTTTCCGGTTCCCAGCTTGAGAAATGGCACATATTAGATTCATAACAAAATTTCTTATCAAATTCTAGGCAAACAGCGTGAGATCTTTTTCTCTATGTCTCAGGCCTGAAATCAAGACCCACAGCACCAATCAGAATTTAGATATATGGAATTCTTTCAGGTAGAACATCAGCGTATTTGAAGTGCATCATTCTGGTGACATTGCAATAACTTTCTCTGACTTGCTGCTCCCCATCTGAAGCATGGTGCGTGTCATAAGAGCCTGAGTCCTATTCGATCTTTTTCTCAGTTTACCTCCTGGCTGACAATCAATCAATATTTCACCGTTTATTTTTCCCTTGGTCTACGCTTGACCCTCATCAACAGTGGCATATCATATTCTAATGCGATTTATTTTTACACTAAGTGATCATATAAGAGCATTCCAGATCAGGATACAAATTGAATGAGAAAAAAAATGAACAAGATAATAGAATGATAGACATTCAGAAACGTTGAGTGACTCTAGCGTTCAGACACGTCTTTCCTGAGAGAAGGAATGGGTTGACGTTTTGGGTCAAGACGCTTCTTCATGAGCTGGTTATAGGGAGAGTACAGGGGATAACGTGAAATTTAGATGGTAGATTAGAGCTGGAAGATAAAGTAAGCAATGATGGAATCAATATATGCTAGAAAGTAACAAAGATATACAGGAAACGGGGTACTGGAGGCGCATTATAGTAGAAGCTGTGTGAACAGTGTGAAAATTAGAAGCTAGTTGTAGCTAATGGGTGGGTGTACGGATAGGAGGGATAGTGAGGGCCTATCCTGACAGTGATATAAATCAGAGTAATTCTCATACATCTGGGGCTGTTAAGCATGTCCAAAGCGAAATAATAACGATCCGCTGTGTCAATAGTCAGAAGTCAATGTTTTGATGCATTGTAACCGCTCCAACATCTGCCTATGCATTAGTATCCTTTCTATCTCATAGTATCTTTCGCATCTGCTGTCCTTAAATAAAAAGCTGCTCCCCTGACTTTTGAAGAGTGTCTTCATAGGATCTCATGATCTTTAAACTTTTGACTTTAGAGATACAGCGGTGCCAAGTCCCCACCGACCAGCGATCACTCCATACACTAGCATTATCCTACACACTTGGGACAATTTAGAATTTTACCCAAGCACCAATTAACTTAGAAATCTGTACGTCTTTAGAGTGAGGGAGCGAACTGAGAGCATGTGGAGAGAGACCCGTCGCAGGAGACTCACAGCTCCTTACAGAGTAAGCACAACTGCCTATCAGGATTGAGAGCCTGGGTCTGCTGTGTGGCGGTCCGTAACGAGACGTACGCTTGCTGCGTCGAGAGAGGCGTTGACTGTGGGTCCGGTTCTCTACAGAAAATATATATCTCTCATGCCTCGGCTACACCCATTAAGTTTTTAAGCAGTGGCCCTAAATTTGTAATGGATGGAAATGTTATTACGTAATTGGTATTGTGCATTGTCATATCAAAAAACTGGGAGTTTGAAACGTAACAATTACATTTACGACACGAGTTTTTACATTACAAAAGAAAACAAAAACGCAAGACGCGCACACCTTACACAGTTAGTATAAGATCATCTGGCATTGCACAGTGAGTCTCGCAATCACTACGTCCTTGCACTGTGATGTAAGTCAGATTCTTATTAGTCTATCGTCGTCCTTAATCCATTCAAGTTGGACCGCGGATCCAAGCTGCAGCTTCTTAGGAAAACTGGGTTTCTGACCGATGTTCAACGCCCTGCGCCGACGATGGTACGACGATGTAAGTTCTCTGTGGCGCATTGGGGGGTAGCCACTGGTCGGCCGATGTTAGGAGGCCCCCGGGCTCGGTCCTTTAAAACCGTGTCCGTTCAAGCAGACCACCTCGGTCCACTGTCAGTGTCTAAGGCTAGCGGGGGGGGTGGGGGGCTAAGATCACGAAGGAGACAAGATGTCCCAACATGAATGAAGAGAGTTGTAAATAAATCGAAGCAATTCAACATACCCTTAAGTCAAGGCTTGTGTGAAAGTTGGTTGGAGTTTAGGTGGCCCTGTTTCCATTTGCGTCCCAAGATGATCTAATATCTAAACAACCCACAACTAGTGGTGCTGGATGTTACCACAGTTTTGTAAAGAAATCAGTTTATGAGGATTCATTTTCACTCATATTGAGGATCAGAATGTCTTAGTACTTTACATTGTTCAAGTTTTCTCTGCATATAATTCAATTTTTTTATTTTACAGAATAATGAACTAAGTGATATTTCTATTCTTTGTAACTACATTCACCTACAGAAGTTGGAACTTCCTAACAATAAAATAACAGGTACTGTAATTTAAAATAGTGCATTGGAAAGTATTTTCTCTTCTCAAATTACATTGAGATACTGAAATCATACAGCGATGAATGATGTGACATATTAGATGTGCCGTGCGCATGAAGTGAAGTAGAAGTAAAATGTCCTGACAAGGTGTTATAGAATCAAAGACAAAAGAGACTGCAGATGCTGGAATCTGAAATAGAACTCGGCATCTGTGCCCTATCTGCAGTGGCTTGCTTGAGTTTCCCATTGCATGGCTTTGAAATTTTACTCACATCCCACATTAACTAGTCAGTACTTGGCAATCTCAATTGCTACAGAGAAGCCAAAATCAGATTAGAAGAACAATATATCATCTTCCATTTGAGTACCTTGCTACCTGAATTGTGTGAACACTGATTTTTCCAGTTTTAGATAATCCACAACCCTGGTCTTTTTCTTCCACACACACACATCTGTCCACCTAGCTTTCTTCTCCTTTTTTTTAACGCATTTCTCATCCAATCTCCTCTCTATCTGGTTGAATCTATCATCTACCAGCTTCTGTGCCATCCCTCCTTCACATTGCTCTGTATTGGCAATATACCCTATTCCCTCTCAGTCCAGATGCAGGGTCTTGAACTGAATTATCGACTTACACCTCTTTCCTCTATGGATACGATTTGACCTGCTGAGTTCTTGCAGTGAAGCAAACAAAGTGCTGGAGGAACTTAGTGGGTCAGGTAGCATCTATTCTGTGGTGGAAATGGTCAGGCAACGGTTTGCGTCAGGACACTTCTTCAGACTGATGTTCTTCCATCATTCTGCTTGTTGTAGGGTCACATCATTCAGATATTTGAATGGCACATTGTTTGCAAGTTGTTCATAATCCATTGGGAATGGTATGGTCAGGGCCAGATGTCAGGCAGCAATCATCTGCCTCTAGAGTGTTAGGTTTTAGTTATTGATGGATCACAACCCTAAATCTTTAAATAATTGGCTGGAGGAGTTGTGGGGACAAGTTAAAGATGGCTTTTACGAAAGTGATGGTTACCCTGGTTCAAGTTTCCTTCTCTGCAAATAAAGAACTGCCCATTCCATTAAAGAAAGCATGGCTTCAAAAATACTTCTCAAATAATAATTGCTACTTTACCTAAATAACAATAGAATCAAATTTCCACACATTGATTTCCACAGACAGCAGTGTTGTAACAATCAGATATTTTGCATTTTGGCTTTGCAAGTTGAGGGACAAATAGAGTGGAGGAAACAGCCTCTTTCATCTTCATACAGGAGCCAATGAATTGTTTACATCGATCTGATCCGAGGCAACTCCTTTTTTCCTATGTTTCTTCTTTCTATACTCAAGCATCTATCTAGATTGTGTGCTATAGGATAGGAAACACAAATATGACTTGAAATCAGTCTTCTGACTCACAGGTAAGGGTGTAGTTGCTACCTAATGAGCCCCGGCTTGCCTGATTCTTAAAATCTAGAAGTAGGACATTCAGTCAGTGAGGTTTCAGCAGAGCAATCCAACCCATCCCATTTATTCCATTATCCATATATGTAGTTGGATCTCAGTACTAGTGATACCTCACTAGTTGCTGTCTGCTCCTGGAAAAAGGACTATTTTATTCCTACTCTTTAGTTCCTCTCATCTAACCAAATCTCTGTCCATTTCAAAATTCCCCCCCACCTCACAATCCTATGCATGCTTTTTTTAAGTAAGACCTATGGAATACCTCAGGAAATATATCACTGCTATATCACTGCTATTTTTTTCCTTCATCGATTCTAATAGTTACATTCTCAAAAAAAAATGATGGCATATTTGTCGAGCATGATTTCTCTTTTATAAATCAATGTTGATTTTGGCCAATCCTGACATTCATCACCGAGTGCTCTGTTATTGCATCTTTTATAATAGACACAGGTATTTCCCCCAGGCTAAGCTGTTATAATTCCCTATTACGCCAACAGTATTTTCTTACATATGGCAAGGCAAACAAAATAAAGGTGGAAACAGGAACTTCAGATGCTAGTTTACAAAAAAAAGACAATGCTGAGTAACTCCACGGGTCAGACAGCATCCGTGGAGAACATGGATAGATTATGTTTTGGGTCAGGAATGGTCCTTATACAAAGTCATTTATCCATGTTCTCCAGGGATATCACCTGACCCGCTGAGTTACTCCAGCACAATGTCTTTTTTTACATAAGCGTGGGTATGGAATGAAGCTAATCTGCATTGAATTACTTGTGTTCTTTGAGGTGAGAATATTGGATACTTAGGTTATGAAATAAGGTGGAGTTTTTGGTACTCCAGAGAATGCCATTGATCAGAGGTATTCCCAGTGAGGTGGGCCTTTACTGTGAAACCCTATCTGCCTGTTTCAGTTGGTCAATACGGATGTTTATTTGAAGAAAAGTACATCTGACACGGTATTATACCATATTTTTCAGTTTCTGAAGGTCATCATTGTATGTGGCGTGTTCAAGATTGCTTTTACTTTACAATTTTTTACTGCTGTTAATCGGTATGTTTCGCTTTCCTTTTTTCACCGCCCACTCATGTACTCACCCGCACCAACGCATTACTGGAATTCCATCTCCATAGAAATGTTGAGGCAGCTGCAAAATAGGTTGAAAAGATGAAAGCTTTCCATTTTGCAACCCACAATATGTTGCACGGAGGCTATCGTCACCTTAGACAATAGCGCTAGTAGATGGAATTAAAGAAACCTTGACAATTGGGGTTGGTGCACCCTTGAACCTATTGGATAGCTGATTATCAGATTTACCAGTGAGGAGAGATGTACACTAAAACTTTAAGCAATGGAACCTAAACATTGCGATAAGCTGTTCCCCGGTGTGAAAGCGCATAGAACTGATGCAGACAAAAGGCACCTGCAATGGAAAACAAGGAATATAATTTAATTTGGTGTAACCTTGATGTGCTTTTTGATCACGTTGTATTTGGAAGAAGTGTGGCTTCATTGGGTACCTGCTCAAAATCCATAATTAAAGCATTGTATTAATATTTCATATTGTTCCCACCAATGTTTGTGATTCTGTTAATAAAAACATAAGCATTTTACTGCCTACTCAAATTGGAACAAAGAGGGCATTTTCCTCCAAAGATTGGTAAATAATTCATTGATAGTGCACGATGAGTAAATATAAATGAGTTTGAAATTTTTTATTGCAGATTATATTGATGAAAATGATTAAATTCAGGGAACACCATATGAAAGCATCGAGACTTTAAATGTCTCAAAGTAATTTCTAGCTTTAGGTCTCCATGTATTTGATAGGGAATATTGTCAAGAAATCATGAAATAACCAAGACTCAGGCAATCATGGAAAATTGCAGCAGGAAAACGTTATTGTTTAATTCTTTTATCACTCGATTTCAGTTTATGCATTGTCTATATAAGTCATCAAAACTATTAAAAAGGGTATTAAATAAACATTGCTAAAATACTTTCTAAAACCTGTCTATTCTTTGAAATGGAAACCAAGTTACTTTGCTGCAAGACAGCATTCCGTTCTGAAATGCCTAAAATGCTCTAAACTGTCAGTTCCGCGATTAAATATATGACTCAGCATGACCTTTCACTTTGATTAAAGTCAGCTTGAACTCAACCGGCAAATATTAATAAAATCAATGATAAGAGCTTATCATTTGCAGTTAATTACACTTGAAAAGCAAAACAAAAATTCTTAGCAGACAGGGTCTCAGGGGGCGAAACAGTTAAAGTTTTAGGTAATTAATTTTCAATAATTATGACTTTTATCAATCAAGTTGGTAATTATTTCATTGATCCATTTCTGTACATATGACAATAAAACACTGTTTGACACTTGACTATTTTAAACTGCTGCCCAACATATCTTTTATGCTTTATAGATTTGCGTTGTGTAAGTTATATGCCCTACCTGTTAAAGTTGGATGCCTCTCATAATGCTCTGAACTCACTCACTGGCCTAAAACTACCGAAAAACATTGAGGTAAGATAAATGGATCTGAATCAAAGAGCATCTGGTTTTAGAAAGGAAGTTGCACTCACAAGGACTATGATTGGATAAATAATGTTAATATTTGTTTCACTAAGTTTATTCTTCTGCCATTTTTCTATGTTAACCCTGTCAAGGAAGTGATGATTTATATATCAGCTGTAAATCAGCCTTCACCTTCAATGTGATTCCACCACCATTCACATATTCTCTTCCCCACCCCTTTCCACTTTCTGCAGAGACTGCACCCTGTGTAAATCATTGGTTCACTCATTCCTTCTCGCCGATTCCACCCATAACCCAGGTCCTTTCCCTTGCAACTGCAGGAGATGTAACACCTGTCTCTATTCTTCCTCCCTCACATCCATCCTGAGACCCCAGCAGTCGTACCAGGTGAGACAGACGTTCACATGCATCTCCTCTAACCTCATCTACTGCATTGGTGCTCCCGATGTGGCCTCCTTTACATCAGGAAGACCAAGCGTAGACTATGCGACTGTTTTGTTGAACACTGGCGTACCGTCCACCAGGGGCCTGCTGGATCTCCCTGTTGCTAACCACTCCACTTCCCATTCCCGCACTGTCCTTTCTGTGCTGGGCCTCCTCCATTGCCATAGTGGACACTTGCAAACTGGAGGAATAGCACCTCGTATTCTGCTTGGGCAGCTTACAACCTAACAGTATGAACATATAATTCTCCAATTTTAAATAGCTAACGACAAACACCCTCTTCCCCCCCTTTTTCCCCCTATCTTCCTTGTGCCCCACTTGGATGCAAACCCACTTCTCCCTTTTGCCTTCTCACTGGCCCCTTCCACCTTAATTCCTTCCTCAGGCTCTGCATTTTACGGATCTTCTACCCTTAACTCCTCATCGCACACTTCTTGTCTTTTCAACTTTGGCCTTTATCTGTCAATCACTTGCCAGGCTTTGTCCCACCCCCACATCTTTCTCAGCTTTCTACCTTCTACTACAATCAACAAAGGGTCCTGACCCAAAACATTACCTATCAATGTTGTTCAGAGATGCTACCTGACCCGCTGAGTTACTCCAGCATTTTGTATCTTTTATTTTAAACTGGCATCTACAGTTCCTTCCGTGTACATACTTCATAAGATCATGAGTGATAGGAGCAGAATTAGGCCATTCGGCCCATTAAATCTACTCCGCCATTCAACCATGGCTGATCTATTTCTCCCTCCTAACCCCATGCTCCTGCCTTCTCCCCATAACCTACATATTAAAAAATTGTGGACAGATGTTTTGATTTCCTGATGTGCTCAGTCATTGTCAAAACTGATTGCCAGCTGTCAAACTCAAAATTGACCATATTGTGTATGTTGAACATGTTGGCCACATGCCATTTATGTTCTTGAGTCCATCAACCGTTGAGAGTCAAAAAACAGGGTTGAATTTATCAAGCATAGAGAGGCAATGGACATCAGCTGAAAGGATTGTTTCCAGGGTCTTTTTAACGATCACTCTGTCCTTGACGTGCGTCTATTAACACCATACCATAAAACTAATGCAACCAACCCTAACACCACTCCTGGCTGCCAAGATGTTGAAAAGGTCATAACCTACTTAAGACAATCAACAAGGCATGTGAGCAGAAAGTATTCCAACTGTAGCTGAAACTTTGCATTGAAAAGCTTCATTTTGAGTTAATTTATCAAGTTCAGAGGCTGCAAAATGCACAATTGGAAAATGAGGTGTTGTTCCTCAAGCTTGAATTGGGCCCCTTGCAGGAGAAGAGGCCACAGACCAGCAGGTGAGAGTGGGAGCAAGACAGATAATTAAAGAGGTGTTTAATGGTAAGCTCAGGATTGTCCCTGCAATCTGCACACAAGTGCTCCTCAAAGCAATCACCCTATCTGCATTTGGTTTCTTCACTTTAAAGAAGACCACATTGTGAACACCAAATGCAGTACCGTAGATTGGAAGCGCAAGTAAATTGCCGCTTCACCTGGAAAGACTGTTTGCATCCCTGGATAAAGGGGAAAGGAAGGGTATCACAGCTTCTCCGTGATGTCTCCACAAAATCCTCTAAATCTACTGTCCCCGGCATTGGGGCTCAAATTACACACTGTCGGCTTCATTGGGCATGCCCAACATCAAACTCCTCAAATAGACACTCTGTTCTGAATTCGGTCATGGGAAGAGAATACCAGCAGACAGAGGAAAACATTAAAATACATATTCAAAGCTTTTTTGAAGAAATGCAACATGCCCATTAACTTCCGAGAACCAATACCATGCAAAATGAAAATAGATCATTTCAGGTGGTGTTGTCATCTTCAAGCCCATGTATCAGGAGCATACAGTAAATAGCAGAAAGTGTGCACAAATTCATAAACTACCACCCACCTGTCCCCTCCTATCTCATCAGTCACCTCAAAACCAGAATTAAAGCAAGTCACCCCTGATTTCCAAGAATGAAAAGATGTGGACGAGTGGCATATTATGTAAAACAATTATTGAAATAAATATTTAGCTGTGTCTTTATTGTGAACTTACATAACCAATTGTCCCTGCACGGTTCGATAACCCCAGTTTAGTTTAGTATATTGTCACATATACCAAGGGATAGTATATTGTCACATGTACCGAGGTATAGTGAAAAGCTTTGTTGTTGCGTGCTATCCAGTCAGCAGAAAAACTGTACATGCTTACAATCAAGCTGCCCACTGTGTACTGATATAGGATAAAGAGAGTAACGTTTCTGAGGTTCACAGAAGGGTGCTGCCAATGTAATGGGTTTTAATTAAAACTTATTGGAAATATGCCATGTTAATTTAAAAATTTCAAAGCCAACTCATTGAACCATTCACCTCTTTTATCATTTTTAATGCATATTACCTTATTTTTGACAATTTAATGCTTGCAGAACAAGCTCATAAAACAACTGCAGGATTATCAGGCGTAGTCACTTTGAATCTAGTTCAAAAACTGATTGAATGATTTTGTAGGTATGTGACAGCAACAAATACTTTGAAGGAGTAAAGCTTTAATCTAATTCCCATCATCCATTCCTGCAACCACTGTGTCACAACTAAGAGCAATAGAACATCAGAATTTAATTGTTTTGGATTTAAACTCAGTGACCTTTCTCAAAAGCAAAGGAAAGTGATGAAGCGGATGGCCTCTAGTTCAGAAATGGTAAATAACCGGTTTAGTGGACAAGACTGCAAGGTCATGAGTTTTTTCATGAAGTAGAAATGTTTCATTCTTTACTTGATAAAGTCTCAGTTTCTGTATATTTACATTACCATTTAAGAAAGTTGTTATTATGTTTTTTGTAGTGATCTGAATTATCCCATTCTCCTTTTGAATCTTCCAAATGGAAAATTGCCATTCACATTCCTCAGTGATTACCATTGTGATTTGTTATTCCTTTATAATCGCTTGTACATTAGCCCATTTGTTATATTTTTTAACATTGTCAGACTAATTGTTGATGTCTTGAAAGTGAGTGAAATATCTTAACATTGTCTCAGAGTATTTGTCAAACCTTCTTCAGTTGCATTCAATATATAATTTTCATTTATTATATGCTACAGGAAGTGGACTTGTCCTTTAACAAGATATCTGACATGAAGGAACTATCAGGCTATCCGTTTCTTTCCAAACTGAATTTGGACAGTATCCTTTACCTACTTACTGCATTGGGCATACTCTGAACATTTTTTTTCATTAAAGTAATGCATTAGTTCCTCCAAATACTGTTATGGTTCTAAGCACGGAAACTGCGGACATGGCCAAGGTGCAGCGGGGAAGTCGATATATCAGATGAAGTTGAATGGGTGGAGGAGGTAATGTAAATGGGGTAGGAAATATTTAGGTAGATGTTTAAATCATTGTCAATGAAGAGCTAATCCTACAGAGATATACACTGTGTATAATGGAAAATTGTACACAGAAGAGCTTTAAAGGCATGTTAGAAAATTAGGATTCTACAGAGGCAAGCAGGGAGATGGAAAATTGGGACTTGAATGATAAAATATCACAGGACAAAGAGAACAAGCCAATATTATTGCAAAAGAAAACAAAATCAGACAATACTGGATTGCACAGCAGATTATTCAGTAGCATATCGAAATGGCATGGTTTATTGAGGTGTAGAGTCAAAGAACAAGGAACTGGAGATGCTGGTTTACACAAATGGACACAAAGTGCTGGAGTAATTCAGCAGGTCAGACAGCATTTTTAGAGAACATGGATTGTGATGTGTTGAGTCAGGACCCTTCATCAGACGCTAAAAAAACGTATCGTATCCATGCAAGTTTACAAGGTTAAGCATCAAAATATGTGGGTTCACATCCATAAACACATTTTAGAAATATTTCTTTAGAGCTGGTCTGCTTTCCTCATCTTTTGCATTCTCTGAGGGTAATTTATGAAGTAGAATTAACTAAACTGGCAGAATTAACTAAACTGGCAGAATTAACTTGGACTGCAAATGTTCCTTGGGATGCAAATTGTTGAATATGCCTGGTGTATTCTTCCTTATGTCTAATTGCTGGCTCTCAGACAACCGAATTCAGGCAATTGCAGGCTTGCAGAACTGCAGAAGTCTCTCCTTCCTCAGCATGATAAAAAATAGACTGTTGGAAATCGATTGCCTGGACCACTTGCCAATTAAATTTCTTTCCCTTGTAAGTCTTCATTTGATATATACTTGTTTCTTGTTTCTGTCACATTTTAAAAGAATGGGAAGCAAAGGTTAAGAGAGTTGCCAATTGTTCCTGAGATTTCTGATGCTCAAGCGATTGCCCGGCAGAGATTCTGAAGCCTGTAGGTGTGATTACCAAATAAAATAATCTTAACCAGAGCCCTTACTCTGCAGTTTGATTGTGTAATTTCATCACCAATTATCTAAATCTCTTAACTTCTCCAATAAAGGAGTATTTGTTCCCCTTAATTAATCATGCATTTCATCACAAACAATCATCCATCTCTATTTTATTTTTCCATCCAACAAAATACACCTTTCCTTAAGAAATGGGGGGAGGCATTCTCTAGGTATTTCTAATGGTCCCTCTTTTTTCTGTTATATTAATTGGTTCCATCATAAATATTATTTTAACACAATTGAGAAGCCACAGATAAGCAACTCTGATACTGATAAGCAACATAACATTGGTATCACACCCACAGACAGCAGCAGGTTGCTGTGTTTGGAACCAAGGTGCTCCCAACATAGTTATTATGTTTATCTATTTTTACCAGGCAGCTGGGTGACACCCAGCAGTAGTTAAAAATGTAGTAGATAGTAAAGAGGTGAAAGGAAAACTAGAGCCAGTAAATATCTTCCCTTGTGTTACAGAGATACATTCTCAGTGATTTATTAGAAAACATGGATGGAGTGTGACATTTTCTATGTATTGAGATTGTAAAAGCTATTATAACCGTTGTAATGAGCTCCACCATGAACATTCTGAGGGTTATCATTAACCAAACTGTAACTTGGCCAGCCACAAAAGTACTTGGACTACAAAAACAATTCAGAAATTATGGCCTGTCACCAACCAACTAGAGTGTGATGGAGCAATCTGTATCTGCCTAGATGACTCTTAAGAAGATTAAAATTATCCAGAACAAAGAAGTGAATGTGCTTGATTGACACACTATCCATTGTGCTAAACATTCAATCATAACACTGCCAAATTTACTTCAATAGTGCTAATCAAACTGGTGGCACTGCCACCAAGAAGGAAAAGAGTAGTGAACATTGAGTCAGTTTTTCCAGGGAAATTAGAGATGGCCAACCCTTAAATAGACACAAAATGCTGGAGTAACTCAGCGGGACAGGCAGCATCGCTGCAGAGAAGAAATGGGTGATGTTTCGGGTCGGGTCGGGTCTAAAGAAGGACTCGTCCTGAAACGTCACCCATTCCTTCTATCCAGAGATGCTGCCTGTTCCGCTCAGCTATGTCTATCTTAGAAAACGGTAGGCGGCGCGGCTCTGGCCAGCAGCGGCCTCTGCAGTCTGTCCGCGTTTTTATTATTTTCTGTCTGTGTTTTAATGTAGTTTTTGTTATGTTTTTGTTGGGGTGTGTGTGTGAGGGGATGGGGTGGGAAACTTTTTAAATCTCTCCCTGCACTGGAGACCCGACCTTTCTCTCGTCGGGTTCCGTTGTCGTTGAGGCCGCAACGAGGAGCGGCCTCCAACAGGAAGAAGCCGGGGACTCAGGTGCCGACTCACCGTTGCCGTCGCGGAGCTGGCCGAGACCGGAGCGGTGGAGGAACGCTGCTGCTGCTGCTGCTGCTGCTGCTGCTGCCGATGCCGCTGCTGAGTCGGGGGCTGCTGCTGCGGGTCTGCGGACAGCGGCGCCGGGAGCTGCGGCTCCCTGGAGGGAGACCGCTTTTCGGGGCTCCTGCAACGGAGAATTCTCCCGCCCGTGTTGCGGGGTTGGGGAGCTACTGGAGCGGGGCCTACATCACCGCCCCGCGCGGCTGGAATGGCCGCGGGTACTTGCGAGCGCACACCGGGGGCTCCAACACCAAGACCCGGTGTGCGACCTCGCACCACCCGGCGTGGCTTCAATGGCCGCGGGACAATCGCCATCGCCAGCCGGGGGCTTTGACTTTGACTCTGACATCGGGGGGGAGAGAGTGCAGTGGAGAGATAAGTTTTTTTGGCCTTCCATCACAGCTATGTGATGGATGTTTATGTAAAATTGTAATTATGTTGTGTCTGGGTCTATTTGTGTGTAATGTATGGCTGCAGAAACGGCATTTCGTTTGGACCTCTAGGGGTCCAAATGACAATTAAATTGACTCTTGACTCTTGACTCTTGATCTTCGGTGTAAACCAGCATCTGCAGTTCCTTCCTACACATATGTTGGACATTTCTTGTCAGAAATTTATTCCATATATGAATTTTAAAATTGCTTCTCTCTCCTTTTGTCCAATTAATCTTACAATTAAATTATTCGTTTGGACAACAATGAATAGAATAAAGTGAGAACTGGAAAATATAATTACTGATCTTCTGCATCTTCCAATTGATAGAACCAGGCTCCTTCGTCTTGCCATTTTGTTTTAATATTAAACGCATGTAGAAATGCATAGAAATATGTGGTGTGGCAAACAAATTATGCTGATAAATTGTCAAGAAGATTGCTAGACTTGCAGACAGTGAGGAAGGCTTCAAAGTATACAGCAGGATTGATCAACAACAGAAATGGGTGGAGAAATGGCAGATGGAGTTTAATCTGAGGAAATGTGAGACGTTGCACTTGTGAAGTCATATGTAAGGAAAACGGTTGATGACAAGATCTTTAACAGTATCAATGCGCAGTGGGATCTTAGACTCCGGATCCATAGTACCCTGAAAGTGGCAAAACAAGTAGATAAAGTGGTAAAGAGGGAGTAAGGTATGCTCACCTTCATTTGTCAGAGCATTAGGGACAGGGAGAGGTTGTGCAAATGAGGATTGATTTCTCCAGAACACGAGAGTTTTGAAGGAAGTCCTGAAATAATGTATATAAAAGTATTGAGAAGCATTGATAGGGTAGATGGTCAAAATCTATATTCCAGGATGGAAATGTCAGACTAGACAGTATGGCTTTAAGGTGAGAGGGCCACCATTTAAAGAAGACGTGCGAGACAGGTTTTTGTGCACAGAGTGTTGTAGGAGCCTGGAATGTGCTGCCAGGGTGGTAGTGGAGGCAGATGTAAGAATGGCATTTAAACGGCATTTAGATGCAGGGAATGGAGGAATATGGATCATGTGCAGGCAGATAAGATGAAGTTATCGGGGCATGATGTTTGGCGTTGTGAGCCGAAGGGCCTGTTTCTCTGCTGTACTTTTCTATGTTCATTGCAAAAAGATTTAATTATTAATTCTTTGGAGAATATATATTTTTAACAGGGAACTTTTGAAACTAAAGTTTGGATTTGGTGATTAATTATTTCAATGCCTTGGGAGTTCAGGTGCCAATCAAGTATTATCTAGGCCTGCAGAATTCCTTGGAAATTTAAAGTTGTGCCATTAAAACCTTTTTTTATATTCCAGTCTTCATTAATCTTTTAATTGGAATTTACAACATGCCAACATACTAAACAGCCTCTAGAACACTGGCATACAAAACCATGCAGCGCAGGAAAGTTAAACAAGGACTCAAAGGAGTCTGGATATTTCTTTGCTGAGATTGTGATAGATAATTCCTCACCTTGAATATGTACAAAATATGTGTTCTTTTTATATCATTTATTTTATTTTTTATTTTTATTCAGTAGTTTAATGTCACGTGTACTGAGGTACAGTGAAAAGCTTTTTGTTGCGTGCTGTCAGCGAAAAGACAGTACATGATGACAATCGAGTTGTCCACAGTGTACAGATACAAGATAAATGGATTAACATTTAGTGCAAGATAAAGTCCAGTAAAGTCTGTTTGCAGGCACGGAAATCACTATCAAAACATGGGGGGGACTGGGGACACACAATTTCTTGTCGGCAGCGCGCGCGCATGCGCACGCACACAAACACACACACACACACACACACACACACACACACACACACGCGCGCGCGCAAGGCTTCAGAGGCTTCAGCCGTGGGCCCTGTGGACGGTAATTACGGGAACGACAGCCCAGGCTTACGGCCAGCGTGGTGAAGCAGCGCTAAATGCAGCTCAACTCTGCCTGTCTCGCCGGTTAACCTACAGCCCTGCCTGGACTGACGGGACACTAGTCCGGAGCCGTGGAGCCGTGGAGCTAGCGCTGCTTCTCCACGCTGGCTGTAAACCTGTCGTTCATGTAAGTCTGAGTCCAGGGCTGCCGAGAGTGTTTTTCCCTTGTGACCCTATGACCTGGGCATGCAATTCAAGCTCCGCTCAATGATCTTTGCTAAACCAGGACGTCTCCCTCCTCCAATCACCGCTCTCTATCCTCAGTCCCACCCCCCTACGGCCTCTGACGGACACCTCCCTCCCTCCTCCAATCATTGCGCTGAATCATCTTGCCCCGCCCCCGCTGCCTACTGATCGACGTCTCTCTCGTCCAATCGGCGCCCTCGATTATCAGTCCCACCCCCACTGTCTCGCGGAAAGTGGAGATTTCACCGGGTTTTAAAATCCGGAATACAAAAAATGGGGGGGGGGGGGTCGTCTCCCACCTCTCAAAACAGGGAGGGGGGGGGACATGTTCCCGGGATTTCCGCCCCTGTCTGTATGAAGTTGCCTGAAGGTCTAACTCAGGATCGCTCTCCAATTGGTGTTAGGATGGTTTAGTTGCCTGATAACAGCTGGGAAGAAACTATCCCTGAATCTGGAGGTGTTTCACATTTCTGGACCTCTTTCCTGATGGGAGTGTCCAGGGTGAGACGCCCTTGGTTAAGCTGATGGCCTTGTATAATTTCGCTTATTTTGCAGTAAAATTGGTAGAATTGATTTTGTGAAGATTATGTTGCCGGGGAGAATGATCTCCCTGTCTATTGCCTTGTTGTAGACTTACTGTGATATTTTTTGTTTGTAGTTTGCACGGATATGGATTTTTACAACTCAATAAATGGTGCTTTGGATTGTCAAGTTCAATCTGATCTGTGTATGAGGAACCTAGTCTAATCTTGCTTGTTTCACCCCTTTTCATTATTACTGTTTCATAAGCAGCCATGGAAATTCTTCTTCGGGAAAGGTTTCAGCTTGACTTCACAAACAACAGTTGTAAACTTTGTCCTTTCTGATTCTCTAATTCTTATTATGCTTATTTTAAATTTGATAATTCACTGAAATTCCAGGGACTAATTGAGACACTATATCACTCTTTACTCCATTATAATCCTTCAGAATATTGGTCAACAAGGTTGTTCCTTAATTTTCACCAATAATGAAATATCTCTGATTTCTTAAATATCTACCCATACTGTAACTGTTAACCCTCATTTCTTGTGATGTACTGGTGAATTTGTGCTGTATCAGCATGTTTAGCTCTTTACTGCAGCATATGCTATAAATAATCACTCCGCTGAAAGGTCTTACAGACATTCAACATTACCTTCTTTTC
Source organism: Leucoraja erinaceus (assembly GCF_028641065.1). Taxonomy (NCBI): domain Eukaryota; kingdom Metazoa; phylum Chordata; class Chondrichthyes; order Rajiformes; family Rajidae; genus Leucoraja; species Leucoraja erinaceus. The sequence goes on along the minus strand of NC_073398.1, from coordinate 29,605,599 downwards.
TAATAATTGCCTTTTGAATTGCCTTGACAAAACAGGACTTGAGGGTCTGAGCCATGACTAGAGTGTCTCAGCTATGGGAAGAGATTGGCAGGCTGGAACTCTATTCCTTGGAGCGTGGGAGTATGGGGGCTGATCTTATAGAGGTGTATAAAATCATGAGAGGAATAGATTGGGTACACGAACATGAGTCTTGCCCAGAGTAGGGGAATCGTGAACAAGACATAGGTTTAAAGTGAAGGGGGAAAGACGTAATAGGAATCTGAGAGGTAATTTTTTTCATGCAAAGGGTGGTGAGTGTTTGGCAGGCGGATTGGACTAGTGTAGTTGGGACATTGGGTTATGAGTTTCTCATGTTTTAGTTTATTCTCTTAGGATTATTAACATCTTTCTAAAAGATAGTAAATTAACCCTTGCAAATGAAACCCTTAAAAATGCTGAATTGTAGGAAATATTAACAATTCCTTAGATGGTAGAAAAGCAATATCACAAAATGTTAAATATTTTCTTTTTCTATAGCTTAAACTCTAAATTTATTCACAGCGAGGTAACCAACTAGTAAATGTGAAAGGACTGGTAAATTTGAAACGCCTACACAAGCTGGATTTGTTGGAAAACAACATAGAAACTCTGATTGGTTTGGAGGACCATGACCTGTTGGAAACAATCAATCTGGATAACAATCAGGTAACAATCTGTGCAGAATGGGAATGCGAGTTTCACCCATTCACCTTTCAGCCTAGGTTTTATTCACATGTACGTATATAGTTTTCTACTTGCAGACAACTATCCAGCTATTCATGTTGAATGAATACATGTTTGAATAATGGGCATATTGTAATCAGGGTGTATGGGGATGAGGTCCTGTGGAATGATTTTTTTTCTCTTCATAGCAAACGATTTTGTATTGGGAACTAAAGTGGTCTCCTTCTTTGTCACTTAATATCATCCTCCAACAACTCCAAGTCTGGCACAGGATATGCCAGATGAAGAACAAAGCTTTCTAGCAATGCAGCATCGATGTATTAACCTCTTATGCCCTGCAACATCAATAATTCCAATCTTGAAAGAGACTGTGTCCCTGTGTGTTATTTCTATTTCCTACACAAACCATTGCTGCATTCCTATGAATGTGTTTACCAGGTGATGAGGTTTTTTTACATTCGCATTATGAACCAAATGTAGTTTTACCCAAACAGATTTCATGCGGGGCCATATAAATCGTTGGAGAGAGGAGAAGCTCTCATATTTTCCAACTGAGTTGCATCAAATTCATGCAAGTTGTGTAAAAATTATATTATTTCCATTATCTTTTTGTTTGTAAATTCAGTCACATTCCAAATTTTCAAATGCTTAAGGCCTGAATTCAGAGCAAAGTATATCACAAATTGTGATTGGTAGATTATGTGAGTCTAGTTTGTATTAAAACTAGACATAGAACAATAGGGCCAGAATTAGCAGTCTGGCCCTTCAAGCTAACACAAATCTTTGCCACTGGAACATAGGGGTGCCAAGTCGGCACCACTTCATTTCTAGTTTTTACCCAAGACTGAAATTCTAGACCATGGTCTTTATTAATACACAATCAATATTACCATCAGAATTACCTAGGAATACTATTCAGCTCATTCATCATCTTTCTCTAGGTTCTTGGAAGCTTAAACAGGTGAGACATTTTTTTATGACAATTCCATTTAATGAAATTCACTCCGCTGTAAATTTGGTCAATTATTTCCTGGTATATTTTCACTAGTATACTTTTAAAACAAAGTGTGTGTTTTTTTGTGTGTGTCGTGTGTGTGTGTGTGCTGCTGTCATCACAATGTGTTTGTGTGCTTGTGTGTGTGTGTGTGTGTGTGTGTCTGTGTGTGTGATTTTGCCCTTTACATCTCCTTGAAAACCAGACGCCAAAACGGGGAAACGTTTACATATTTCAGTAGCGATTTACCATATGATTTTAGAAATTCACTCCGCTGTAAATTTGGTCAATTATTTCCCTATATTTTCACTAAAATTGTTCACCAAAGACAGTTTTTTTCAAATATCGCCGCTGGCCAGCTGCTGTCATCACAATGCCTTTGCTGCTTGCGACCAGCTGCGCAGATTCTCAATGCGCAGCCAGTTACACTCCCCGTTCCCTTCCTCCTCTTCCCCCCCACCTTTTTCCCCACGACCACTCGCCCACCCCCCCGCCCCGTTCTTCAAAAGGCGCAGAAAGAACGAGAAAGTTCTGCAGATCGCGAGGTTACCGTCGCTCAAGGGCGCTCACACTTTCTCCCTCCTCATGGCCAGCGCAGCTTGTGTAGTCACGCCCCCCCCAGCGCGCTCACTGCAGCTGCGGGTTTCCAGAGTCAAGCCGGTTCTCTTTCTGCTTTTCGTAGCTCACTCACTCTCCCGGCTCCCCCCATCTCCCCTCCCCTCCTCTTCTCACCCCCCTCTCTCCCGTCTCCTCTATGCCCATCACAGGGGATGACCTCCTTTCCGTCTCCCCGGCCCACACGTCTCACGCTGGTGGGTGGGCTTCCCCTCGCGTAAGCCACGATCGGCCGGTCCTCCACAGCTTTTGGCAGTCCTCAGCAAAGATCCTATAACAAGCTAGGCATAGCAAGCTATAGGATCTTTGGTCCTCAGATCGCTCCGGGCCTCGCTCGGGCCTCGCGAGCTGCCCCCCCCCCCCACCGCCCCACTCCCTCTCTCTCCCCCTTTCTCTCTCTCCCCCCCTCTCTCTCTCTCCTACCTCCTCTCTCCTTCCCCTCTCTCTCCCCCTCTCTATCCCCCTCCCCCCCCCTTCCTCCCCCCCCCCCTCCCCCCCCCTCCCCCCCCCCCCTCTCTCCTCCCCTCCCCCCTCCCCTCCCTCCCCTCCCCCATTCCTTCCCCCCCCACCTCTCCCCCTCCCCTTAGTGTGTGTGTGTGTGTGTGGGTGGTTAGTGTGTGTGACACCACATGCCAACCCCCCAACTCCCCCCACCGCGCGTTGGGGGAACAGACCCAACGGGTCTGCACTTGGTCTAGTTTAGTTTAAAATTGCCATTGAATGTTAACCGTTAGCAGTGTTGGATTGATGATGTGTTAAGATTCTCTGTGTCAAGTGAAAATTAATACAACGGTTAAGAAGCTTATTTTGTTTGCTATATTGATTTTTATGTTGTTAGATTAGCGACCTGGATGAAATAATGCACCTGCGAAACCTTCCGCTTTTGAGGGACCTGAACCTACTCCACAACCCAATACAGGTACTAAAGAAGGAAAGGGGAAGAGAAGTGGGACAGATGATGGAGAATCGAGTAAACATAATTTTATTTTACATGTATAATGGGGACAATTTATTTATTAATTGCATCATTTAATTTAAAAATCTTGAATATGGATGCCAAATAATTTGGATTTGTTGTGCTTTTTCCAGTTCTGAACAAACCTCTGTGGTGAGGATTTATAGCTGGCTTTTCTGAGCAGGCGACACAACAGTGTATGACGTTACTGTGCGTGGTACTGGGCATCGCCACCCCGAGTCTCATAATTTGCCCAACCATACTTCCTCCTTTTGCCCAGCAAATTCTTTGCCATCCCTCTGAGCAATTTCCCCAACCACGCTGTATGAGATTCTTTATCTGACTGGCAAATTGTCTCACGAAAGTCATTGTTGTTATCCAGTTCCTCAACATCCAATTTTTTCCGATGCAGAAGGTGTTTTAAAAAATTCTCCTTTGGGGAAAGTAACCAAAATTAGGAATTTAGATTGTGCATATACATTTTTTTTTTGTTGCTCGATTTAGATTTACTCATATTTAAATTAATAAGAAATATTCTGATATAACAGGAATACATTCACTCAATTGAAACGGTGTGTTGCAGATTTATGATGCATATTTAATCTTGTCTGCATATGGCATATGTTCAACGGTTTTTAAATGCCCATCTGCGATACAGATTGACTGTGGATTTTAAAGTTATTAATGATCTGTGCTTTGTTTAATTCCTACTTTTGATGTTTTGAATATAACTATTGAATGTCCAAGTTGTGTGCTGGCTCATGTCGACTCATCCTGTCTCTTCTTGAAGCCAAGCAAGCCTTTTGGTCTCATACAGATGGCTACTTTTAACGTTTAAGCTTCAAGAAAAATTGAAAAGACTAGGCTTGTATTCATTGAAGTTTAGAAGGATGAGGGGGAATCTTATAGAAACATATTAAATTATAAAAGGACTGGACAAGCTAGATGCAGGAAAAATGTTCCCAATGTTGGGCAAGTCCAGAACCAGGGGCCACAGTGTTAGAATGAAAGGGAGGTAATTTAAGACTGAGGTGAGAAAAAACGTTTTCACCCAGAGAGTTGTGAATTTATGGAATTCCCTGTCACAGAGGGCAGTGGAGGTCGTCACTGGATGGATTTAAGAGAGAGTTAGATAGAGCTCTAGGGGCTAGTGGAGTCAAGGGATATGGGGAAAAGGCAGGCACGGGTTATTGATAGGGGACGATCAGCCATGATCACAATGAATGGCGGTGCTGGCTCGAAGGGCCGAATGGCCTCCTGCACCTATTTTCTATGTTTCTATAAGAAAGCCAGCAAGTTATTATACCTGAAGGCATAACAGCTTTGTAGATTTTACTTCACCTCCCATTATCTATAATAGTTTGTTTCAAATGTAGAACACTGCTCGGGATATAGGACTTCTAGTTAGTTATTTTGACGTCCAACCCCTGAACTAATGATGCTGAGACCAATTGTATCCCCGAATTGTATTCTAACTGAGATCCCTGCCAGACTTCCTGCAGAGGTAGACACAAAAAGCTGGAGTAACTCAGCAGGTCAGGCTGCATCTCTGGAGAGAAGGAATGGGTGATGTTTCGGGTTGAGACCCTTCTTCAGAGTGGTTAGGGATAAGGGAAACAAAAGATATAAACGGTGATGTGGAGAGATAAAGAATAATAAATGAAAGATATGCAAAAAGTTACGATGATAAACAAAACAGGCCGTTGTAAGCTGTTTGTAGGGTGAAAATGAGAAGCTAGTGCGACTTGGGTGGGGGAGGGATAGAGAGGGAGGGATGGAGGGGGAGGGATAGAGAGGGAGGGATAGAGAGGGAGGGATAGAGAGGGAGGGGCTACCTGGTGAGGAAATAAAAATTCATACCACTGGGCTCTAAACTGCCGAAGCGAAATATGAGATGCTGTTCCTCCAATTTGCATTTAGCCTCACTCTGACAATGGAGGAGACCGAGGACAGAAAGGTCTGTGTAGGAATGGAAATGTCTCTCCAGAGATGCTGCCTGTCCTGCTGAGTTACTCCAGATTTTGTGTCTATTTTTGGTTTAAACCAACATCTGCAGTTCCTTCTTACACATTTACCTGCAGAGGTAGATCCTTTATGGTTAATATGGCTTACTACTTGAAGTAATTCTGCTTCATTCCAAAATACTAAATTTTACCAGTTTTTATGTACCCCTCCTCGTACCACACAATCTCTCACCCTCTTAAAATTACAAAACTGCAGAATGTCTCAAACTGCTTTCCCCCTTGAATTCTGCAGAACTTCACACCAATGCTACTTTTACCTCTTGATTCTACTTATCCTATTTCTTTCCAATCTTTGCAGTTTTCTGAACTGTCATGAACGTTACCTATTTTTCAGTCCTATGATGCATTGCGTCAATATTAAAACCAACGTTTAATTTCCAAAATGTACTCAACAGTTACAGACAAAACTGAGCCACAAAAAAAGATCTCCTTAGGAAACATTGATCATATACTGAAATGAATGGATTTTAGTGAAACGGTTTAATATTCAGTATTTTGGTAACCCGTTTTTTTTCTTTCTTGTTTCTTACCACTAGAAAAATCCAGATTATTTGTTGTGGACTCTTTTCGTAATACAGAAACTGACCACATTGGACAATAAAAAAGTGAAAGTAACTGATAAGGTAAATAGAGTAATTAAAACAGCCAAGTAAATTGGAAACATATAAGCCAACATTCTGGAATGGAACATTAATCATCTGAAATAAAGCAGTTTTTTTACAAAATATAATTCTGGGCCTCAGCATTGCATCAGAAGTGTTGAATATATGTCAGTTTTTAATTGTTCTCATTTTTCTGTGCAATCAGTTTACTTTTCCTAACAATATGTTGATTTAACGTCAGACTTTGAAGAATAAATTATAGCACTCATATCTCATGATATTGTAAGAAATTACCACTTTTAAAATATTATGCCAGCAAAATTAAACCACAATTACTGACAACCTCCCCTCTCCCCCCCCACCCTAACCAAGCATTTCGTTGAGTTTAATGCATGAATATTAATTGATTAACTATCAACACAGCCAGAATTCTCCAAAAGCAAAATGTAGGTGAAGGTCTAATCCTTATGGTTATTGTCTGAGACATCATCTTATTCTGGTGTTTTGTGTCTATTAAAATTTATGGCAGGCCAAATAGCAGAAAATAATTATATAAAGATTTTAATCGAACAGATTTTAATGGAACGTTTTCTTAAGTGGCAAATAAAGGCATTTTCAATTATGTGTGTTTATTTTCAATGAGTCTTCACCTTAATTAAATTAATAAAGTTTGATACCAAGTACTGTACTTAATTTGGATTTTATTGTATAATGTGCACATTCTTTTACGGTGCTTTGACTCAATGCCTCTACAATTCTCCTTCTGAAACATTCTATTAAACAGTCTGGTTCAGCAGCAACTACATTAAGCAGTTTTATTAGAATGACCAGACGCAAAGGGTTGAAACACTCTACAAGAATTTTCCCAGGGCTTGAAGAAAGCAGTACTTTAAAAAATATTTAACCTACCAATACACTAAAAAGAGTGCACAAATTAAACAAGATTAGTTAGGTTTATCATTTAATCCTGTCTTAGAAACTATGTTCTAATACATTTTGATCTGCTATTTCACATCTTACATAAAACTACAAGTTCAAATTGGGGGGAATTGGACAGTTTTATTGAAACCAAGAAGTCAGCAGCTAAAGGAGATTCCACGTAGCGAATCAGAATGTTCAGGAGAAACGTTTCTCATACTACAGAAGACTGAGAAACCATATGGCTTATAAATACAGACATAGTTAACATTGATAAATCACTGAATGTAATTATTTCTGTGCTCCATTATTTTACATACATAATTTTGGGTGGTTGGATGAAGGGATCTTAATTAATTTCTTCCGTGTTAATGAATTTAAGCATTTATAAACATCATTCTTACGTTATTTCATTTATAGTTTGCATTATATTAGCGCTTTGACTTTAATTGCCTTAGTTGACGTGTATCTATTGGGATTCCTATAGATACAGTGGAAGTAAAATTGTTTATTGATAGTTAAATTGAAACTGATGTGCTACTTCATAAAACAGGATATCCAGAGAGAGTTTGTCCCCCTAAATCTATGGTTGTGATTGCAGGATTTGTAACTGATTAATATCTCAATAGGAACAGGTCTGAGTGAAGTGTTTTTTCCAGGTTGTTCTTATCTCTAGAATTGATAGTTTGTGTTGTACAAGGTTGTGAATTGTCTGTTAAAAGTCCATGTATTTCAAGAGGGAGAATTGGGAAGTAGAGAAATCACATTAAATTTATACATTTCTGCAAGCAAAGTCTAATTACAGTTAATGTATGGTTCTGAACTTCATTTAAAAAAAAGCTATACTGGCAGTGGAAATACATTGTTCAGAAGTTAATACTGAAAGATTGAACAGATTGGGCTTCTCCGAATAGTTCTGGCTCGGTTGGCAGCACCACCATCTCTGAGTGGAAGGTTGTGGTTTCAGATCATGAATCTAGCCTCACATTCTCATGCAGCAGCGACTGAGCACTACCCTTGCAGAGGTGTAATCCCTGAAATAAATCTTACGCTGCCTGATTCCATTTGTGGATGTGAAAGATCTTAGGATAATATTTAGGATAATCATTTTTAAAGATTAGGGGAGATATCCCAGTTAATATGCTCGATATTTATCCTGTTGTCAACATCATTACAATTGTAGATAGACACAAAATGCTGGAGTAACTCAGCGAGACATGCAACATCTCTGGGGAGAAGGAATGGGTGACGTTTTGGGTCAAGGCCCTTCTTCGACCCGAAACGTCACCCATTTCTTCTCTTCAGCGCTGCCTGTCCCGCTGAATTACTCCAGCTTTTTGTGTCTATCTTCGGTTTAAACCAGCATCTGCAGTTCCATCTTGCACATTGTTCAGCTCTTATCATATTGATATTTGTAGCAGTTTGTGTACAAATGGATTGCTATATTATCGCAGTGACTTCACTGGTTATCTAATTTGATTGGATAGCATGTAAAACAAAGCTTTTCACTGCACCTTGGTACACAAAAGTGGGTGGCATTGTAGATAGTGGTCAAAAATTGCAACAGGATCTTGATCAGTGTGGTAGGTGGTCTGAGGAGTGGTTGATGACATTTAATACAGAGAAATGTGAGGTGTTGTATTTTGGCACTAACATCGGCAAGACCTACACAGTGAACATTCGGGCCCTGGGGAGTGTTGTAGAGCAGAGGGTTCTTGGAGTACAAGTACATAGTTCACTTAAAGTGGCATCACAGGTAAATAGGGTGGTCAAAAATACTTTAGCCTTATCAGTCAGAGTATTGAATATAGAAGTTGGGAGGTCATGTTAAAGTTGTATAAGACGTCGGTGAAGTCACATTTAGAGTATTGTGTTCAGTTTTGTGCACCATGCCAAAAGAAAGATATTGTTAAGCTGGAAATGGTGCAGAGAAGATTTACAAGGATGTTGCCAGGACTCAAGGGCCTGAGCTATAGGGAGAGGTTGAACAGGCTAGGACTCAATTCCTTGGAGCGCAGGAGGGTGGGGCGTAATCTTATCGAGGTGTACAAAATCATGACTGGAATAGATCAGATACATGCACAGAATCTCTTGCCCAGAATAGGGGAATCTTGAGGACATAGGTTTAAGGTGTGGCGGGGAAAGATTTAATAGGAATCTGAGGGGTAATGTGTGTATGGAACAAAATGCTGGAAGAGATAGTTGAGGCTGGTACTATCACAACGTTTAAGAAACATTCAGACAGGTACATGGAAAGAACAGGTTTAGAGGGATATGGGATATGCCAAACGCAGGCAGGTGGGACTAGTATAGATGGGACAAGTTGGGCCGAAGGGCCCATTTCTACTCTGTAAGACTATGACATGACAATAATAAACCTAAACTTCAATGGTTGTAAAGTAGTTTGCAAACATCCATGATTTAGTGAAAGGCAAAATATCTAACTGTCTATCTTTTTGGTCAAGGATTCTGAGGTATGGCCTGGTGAATGTCCTTAAACTGATGAGGTAGTTAATTCGAATAAAAATGAAGTTATTTCAAGAATTAGAGATTATAGAAGTAAGGCAGAAGTCGATAAATCGAATAAAAGTCAGGTTGTAGAAACAGGGAACTGCAGATGCTTACAAAAAAGGACACATAGTGTTGGACTAACTCAGCGGGTCAAGCAGCATATGTGGAGAACATCGATAGGTGACACTTTGGGTCGGAACCCTTTTCCAGACCAATTATGGGGAGGGGGAGATAAAAAACTGGAACGAAAGAGGACAGAACAAAGCCTGGCTTTGTTGGATACAGGTGAGAGGACGGGGTTTCATAGGCCAGTGGTTAGACAATGGCAAGAGACGAAAAGATAGCAGGCATGAGACAACATCATTGAGTTGTGAATTGTGAAGAAGAGGAAGGAATGTAGGGGAGATGAAACAAAGAAAAATGGGTGCAGGAGTATGCCAATTGGCCCTTCGAGCCAGCACCGCCATTCACTATGATCATGGCAGATCATCTAAAATCAGTACCCCATTCCTGCTTTTTCCCCATATCTCTTGATTCCTTTAGCCCTAGGAGCTAAATCTAACTCTCCCTTGAATAGGCGAGAGTCCAGATGGGGAAAAGAGGCGGAGAGGGGGAAGGGAAAGGGGAGCCATGTTTATAGTTACCTGTCATTGGAGAATCCATGTTCATACCATTGAGTTGTAAGCTACCCAAGCGGAATATTGTGCTGTTACACCAATTTGTGTGCAACCACACTCTAACAATCGAGGAGGCCCAGGACAGAAAAAGCAGTATGGGAATGGGAGGAGGAGTTAAAATGGTTAGCAACCGGGAGATCCAGTAGGCCTTCGCAGACTGAGCGCAAGTGTTTGGCAAAACAGAGTTTTATTTAATTACTTGCGCTTAAATACCCTGGCTGCTCTGAGCTCGTATTGCTGGAACAGTTAAACATTATTCTGGCTTCTGGTCCAGTTACTTAACTCTGGTATGATAACTTTTATACTAGGATGAGGAAAGCTAATATTGATAGTCACTGAATTGAAGCAATCAAAGCAGTGAAGTTGGGTTACATAGTCTTTAATCTGAGAAGAGAAGGAAACTAGATCACTCTATCACGTGAAGTAGCTAAGGAGAATAATATTACCCTTGATAGCAGTACAAGTACATACTTACATTAACCTTTTCTCTCCAGGTTCTAGCCATGAATAAATACAACCCTCCTCCTGAAGTGGTAGCTGCCAACGATCACATGACCAATATTATGTATCGCTTTCTACAAACCCAGAGAATTTATGACAGGTATTTATAAAGTATTTGACTGAAAATATGTCCATTGCCCCTAGAGGGCGCTTGAAGATTGCATCACCCATAGACTGGAATTTTAAATGGTCATATTCAATTTTTGTAAACATTTGTTAAATGAGAACTTGCTTCCAATTTTATCTATGCTAATTTTTGGCCTGAGAAGCATGTGGAGAAAATAAGGCAGTATTTTCCTACTCTGATTTACTCAAGTGTTATGTTTTTTAATTTTCATTGGTTTAAGTAACTATAACATATTCTTTGGTTTCATCATAATCTCTTCCACAATTTTGTCTTTCCTTAAAGCTCTGATAGGAGAAATGCATATTGTACTAGTTGACCCCAAGCTCCTGTGTGATAGGCTCATTTAAATACAATTTGGACTTTGCTTTTATCATTCTTCTTTCGAGTCCATCTTGTTACAAATGTTGACATCGCGGTCATCGTTCGTCCTGAAAAGGACGCAAGCTTCCGGCGACAATCAGTGGGAGCCACCACTTGTTACAATAGATGATAGTGGTAGCAGAATTAGCTCAGGATACTTCCGGTTTCCAGCCCCGCGACGTGGATGCTTCTGGTATGGGGGCCTCTTTTATCATTAAAGTATGGTGTAAAAAATGTATCCACTATTTTTTAAAAAAAAGGAGGACCTACATTCACTATTCAAATATGTGGGGGGGAAAACTGCAGACAATTTGTGTTTAGCTAGCTTTCACAAACAGCTTTGAGAAATTATGAGATTATCTTTTTCTAAAGTGAGACTGTATAAATATTGAACTGCATCTGTACTCCTATTCAATTTCATTGAATTAGAGTCACAGATCAAAGTTTGCATGGGTTCCCACTCGGAGTGCCCTTCTTCTTTTTACTTCATTGATCCCTCTGCTCCAAATTTTCATTGTATGATCCTTTCAGGCAACAGTTTTATTCACAAAATAGCTAGTGGGGTTTATCTGTACAGAATCCCCAATCCCTGAATTGCCAAAAATAATTCTGTTCTTTAATTTCCACTAACCTGTCAATTTCCAAATGTGGTGTAAGTGTCTCATGACCACTAAATATAGATTTTTATTCTAACTTGGTCTTCGGCGATTTCTCAGATGAAGGATATGCCACGAGTGCTTGTTCTTTGTTTACATGATTCCATAGTCTGTGAGGTTTAATTGCAGTATTCTGACCTATTCTTCGGTTTATTACAATTTCAATTTCCTTCACTTCTTTCATTGTTTGCCAAGTGGAGAAAAATGTAGTTATTTCAACCGAAACTTGGATTGATATATTGGTAGCAAGTTATCAAAATATCAATGTCTCCAGCCATGCTCTTTTTTCGAGTTATTCCAAAAACTAAGTGAATATATGTTATGCTTTCCACCTCCTTCCCTGGGGAAAGTTAAATAGGGGCTATGACAGTTTTCTTATTAATTACATGCAATGCTGTTGCAACAGCCCGACTGTAATATCTAGTTGCTACCGTAAAAGTGTTGAAACGTATATTAGCAGAATACAACATTGATTATGATTACTCCAACTGTTAACTGGCACTTTTGTTAATTTGCCATATTTTGTCAGATTTTGGTGAACAGGAGTCATCTCAATGGTGGCTAGTGGTCTTGCCCACTGAGATTGACTGCATTTACTATGAACCAACAGTTCATAGCTCAATGGACCCTGGCAAATATCATGGAAAAGTTACTGAATAGCATTAAAGTCAGCATATAATCTCTTCCCAACTAGTCCAAGTAACTTACAATTGAACTGCATCACAGGATTGTCATTGTCAATGAAAACAAATTGAGCCACATACTTTGAGCTCCATTTCTTCCAGAAATGGGAAACAGCTGCCTAATATCAGCCCACTACCTCTTTTGCTCATGTAATGGGTTCTTGATAGCAGCCAGAAGGTTGCTGATCCTTCTTGCGATGTTCTGGACTCATATGCAAAAGTGTATATTAATTTAGTGTGAGAGACCAGGATGCTGGCCAATTTCAGGAAAGTAGCTAATTCTGTTTTCAATCACAATGCATATTTTTAAAAAGACTGCATCTCTAGGTTTCTGAGCTTATTTACTTTGTTACTCGTTTTTCCTTAACATATCTAAAGAAGCTTTTACTGTCCTTTATATTCCTGGCCAGCTTCCCTTCGTACTTCATCTTTTCAGCCCGTATTGCCCGTTTTGTTTCCTTCAGTTGTCCCATGAAAGTTTCCCAATCCTGTCTTCCCTCGCAAGGGACTGAATTCCATTCCTCACCAGAAGAGCTACCCTCCCTCCTCTGCCCTCCTGCCTGTCCTTTCTATAGGATGTATAACCCTGAATATTATGTTCCCAGGCCCGATCCTCCTGCAGCCACGTCTCAGTAGTCCCCACAATGTCATATCTACCAACCTCTATCTGAGCCTCAAGCTCATCTACTTTACTTGTTATACTTCACACATTCAAATACAGTACTATTAATTCCTTACGCATCTCACCATTCACATCGACCCCTGCTACACTTGGCCATACTCTCCTATCCCTTTGTGAGCTTTCTTTCCCGTTAATTCTGGGGTCATTAACTATCCCTTTACCTTTAACTCCGTCCTTGACTATCCCATTTGACACCCCCACCCCCCTTATTTAGTTTTAAACCCCTGTGTCGCAGTGGGAAACCTGCCTGCCAGAATGCCAGTCACCCACCTGTTCAGGTGCAATCCATCCCATTTGTGCAGCTCCCCTTACTCCAAAACAGATCCCAGGGGTATAAGAATCTAAATCCCTGCCCCCTGCACCAGTTCCCCAGCCACACATTCAGGTCCTGTATCTCCCGGTTCCTGCTCTCGCCAGCACGAGGAACTGGAAGCAAACCGGAGATAACCACCCTGGAGGTCCTGGTTTTCAGCACTTTTCCGAGCTCTCTAAAGACACACTTCAGAATATTCATCCCCTTCTTTCCGACATTGTTTGTGCCAACATGCACTACAACCTCCGGCTGTTCACCTTCGCCTTTGAGGATTTTCTGCACTCTGTCCATGACATCCTGGATCCTGGCACCCGGGAGGCAGCACACCATCCTTGAATCCCGTCTGTTGCCGCAGAAACCCCTGTCCGTACCTCTCACAATGGAGTCTCCAACCACCACTGCTGCCTGACGTTGGCCTCTTTGGTTTTGGCTCAGCAGCACTTTTTGCATTGCAAGCCAGTGCGCTGCTCAGTGCATCAATGTCTTCTGTCCCGACAGCTTTTAAGTGGGTGAACCTGTTCACAAGAGGTACAACACCCGGGGACCTGCGCATTCCATGTTTACTTCCGTTTCTCACTGTCACCCACCTTCCCTCTTCCAGTACCTTCGGTGTAACAATCTTGCTGTCGGACTCGTCGAGCAATGAGTCAGCCTCTCGGACGAACCCGAGGTCATCCACATGCTTCTCCAGTTCCCCAACATGGTCCTTCAGAAGCTGTACCTGGATGCACTTCTCACACATGAAGCAGCCAGTGACACCAGCGGCTTCCTTGACCACCCACATACTGCGAGCATCGCATTGAATCAGCTTGCCTGACATCTCCTTTCGTCTCTCCCTCTCCAGCGTGTTGCGTAGTCTCCTCCCCTCAGCCTCCTCGCCAAAGCTCTCAAGCCAACCACTCACACTTTACTCACAAGGCCACTCCCTCACTGCCGCTCCCCCAGAGCAGCCTTGCTTACATTGACTAATAAATTGCCTAATTTACCAATTTACAAAACAAATTCCTCAGTTTTAAACTGTTTGTCCCTTAAATATATAGTTATTGGACTTTGCATTTTGGAAAAGGCCCAGCTGAGAGGAAGACAGCAAAATACTGAAAATATTGTGGGTGAAAATGATTTCAGGACAGTTTGTTAAGAAAATGAAGGAAATGGTAACAGAATACTCATACAGCTGAGTGAGTTTAATTTTACGGATGAGAAATTGTGTTCAACCAATTGATGACTTCTTTGACAAAGTTACCAATGTTACATAACAAGGAAGCCAATGGATGTAGAAAATTTTGTTATGCAAAATTTGGCCTGTGAAGTGCCCCATAAAAGATCATCACATTAGATAAGTGGACTTAGACTGTGGACTTGCATGTAATAGGTTAGATATGGGGCTTTATGTGTGGGCCAGATATATTGTCAGTGCTGAGGGGCTAGGAGCAAGGCCAAGTGTGCAACCAGAGTCAAGGTCTGGGATAGTACTAGGTGTCCAGAAAAAAACTGGGACAATGGAAGTGTTCAGCACTGGGAACCTAAGCAGGTAAGCAGCTATGATCAGGGTAGAATAGGGGGGTAGGTGTAAGGCTGGACTCAGGGTCAGGAATGAGAGAAGGTATGCAACTCAAGTCAGGGTCAGGAGTAGTACCAGGTGTGCAGTGAGACCTAGGTTGGTCAACATGGGCCAAGTGTTTGATTATAATCTGATTTCCATACATGAATGTACTAAGGTAATTCATGTGCTGCACCTGTTGATCAGAGCCTGGCTCTACTGTGGAATGTAATTAGGAATGTAAGTTAGCCTAACCTTATTCATAGCTAATCCAATTTAAAGCATAAATATTGCATTCAAGTGTAAGTTAAAAGACTCGCTACAGTATGCACCAGATTGCACAATTTCAAGCTGAAAAAGGCAAAAGCTCCATACCAATTGGAGGAGGGAACACCCCTCTCCCACACCCTCCACTCCCCCCCACCGCTCGTTTATTACGCTCCCCCAGGTCTCCTAGGTTTGAATGAAAATAAATAGCATTCCATTCCATTTCTCACTCCCAACTGTCACCCAATGTTGGCAGTCCTGCAACAGGCAATCAACAAGCTTTTCAGTCATGAGCTGCCTTCTGCCTCGATATACCCAAAAGCACACCTGAGACAGTTTAGTGCCTTTAAAATGCAATGTAGAAAAATTTGCATCTACAGGTATTTTAGTTGATTCAAAAAATTATTTTACTTGAAACTGTGCCTGGGATATTTTGAATTCATCTCAATGAACGGGCATGGTTTAAATTTAAGTCTTATTGCAAATACGTATTGTAGACTAAAACATTCTTAAGAATCTGGATCTCTTGCCCTCCTGTGTTGCTCTTGTGAAAATTATATTCACTGATGTTCCTTTATTGTTTCCAAGTTTAGAACGTTAACCTTTTAAGAACATATTTCTCATTTCCCTCTGCAGCACTTTGCCTAACTTTGATATTCCGTACCCAATGTTGGTTCTGGTAGGGCCTCAGGGCTCTGGCAAACGAAAACTTTGTCAAATGCTTTGTCATGAATTCCATGAGTATTTTGGATATTGGTAAGTATAAACAAATGGTTACGTGTGCTTTCATTTATTTATTTATTTATTTTTTAATGTAAAATTTCAATTTCAGTGGATGTTTTCTATTGATTCAAGCAAAAAATTTAAAATTTCTATTCCAATGGATGTTTTGTAATGATTGATTAAACAAAAGCCTTTCACAGTACCTCAGTAGACGTGATGATAAACTAAGCTGAACTAAGCAAAGTATGCTCATGGAGGAGAATAGAAACTAGAAGTAGAAGATTGAGGGGGGATCTTATAGAAACTTACAAAATTCTTAAGGGGTTGGACAGGCTTGATGCAGCAAGATTATTCCCGATGTTGGGGAAGTCCAGAACTAGGGGTCACAGTTTGAGGATAAGAGGGAAGTATTTTAGGACCGAGATGAGAAAATTATTTTTTACACAGAGAGTGGTGATTCTGTGGAATTCTCTGCCACAAAAGGTAGTTGAGGCCGGTTCATTGGCTATATTTAAGAGGGAGTTGGATGTGGCCCTTGTGGCTAAAGGGATCAGGGGTATGGAGAGAAGGCAGGGATGGGATCCTGAGTTGGATGATCAGCCATGATCATATCGAATGGCGGTACAGGCTCGAAGGGCCGAATGGCCTACTCCTGCACCTATTTTCTATGTTTCTATGTTTCTGTAAACAATTCTTTTTTTTTTTTAATTATTAGAAGCAAATGTACAAAAATAGAACCAACGGCATATAAAATAATAGTTATTGTACAGCTTCAATTTTTACTTGCAGCTATAGTTGGAAGAAAAGAAAGGAGAAAAAGCAAGGAGAAAAAGTGAAATGTGCAAAGATAGAACCCCCTAGACTACCAAAGTTGTGTAGCCAAAGAGTGAATAAATTAAAAAAAGAAGAGAGGAATAGAAAAAAATAAGTAAATAAAAGGACAAAAAGAGAAAGAAAGAAAAAAGTGGTGATATATCTGCCTCACTTCCCTCCCCACCCACCTCACCCACCTGTAATTAGATTTATATCCAAAGTTGTGTTGTACCATACTATCCTTGTAATAAATCAATGAATGGTGTCCATGTCTTTGAAAAATGATCTGGTTTTTCTGCCAAGACAAGTCTAATATTTTCAAGATGTCGTGTCTTGGACATGTTTATAGTCCACATCTTAAGAGTTGAGACTGATGTATGTTTCCAGAATTTGAGTATTAGTTTTTTTTGGCATTATCGGGCCATAATTAAGGAAACGTCTTTGAAATAATGATAGCTCAGAGCAGGCTTCTGACGTACCTAGAATGATCAATTCCGTATCGGGATCCAATTTTATTTTTAGTGTTTTTGAAAATTTTTCAAAAACTCCTCTCCAGAAATTATGTAACTTTATACAAGACAAAGGAATGAGTTATAGTTGCTTCCTGAAGAAGACATTTATCGCAAATAGGAGATGCATTTGGAAAGATCTTATTCAGTTTAGACTTTGAATAATAGTCTGTGCAGTATTTTAAATTAAATTAACGAATGCCTAACGCTAATCGAACAATTGTGTGTATATATAGAAGGTTTTCCTTCTGTCTTTTAGAATTTTTAGAATGTTCATCTTCCCAAGCTCTTCTAATTACTTCTGTGTGTATATATAGAAGGTTTTCCTTCTGTCTTTTAGAATTTTTAGAATGTTCATCTTCCCAAGCTCTTCTAATTACTTCTGACTATGCGATTTCTATATTTAAAAGGGTGTTATGCAGATATGATATTAACTTGTTTGAGTCCGAGTTTCTATTCATACATTCGTCTAGTATGGCTGGCAACAAAGATTGGTAGTCTTGGGTATATGATTTCAGATAGTCTCGAATTTGAAGATATCTAAAATATTGACTACCTTTCAAGTGATATTTCAACTTTAACTATTGAAATGAGAGAAAAGTTCCCATCTCATAAAGATCTCTGAGTTTTTTGATTCCTAATCTTTCCCAATGTGTGAACGTTTTGTCTAAAATAGATGGTTCGAATGAAGGATTGTTGGCAATTGGTGAGGGAAGAGATACATTTCTCAGTTTAAGGGTTGACCACTTGTCTCCAGATTCGTAGGGTGCTGTGGATAATCGGATTTTTCTCATATAGTGTTTTCTTCAAATTTATTTGTGAGAGAAGAAAGGCGAACAATCCTCTCTCTCCATTATTAGCCAGTTTACCTGTTGGCATGTGCTGTGCAACAAATAGATTACGTTTTTAATATTCGTTGCCCAATAATAGTACAGTATAAAAAAAATTGGGGAGAGCCAGTCCACCAATTTCTTTGGGTTTACATAGATGCCATTTATGGATTCTATGTGTTTTATAATCCCAAATAAAGTTTGTGATCAAAGAATAAAGTTTAAAAAAAAAAAATGTAGGAAGGTATATTGATTGAAATAAGTACAGGGTTTGTGGGAGGAAGATCATCTTTATGGCATTTATCCTGCTTATGGGAGACATAGGAAGTGTTTTCCAAAATTAAGTAAGAGCATTTAATTTAGTAACTAAAGGAGGAAAATTTGCATTAAATAGAGAAGTGTATTTTCTGGTTACATGAACACCAAGATATCTGAATTTTTCCGTAGCAATTCTGAAAGGGAATTTTAGGAGGTGTGACGGCTCTTGAGGTTTTATTGACATAATTCCATTTTTTGTTCCAAATTATTCTATATCCTGAAAAGGATCCAAATTCCTCTATAACATTTAATATACATGAAATGCTAACTTGGGAATTAGTTATATAGAGTAGTACATCATCTGTATATAATGATATTTTATTATTGGAGTATTTAGTGTTATAGCCGTGAATGTTCGGATGTACTCTTATACTTTCCGCCAAAGGTTCAATCGCAAGGGCAGATAACAAGGGTGATAATGCACATCCCTGTCTATTGCCCTTGGATAACTGAAATTTAGGTGAGAGTATAGGATTAGTCAGCATTCTGGCAGTCGACTTATCATAATGCAGTTTTATCCATGAGATAAAAATTTCTCCCAACTGGAATTTTTGCAATACTGTAAAATTATATTTCCATTCTACTTGATCAAATGCTTTTTCTGCATCTAATTAAATAATTGATGTCTTTTATAGTTCTATGTGAGTACATTATGTTGAACAGGCGTCTCAAATTATTAAACGAGTGTCTCTTGGGTATAAACCTAGTTTGTATTAATTTATTAATGTATTTACTTAGTCTTCTAGCCAGAGTTTTAGCTAATATTTTATGATCTGTATTTAACAGGGCAATTGCTCTGTATAATCCCAGATCTTCCAGATCTTTATCTTTTTTAGGTACAAGTGTAATAGTTGATTCGGCTAGGGTTTGTGGTAGTGTCTGTTCTTTAAATGCGTGTATATAAAGGTTATGTAAATGCAGGGAGATTACCTCGTAAAATCTTTTATAAAATTCGTTACTAAACCCGTCTGGGCCTGGTGTTTTGCCATTCTTCAATGAATTGATAGTCTCTCCTATTCCTTTAATTGGAATCTGTACTCCTAATTCATCTCGTTCCACCGCGTTAAGTGTCAGAAAGTTTGTACTTTTTATAATTTCTCTTGATGTTTTGGATGTATATAAATTTTAATAGAATTGAGCCAATCTTTCGTTAATGTCTTTTGGAAGTGTAAGCAATTCACCTTTATCTGATCTAATTTTTTGAATAGTATGGTCCTTTTCCACTTTTCTCAACTGGCGTGCTAGAAGTTTGTGTGGATTGTCGCCAAATTCAAAATTTTCCTGTTTAGTCATTTGAAATAATCTGATAACTCTTGCAGAGAGAATTTGATTTAGCTTAAATTTTAATACTGCTATCTTATTATGTTTATCCATAGACGGATCTGTTGGGTTTTCTGAGTCCAGCTATCTGAACTGTTCTTCTAGTTGCAATTGTTCCATCCTATTATTTTTGTTTTGATATGCTTGATATGAAATGATAGAACCTCTAATAAAAGCCTTAAACGATTCCCATAATAACAAGAGTGAAATACCTGGAGTGTCATTGGTCTCAAAATAGAATTCCATCTGGTGTTTTAAATATATACAGCAATCTGGGTTGTTTAGTATTTGAGGATTAAACCTCCAGAACTATTTTTTATTGTACATTCCTTC